>NC_081412.1:266387143-266703393 GCF_030272615.1 Cryptomeria japonica
TTCGTGCGCCATGTTCAACACCACCTCTACTTGCACCAAATCCGCAAAGGTTTTAAATGCCTCCCAACCACAGCCCCACACCATGATTTCTGCTCACCTTCCTGTCCACGAACAAAGGGTAAAATGCTTGCAGGTTTTGTCATTCCTTCTGTTATGTCTATTCCCTTTTTCAGAAATGCCCATTCAAAAATAGATTCCATGTTACCAATATAGTCCTCATCAATTAACTCCCTCAAAGCCTGCTTCACTTTGTTCGTCGAAGTTTCAAACTCCAACCTCTAAGCAACAATTAAGGAATAAATCTCCATGTTGGTTCTATACATGTGGCTTACAAACACAATATCCTCCCCTAGAATGAGTTTCACCATCTCTCAATCTGTCATCCTTGTAGTGGAATACGCCTTGTTTCTCTTGTCCGTAACCTTGCCCATGAAAGGAACATGCTTTTTCTCCATCTTGAAGGTAAAATTAGCTTCCATCACTCCCCTACTAAAAATATGCCACCTTTGCAAGCTTGTTCTTTATTCTCAGTCAACCTCTCTAGTTATACTCAAATGATAAATAAAACCAGGCATCCACATTTACCTATTACTCAATCAATACAATTAATACGCTTCACATCAAGTTTTCATTTTTGAAATCCTCCTTCGCCATCACGATACCGTTACATTAATTCTCTGCTAATAGTACACTGTTCGATTTTTTATTCCCCACTCTATCCGCACAATTCGGCATTAACACCACCTCTCCGGCATACCATTCATCATGACATTGAACTTACAATTCATCTTCCCGATAAACTCGATCTTGCCAATAAATATTAGCTATCCTCCATGTTAGTAAACGACAGATTGCACAAATATTCCACATGATCATCTTGAGCATTTGTAAGAGACATTACCCATTTGGAAAGTACGTCAGCCACCATGTTTGTTGCTCTCCGTACATGGGTGACTTTAAAGTCACTTAAACAATTTATATCACTTCTAATTTTATACACATTTGTTCAAATGTCATGCCTAGGCCTCCCCTTTTATCAAAGCATTTACTATGATTAATGAATCCCCTTCCAGATGCAGTCTATCAAAACCAAGTTTCAGCCCCCAATCCACCGTCATGAGAGCTGCTTGAATCTCTGCTTCATTGTCTGTACCCTTTGCCAATCTTTTGGCTCCCCATGCAACTATATTCCCCTTCCAATCCCGGAATACCACTCTAGCTCCAGATTATCCTGGGTTTCCTTTTGTCGCACCATCAAAGTTGGCCTTAATTCATCCTTCTAGAGGAGGAGTCCATATACCATTCAAATTTAAGTTTGATAAATCCTTCCTTGAATGTGGATCAACCCGTATAAACCCATGAACAAGTTGATATTAGATTTTATTGAAAAAATATAAAATTAGATAAAATAAGATTTTTTTATTAAAAAAAATGAAAATTAATAACTTATCACAAAATTAAATAATAATAAGAAATTAGATTTGGTTCAAATTATAAGTTATAAATGACAAAAATAAAAATAAGTTATTTAAGTAACTTATCACAAAAGTAAATTGAAAATAAGCTATTAGATTTAACAAAAAAATTAACGCATAGATATTCTCACAAAGGTTTTAAAGATTCAAATAAAAAGGTTCAAGCTATAAAAGAACAAAGATAATTATAAGATAAATTGACTTATCACAAAAGGAAATTAAAAATTAGATATTATTACAAGCACAAGATGTTCAAATTATTAAAGAACAAATATAATTAAAAGATAAACTAAAAAGTTCAAATTATAAGAGAACAAGTGATAAATCAAAAAATAATTATAATATAAATTGAAAAGGTTCAAATTATAAGAAAATTATTATAAATCATAAAGATAGTTATAGGATAATAAATGATGAATCACAAATATAATTATTAATCTAAGACAACAATTTTTTAATGTAGGTGTTGTTCTTGTATCGCAGCGGTTGTAGGTTGCGCACCTTCGGGTGGAGGCCTCGGGGTTGAAACCCTTGAGCCTCACGTCGTGTCGTCCAAGATGGGCGATACTGTGAGGTGGAGGTTTATCCCGCCCCCCGCTGACTGTGATTGTTCGTAGGTCCCCCATCCTAGAAAAACATCTGCTTTGTCCCTTTAGTGCCAGCAGAACAATCTAGTAGCGCATACCACGAGGAAGGCCTAGCACAGATGTAGGGTAAAGTTTGAAGTCGACTCTCACTGTCAGCAACTTGATCGATAGTTTGTCTCTGTTCGTTGGCCAATGGAAATGACGGCTGTGCTCTCAAGTTGTACAGGTGCTTCATCAAGGATGCCTTGACTCACGACATGGAGATGAGGTCCTCCCATGTGATCTCACTGATTCATAGCTCTAGTCAAAAGTGCTTGCCCTTCATAAACAAACAAACAAATAAATAAATAAAAATAAAGCCACCACTTATAGCAGAGTTGGATGGGGCTTGGGGTTTGTATCCCTCGAGGTCACAAGTTTGACTCTGCTTTGTAGTGGGAAAAGACACGGGGTCAGTTATATTGTGTGTCAGTTCTTACTCCGTTGACCCGGGTATAGGAATGAACTTTACCGCTAACATTTATGAGAATAAATAAAAAAAAAAAAAAAAAATTAATGTAGAAAAAGAGAATTATTTTTATTATTCTTATTATCATACATTATTGTCTTATTATATTATTATCAATATTAATACTTTAATTACTAAAATATTTTTATTCTAAATATTATATTGCAATTATATTATTCTAATCTTTATATTAATAATATCTTATATTATAATATGTTCTTATTATATTGTTATTTGAATTTTGTTGTATTATCATACTTAAATATTATTATTTTACACTAGCATAATTCTAACCTAGAGTTTTTTATAAAATATTCAAAAAGTTTTGCTATTACAGAGCATAATTTTAATATAGATTTTTTATATTAATTTTTTTTAATGTTTATTAAAAAAATAGAGATTAATTTCAATGTTAGCTTTTTTGGTCTTTAATTTCTCTAAAAAATGAATTCTTATGTCATATTTTTAATTCTACTATTTTTTTTATAATGCATTTGGGTAGGGTGAATAACAATTTATAATTTTTTCATATGTTTTTGATATTTGGATGATTGGTGGTGCTTATAGTTCTTGCTATGTAAAGGATCAATATCCTGTTAATGTGGCTTTCTTAATCAAAAACAATTTATATGCTTCTATTTTAGTAAATCTAGAGAAAATGTTTACAATTATAAATATATATACTCTTTTTTCATAAATTTACAATAAAAAAAATAAAAATGTAGGCATATTTAATAATGATATTGTTTCTAAATAGATTTATTTAAAATATCTTTATACAGTTTTATTAAGTCATCTTTTATTTATATTTGTTTGGATGACATAGCCATGATAAATTACAAGATGTATGACTGACTGATTTATGTATCTTCTAATATATTCCTCAAAGTATACCTACTATAGACATAACTATTGCACCTCTTTTTGATACCAATACTAATTTATATTTATTATTTCCATAAACAAAATCCTAAACCAAAAAGAAAAAAAGTCAATACATAGGTAATGAAAAGCAAGAGCAAGAGCCTAAGTTGCAGGTTTCAGCAGGCAATTGACAAAGGCAGTATTAAATTATAATTACATAGAATTCCAGTAAAGTGGATGAATGCACGCCCACCGACTTCCCAGTTCCTGTGGGAGAGAGAGGAATAGGTAAGTGGGTTTCATTGTCAATGTGAAAACAACCTTTGTCCAGTCATGTCATGTGCTGCTTTCCTCGGAATTAGTAATTAGTTGGTGGAAAAGGAGAGAGAAACCGACTTCTTTAACATTAAATAATCCAGGATTGATTTGCCTTTTAGAAAGACTTCACATCAACACCATAAACTACAATGGAAATTGCGCGCCACAGCAGATATTTATCTCCAACATCAACATAAATCTAGGTATCCCCAAAAAGGTTACACAGATTACCAAATATACTTCGATAGCAGTAGCATAGGCCTAATGGTCATACAATGCATCCACATTGTGAAAAGTACTCTTCTTTTTCTACACGCTACCTATTTTGTATGGGTGATTGAGTACACAGTTTTAATGACTTGGATCATTTTCTCACATATTTCACTTGCACCTACATATTTGATTGTCTTATTTTTACATTCATGGATTTTAGGAATGATCTTAGATTTTGTATTGTATTTATAATATATTTAAAAGAAATTATTACGGAGTGTGATTCAATGTTGATCTAAAAACTCCCATATAATAGATTTCAGAAATTTGCTCACATAGAAATTATTATTTTGAATTATAATTAAAGTAATTATTTATTGATTATTTAAAATATTCTCTAATAATAATAATATTTGTTAATTTAATATTTCAATTTTTTTTAAACTTATGATTCAAAAATCTTATTTATAAAAAAGAAACTTACCAAATAAACCACCAAAATAACTAGAAATTATTTATAATTTTTTAAAATTATGAGAACTAAAATTAAGCTACTGGGGAAAGGATCCAGTAGTTGTGCACTCTAATGTTGTACAAAAATTGGACATTAAATCAACAAATATAGAAGTATTAAATCAACAACTTCTATCACAAAAATTGAAATCCGCTCAACTATGAATCCTTTCCCCTAGATACTCACGGGCATCTAATTTTTTAAAGCCAGGAAATCAGTTCAAAATATTGAGAGAGGCAAGGAGGATAGTGGCGCGACACTACTTCACCGGTCACCTCAACAATGACGTTCCTCGGAACAAAACTATAGAGGAGCTTTTCTACCATATTTTGAGCATGATTTCCAAATTAAAGAAAATTGTGATATGGGATTAGAAGGAAATGCTCAATTGATTAAATGGGACATTGTCGACATGGTGAATGAACTGAGGCATTCAGAATCGCGTTCATTTTTCAAGCAGGCACGTAAATCAAAGTTGCCTCCTGTTGAGTGGAGCAGCAAGATCGCAAAGGAAATAGGTAGCTAAAATGATTGCCAAATAGGTGAATGTTTTAGAAAATGATTCTCGAAATGCTAAATAGTCTTAGATCTGTTCTGTTCTTCTTGGTAGCAGTTACAAGTGATTTTGTGAAACCAAAGTCAGACGTTTTTTTTTTGGCGCAGCCCAATATGGGGATCTCTTAAGTCTGGTAGAAACGATCCAGTGGCTACCATGATAGTTTTAATGTCTTTTTTTATTTTATTTTTTTATGACGTGTTGAGCACACATGGGAAAATTCTGGAGAGAAACAGTCAGATGGCAGAGAAGTATGAAATGTATGGTGAGCGGGTGGGCCATAGATTTGTTGGGGTTCTACAGAAGATGGAGTGGTCCAAAGAACAAATGTCGAAAGAGGAAAGCATTTACAACTATGCAATTCCAATCCACACAGAGCACTGCCCCGAATCTGTACAATACACTGCAAAACTATACAAAATTTTATGTTATCCAATTTGTTTAACCAGTTTTGTATACATCTACTGCCTATACGGTTATTCGTTCCACTTTGATACGCAACCTTAGGTATGATGGTTATCAGTGGCACCCAAAACTTTTTTGTTTGCCAGCTATAATAATATGTATCAGTCTGTCAGATGGAGGAGGAATTTTTATGGAAATTGTACTTACGCTCTTTGTCTTTTATTTTTGAACATCATTAGGTTAAATTTATGTAATCAGCTTTTTTAGTAATTATAATTAAAAAAAATTGATTAATAATTATATTTAAGAATCAATAGTTTTGCATTAAATTATATTTGTTATGTTTGAATGACATCATGCAGTTTGTTGTTTCAAGTGCATCAATCTTAGTAGTTTTATACTTTTGCAGATTTTTTTTTATAATAATTAATGAATCTTAGTAGTTTTATACTTTTGTAGATTGTTTTTAATAATAATTAATATTTTATGCTCGTTGGCTACACTAACAATATATTGCACCTTCAAATGTTTTAGTCAATAGAATCTAATGAAATCAAACTTAGTCTAATTGTACCTCCACAAGTTTTGAACTATGTGGATGTTGTAATCAAGAAATATACCATCATCATCTCAAATTATGCTCAATCAATTAAACAACAACATTTAAATATAAATAAATTATTTTTAATAAAGAGTTGAATTAGAAATGTGTATATGTAAACAAAAAGAAGAAGAAATGTATACTTTGATGTTGATAAAGAGGAGATACACAATGATTGTTTCTTGGAACAATTAGATGAAGACAACAAAGCATAACCTTTTTGAAAATATTTTTTGTAACCTAGGAATAACTTCATGCCCATGCAAAATGAATTTTATCTACAACTTCAAACTTTGAAAGTTGAAGTGATCTAACAACCTATAGGCCTTAAATATTTAGGTGTTTATCTTCTCAATGAAAAAATGACAATGTTGATAAATACCTTCAAGAGTTTATTAAATGAGGATCTTCTCTTTATGGCAAGTGCTTCAATTTCTTCAATGATTTAAATGAATTAAGAAAATTTGACATGTATTTAATGTAATAATAAGGATAATATAGATCTTGGAACTTGATGCCAGAAACTTCAACAATAGTACAAAAAAAGAGTGATGCAATGATCTAGCGCTAAACTAAAGTTTTAGAAATTATTGATAAAGAGGTAATACAATTACAATATGCCAATATAAAATGGTTTTATGAGAAAGGTAGGTTTGATTATGAGATTGGCAATAGTAAAAGTGTGATTCTAGAGGATAGGGAGATTTTGTGTGATGTTAGGGACATTTGAAAATGATCTTCTCGTGGTGTCTATTTTATACACAGTCTAGGCATACAATATGAAACAATGTTGGTGCAAATGTTGTCTCATCACAACTAATTGAATAAAATAGAATTTAAATCTTTTAATATGAGAGTCAAATTTATACTCCAAAATCTACCTAAATCATTTTTACTCCCCAAAAACTAAAAACTTTTAACATAGAAATCATATAAAACTAGAAATTAAATATCATATATACAAAAAATCAAGTAAAATTGAAGTTCATTAATATACTAGAGTAATCAAAATAATAGGAGAGAGGATTCAATAGTTGAACACCTTAACTTTTCCCATTTCAATATCATATATGCCAATTTAAAATCACTCCCTATTCTTTACAATACTTTATTTGGCAAGACACCTACTTATATCTAGACGTACATTAAATCATTGTTTTAATGATACAATGATGTGATGTTTTTAATCCAAGATACATATTTTATTCATAATCAACACCAAAAACTTTAAATCACAAATATTATAATCAATAAATTTGATCACAACTATTAAAATATACCCAACTAATAAATTATCTATCCTATTCTTAAACTATGCACTCAAACACCCATACAAAACACTATAAGATTTTTTCTTTAACAAAAAATACACTTTTCACCCTTAAAGTCTTTTATTGACGTTTCCCCATAATTCTCAGCAAGCTGCAATTGAAGTATATTTAGGCTGGGGTCCCATGGGAGGGGCTTGGGCTCTATTTTTGTGGAAGAGGCGGTCCCATGAAGAATTTTTTTTTTTGTGCTACAGGATTATTTGGAATCTTTTCCAAAAAAATAGCAGCCCCTACTTTTTAGGCATGCAAATTTGAGCGAGTGCAAAAGGGGTGGGACTAGAAATTGCCCCACTAGCTTAGGGATGTTATTTGCCACCTGTCAAAAATCTAAATTTAATTTCTATTAAAAAATAGTTTTGGAGGGAAATGAATTATTTTTATTTGTTTTTATTATGCATATCCTATATAAGATATTCATGAGACCACCAACCTCCTTAAATTTAGGAGCTTAAATTTTTAAGTTGGACTACACTACAAAATTCATGGGACCACTAGCTTAAAAATTTTCCTAAAAAATCTCAGCAACACCCGCTCTATTTTTTAGGAAGCCACCTCCATGAGACCCCAGCCTTAGTAATTTGTGTACCCTGTGGCGCCCATTGTAGTGATGGTGTTGATATGAGCTCAACAAAATCTTTAAAAAAAGAAAAGCCTCGATTACTTTATCATAAATAACTCATGTCCATGGCACTGTGTATCATCAACTTTATATCATCTTTACATATAATTACTGATTCTGAGGAGATTAACAAATGACATGACATGACTGGAGAAATGTAGTTTTTATGTTATCGCCAATACATAACGAAAGCCACTAACTCCTGCCTGTTTTCATGATATGATATATTAAAGGAAGCCTTTCTCTCAAGGAACTGGTAAGTGGCTGGCCATCCATTAATTCACTTCACTAGAATTCTATAAAAAAAATACTAACTTTGTCCTAAATGCGTTGCTTCTCATACAAAGATAGAAGGGGGTTTTGGATCAGGTACGTTTCATATATCAACAAAGATAGAACCATCATCAATAAACTATTAATATTTATTGACAAAATATGCTTATGTTGCACATTAGCTATTTGAAATATTTATTGTAAACACTTAAAATTGATTCATCATCATTCCAAGACATCACTCATCATTTCTTCCATAATTAATCATTGCATTTGATTAATTATCCAAATTCATCAAAATAAATATGAAAAATTTGATTATAAATGGGGGCTCTCCAATTTTTCGAGGATGCGTGCATGTGATTAGTGATTCAGAAAATGGCCAAGTTGGGGGATGCCCTTTTGCATGACCCTATTCATCCTCTTTTTATCCCATCAGAAAATCATATTCCCCAATGGGTTTGGTATAATGGGCATTGGATTGATGTTTTAGCCAAAAATGGTTATGGCTTTCCTTCCTCTAGGCTTTTTTAGGGTTTTGGCTCTTATGAAATGTGTCCTAAGAAATATTTGAAGGGTTCTTTTGTGGGTAATATATCACAGAAAAATTCTAGGTGGTCTTGGAGGTATCATGAAAACCCTAATTTTATTCCTGTAGGGTTACGACCTGGATCTGGGGGTAAGTATGGTGTTAAGAGAAAGCAATTTATGTCTGTGCATCTCAAATTGAGAAGTCAGTCAAGCCTTTGGTTAAAAGCAACAATGCTCAAATTGAGAAGTCAGTTGAGCCTTGGGTTAAAAGCAACAATGCTTGAAACTCCAGATCTTTGGCTAACCCTACGAATGGGATCTTTGAAAGTGGGGATTTGTTGGGGAAGGATTCGGGACCTGAGAAAGTCCGGCTTCCTGTTCCATTCATCAAATTCGATAACGACTCTCTTAAATGGTGTGGTATGGATCTTAACTCTTTTATAATTATCATTTAGGTATGGGGTGCATCGCATGTAAAATTCATCTTATTAAAAGTATATCAATTAGAAACAAAGGAAAATCATGAATCCCTATCTAATCAAAGAATTCAAACAAACAGACAATGAAATAACACAATCAAATCAAAATAGGAATTATAAATTAGATCAATCAAAAACTCCATATTTTGTGACTGCGTATAACTTCCATTGCTCTTCTCTTCTCATTCAAATTTCGTGATTGTTGAAAAATGGAGATTGAATGCTCAATCTATAGATTTTTGGAGAGGACTGATTGAAAGGTGGAACAAATTGATCAAGAGGTGGAACTTAGGTGAGCTCACATGAAAATTGATACTTGAACTGTTGATTTAGAGGTGAAATAGAATAGATTGAATAGATTAATTGAGTCAATTGATTGAGAAAAAGCTAATTGAAGGAATACAAAGAATAACTGGAGGAAATTAAGAGGATGACAAAGAGAGGTTTATTTAGAAAAAGCTAACTAAAAGATGGAAATAGAGATTGGAGAGATAAATGATTTAATTAATTAATTGATTGAATTAATTAATTTAGCATGTGCTTGCACTTTAACTTAGATTTTTAATTTAATCTTTGCATGAGATTTAATTCAAATAATTGAATTTATTTTAAATTCAATTTAGTATTTGAATATATTTAGAACTTGACTTTGATTTTCAATTTGATTTTTGAAATCTTGCACATGTATTTGAATTTAGAAAAAATAAGAAGAATTTGAAATTAAATGAAATTAGAATTTGGGCTTTTTTTTAATATTAAAATCGAGTAAAAACAAAAGGATCACAAAGTGAGAGGGGGAGGCAGGGCCTCAACCCACAAAATTAGTAACCAAAAAGTACAGCCAAGAAAAAAAACCAAATATAGGAGAGATATCTTAGTCATAAATAGCGGCAGAAGAATCAAGAGCCCAACTAAGGGTGAGATCTCCCAGCATAACAACATGATATTCAAAAGAGTACAGGGCCAAAACCATCTGAGGCATATAAAAAAAAGAACTGATAAAGATACGAGCAACCAAGGCAGGGACCAGAGCGAGTCAATGGAGGATATCATTTTGATTTTCAACCCAGGCGGTCCATCCAGCAGGACCTTCCATCCACACCACGTCCCTTCGATCTTGACTCTGGGCTAGCATAGTGACCTGGGGGGAGGAGCCATGCCATTGCCCTGGATTTCCTTCTTTAGCTTCATTAGGGCATTGTCGAAGGAGGCGAGACTCTCAGCACATCTCATCCACTCAAACCCGCCACACATCTCATAAACGAACATGGTAGCAGGCCCATCCTTGAGGAATCTATACAACTTGTTTATTTTGATGCCCATGACTATAGACACCTGCACAACAATATTGTAAAAAGTGAGTCTTTTGAAAGTCTCAGTAAGGATCCTAGAGCGATCCTGAAATTGGTCCTCATTCCTAATCTTTCAAAGGTGCCATAAAATGTTAGCAGAAAGGATAGACCAAAGAAGATTAGTATCCTTTTTTAATCCATGAATATATCCAGTAACGATTTCCATAGTATTAGCACTGAAAGGCACCACAAAACCGAACATAAGCCAAATTTCTTTAGCAACAATGTAATCAAAGAAAACATGTCTAGCTATCTCAGGAACCTTGCATATAGAGCAAAGATCAGAAATAGAATCATCTTTTCTTAAAGTCAGTTTGTTAATAAGAAGGAGCCACTTAAAATACTTAATTTTTGGAGCAATAGGAGATTTCCAAAATCTGTTAAGGGAGGACTACCAATGAGGGACATCAAGGTCGAAGTACCAGAGCTGATTAATGTGGGAAAGGATGGAGTGATCACTGGACAAAACAACATAGATGTCACGGGCTTTAATCTTATGAAGGGGGGTGCCACTAGGCCATTTGAATAGCAGGTGCCTATGGGAGTCAAGAGAGAAGTCCTTAGGGAGATTGAGATGGGTACAGGCACATTGAAGCAACTTGTAGGTTATTTTCTAGGATTGAGGGAGCTCGAAGGTGCTACTGAGTTCTTCCCAAGAGATAAGGTCATCATTATCCAAAATATCAATGAAGGAGGTAATACCCTTATGCGCCCAAAGTCTAGCCGAGCATCCTCGAGTAAGAGAAAGTGGCTTGGTAGCATGAGTGAGATTCCACCATATGGACCTCTCACCATGGACTTGATTATTGGTGTAAAATTCAATATTGATAAGGGAGCTTCTAACATGCTCCCAGGCCTTCCAAATAGATTTAAAGACAGTAGTGCCCTGAACTAAGAAAGGGAATTTACCAGCCACAATGTCAACAAAGGGGAGAGCTTTCCATGACTTAGCAAACCTCAGAACAACTCTCACAATGTTATTTCTAATCAGAATTTTCTAGGGCTCATCTCCGTTAAGGGCATGGAAGATCCATTTGGCAGGAAGAGAGATCCCTTGAAGTCTAAGGTCTTTAAGGCCAAGACCACCCAAATTTTTCTCAACCTGACACCAAGCCCACTTAACAACATGCTTCTTTTTCCCCCCCTTGCCATCGGACCATAGGAAGTTCCTTATAACTTTTTGTATTTCAAGAATTTGGTAATTGCTAAACCTCTAGGCCGAGGAGTAATATACGTTGTAAGAGGAGAGGATCTTTTGGCAAACTTGGACCCGACCAGCGAGAGACACGAATCTATTATTCCACTTGTTGAGCTTTTTATCAATCCTCTCTCTGACCCAAATCCACATGTCTTTGAGGGAGGGAGATATGGAAAAGGGGATGCCGAGGTATCTAACAATCTTATTAGGACCCCCCCACTAGAAACCAAGTTGAGGGATCCAATCAAGAGGCAAGTCTTGCCATCCCAGAAGAAGAGACTTGGCCTGGGAGATCTTGACACCAGAGACAATTCCAATGATCTTAATTTTTTGGTTAAGGGCTTTGAAATTCTGCTTAGTAAATTCAAGGAATAAAGAGGTATCGTCAACAAATTGGATATTAAGAAGCTGGGATTGATCAAGGAGCCTAAGTCCCTTCACACAGGAAGAGAGTGAATCATCCCGAAGGAGATAGAAAAGGGCATTAGAGGAAATCACAAAGAGAGCAGGGGACAGGGGACACCCTTGACGGATGGATCAGAAAAGCTTGGTAAGCGAGGAAAGGGAACCATTGATATCAATATGGGCAGAGGCATCTTTAAAGAGATTTTTAACCATGTCGCAGAACTCCTTAGGAAAACCGAAAGCATCAAGCATCATGAGGATAAAATCCCATTCAACCCTATCATAGGCTTTCTCATAATCAAGAAGGAACATGGCAGCATCTTGGCCGGAGACCTTAGCCCATTCCATGGCTTCCCAACTAGTGATCAGGTTCTCAAGGATATATCTACCTTTGATGAAACCAGTTTGGGTAGAGCAGATAAACTTAGGGAGGATTTTTTCAAGTCTAACCGTGATGATTTTGGCAAGGACTTTATAGGACACATTGAGAAGGGTAATCGGCCTCCAATTCTTAACGAGAGACTTATCCCCATCTTTAGGGATGAGTTTAATGATTCCCTGATTGATACCTTCACCTAGAGAGCCTCTGTTAATGGATTCACTGTAGATCTCATGGAGGTCCTTACTAACCCAACCAATATTGGCCTTGTAAAATTCAGCAGGAAGGCCATCTGGTCTAGGGGCCTTCCCATTGCTCAGAGAGTTGATAGCTCTCTCAACTTCACCAACGGAAATCTCCTGCTTAAGAAGAAGTGAGTCCCCCTTGGAGATCCTAGAGGGGATGATAGTTCTACATCTCAATCTAAGGGTTTTAGCCTCCTCCGAGTCCTTAGAAGTGAAGAGGTTATGATAGTACAAGGAGAAAGCCTCAATTATGTTAGGAGGATCCACAAGCTCTTTATCATCAACAACCAATCTACCCACCATTTCTCTAAGGTTATTATGTTTAAGGAGATTGAAGAAATTTTTTTATCCTCTATCACCAAATTGAAGCCAGTGATGTTGGGCTCTGATCATGGCTCCTCTGATTTTGACTTGTTGATGTTGTCTAAGAGCATCTCTGGTCATAGCCATCCATGAGGCAAGATCAAAGTTATTAGGAGAGTGATGCAGCTCACCCTCGAGATAGTGGAGTTTGCTGGTGAGGGCTTTCTCAATGGTATTATAATCCATGGCCTTCTTCTGACCAATGGTTTGGAGGAGCTTTTGCCAAGCAATAAGGTTGTAGTTCCATCTGGAAATAGGAGAGACAAGGTCATGGTTCTGTAAATTGATAAATTCGATCACCATGATGGCAACAGGAACCATCAGATTCCTAAGAATATTCACATTTAGAAGGAATTTATTACTCGGACAAGAAGGCAGAGGCAGGGAGTTGGCGAGCTTGATATGGGCAACAATAGGGTGGTGGTCCGAGATAGTAGAAGGCCAAACACAAAGGTGGTTTCCAAGATCATCAGGAAGAAAAGAAAAAAAGTCCTTATTAGCATATATACGGTCAAGCCTAGAGTATATTCTATTTTTACCTTGTTGAAAATTACACCAGGTGAACCAAGCACCTAAATGAGATCCTCTATTTCCAACTAGAGGGTCAAACAAATCCTTATGCTGTTTAAGTTTATCCTAATGGGGTTTTTCAAGGATTTTTCATTCGAAAGGATTACCTCCACTCTTGTCCTCATGATGTTTGATCATATTGAAGTCACCCGCGATAATCCAAGGGATATCACAAAGTGAATCAAGGTAGTTCCAAATATCAATTCTGCCCTTATAGTCATTGGGGGCATACAGGGAACAAACCCCAAAGCAGGAATTGTTGTCGTTGAAGATGACCCAAACAACCCTATTGCAGGGGGAGAGACCTTTGTGGGTAAGAAGTTTAGCCCATTTGTAATTGATAATCAGGGCAACACCACCCTTTCCTTTGGGGTGGTCAGTGTAAATATTTTAAGAGTCTTTCCAGATAAAGTCTAAGCAAACTTCCAGGTTAAAATTGGTAGTTTTTAGCTCTTGCAACATAAGAAAATCAATGTCCTTGATCGAGTTGAGGCACATCTTAATCACATGCTTTCTACCTGGATCTTTCAAGCCTCTAACGTTCCAAGAGACTAACATCATTAGGAACAATATTGGGATTTTTTTCTGCTAGTTGGGCCCTTGTTTTTGGAACCCAAAGGCCTACCAACCTTCTTGGAGGTTTCAACAATTTCATCAGCACCAAGGTCCATTTGAGCATCCATATTGGAGGGATGCCGATCAAAATTCAAAGAACAAGGGACCTGCGAGCAGAGAGAGAGGTGCTCGTCCACAACAAGAATGATAAGAATGGTGGAGTCATTGCTAATCTCTTTAAGCCTACTAGGGGTAGGGTCAAAATTCAGATTAATATCAGTTGAGTTACTGGGGAAAGGTCTAGGGGGATCCTCGGGTATTGAATCCTGTCCTCTGGGAGTGTCAATAGTAGTCGAGGGTCTAGCCGGAGCATCCCCAGTAAGTGAACTAATATTAAAACCATTGGGATTCTCAAAAGCTTGAACAATGGATTTAACAACAAAGCTCGACCCTGACTTACTAGCTAAGGATCTATTGATCATTCTATGATCAATGGGCACATCAGCCTTCTTGTTCTTACCTGAGTCAGGGGTTCTGGCCGTGGTAATTTTTTCAAGGGCAAGTTGTTGTGCATTTTTACACCTACGCTTTTTTGATTTCCTGGTAACCAATTGGAAATCCTCACCATGCTCATCATCAAGTTGGCCTATAGCAAGACCAATAGGAGAATGGGGTGGAGGGGCAACATTGAAACTACCAAAAATAGGACAAGTGTCAGATTGGTCACTGGTGTTCTTATTCTCAACCTGGGTGGGAATAGTCTTGTTATTAGCTCCGAGCCATTTTCAACAGGGGAGGTTTTATCAGAGGCGCCCGTGGGCTCAGAGGGCTTAGTAGAGTTATTCTTTTCCAGATTTCTACCATTAGAGTTTTTTTCTTTTTAATGATAGGGCAGTTATTACACAAATGGCCCTCTTTTTTATAGAGAAAGCAAGCATTCGATCCTCCTAAAATTTCAATGGGGCATGAAAGGAGTTCGCCCTCTATATTAATCTTGAGCTTCTTAGGGAATTCGACCCCAGGTTTTAGAGAGACCAATAGATGAGCATCAAGATGTGGTATGAGCCGAGAGGATTCATCAATTCCTATAACCTTTCCAAGAGGTTCCATAATTTGGGGGATAAAATTCCATAGAAAGGGCGATATATTCTTTAGCAGAACCCACCTAGGGCACAAAAGTGCCAACACTTCTTCGTTAATGGCTTCAGGGGTCCAACCAAGGGCACAAAAGGAGGCCCTTCCAATAGCCCAATACTGTTTTTTCAAAACTTCCAACTGCATTTCATGGGTGTTAAAAAATATTACAAATAAACCTTTTTGAATTTGGCGACAAAAAGAAATCTGACAACCTAATTTCAAATTCCAATAATTGTAGAACCAGTCGTCCATAAATTTTCTCAGAGGGCATTTATCAACATCCACACAAGCAAAAAAGATAGCAGATTTCTTTAATCTATTCTTCTCTACCAGAATTTAATTGAGCATGGAGGAGTTAGGGGAAATGAGGATAGCATTCGGGTCAGATCCAGAGTCCTTACCTTGAGGATGTCCTTCTTTGTTGCCGCAAGAAGCCACAAATATTGCATTGTCTGCAATAATTTCAGCTATCCTAGCGACGGAATCCCTATAAGACGGTTTTTTTTTTCTACTATCGTTCGACAGGTTATCATTATAGAGTTATTGTTAAGGTTGGGCACGGATTGGGAAGATATGGATGATGCAATAAATGCACCGTCTGATCCAGGCTCCATGAGGAGCCGAGAGGACAAGAGCTCTTAAAGATAATAAATGAATCCACAGACAATGCAAAAGCAAATAAACACAAGTAAAGGGATGAGTGAAATAGAAAGCAAACCACGTGGAGGGAGACCTCTCCACAAATCAATTTGTCATCCAACCCAACATCGAAATTGAGCTCGCAACCTATTTGATAAATTTTATTTAAAAATATATATTGAATTTGGGGTTTTGGAAATGGAAGAATTAATTAGCTAATTAAATATTTTAAAGAAACTATTTAATTATTTTAGAAATGAAATTTAATTAAATAATAAAGATTATTTAAATTAAAGGATTAAATCACAATTAATTAAATAACAAATATTTAATTAATATTTAGAAGAAGGTTAATGATTAATTGATTAGAGAATAAATTGAGAATTAATTTATTTAAATAAAAAAGATTATTTAAATTGGGGATTTAATCAGAATTAATTAAACAATAAATATTTAATTAACATTAGAACATGGTTAAATGATTAAATGATGAAAGAATAAGAAATATAAATAATTAGTAAGATGATGAGGAAATATGAAATAGAAGAATAAGATTAATTAACTTAATTAAATAATTAAAGAATTATTTAATCAATTAGAGGAATAATTAGTACATGATCAATGTGACATTTTTAGGTGTCTACATTTGCCCCTCTTTGAGACAATGTCGAAACGATGTTGGTTTCGACATTATCTCAAAGAAAATGAAAAATTATGCCCCAGTATGTCTTGGTACCATTGTATAGTGTAAATATGCCCCCTTGGAAAAGGTGGTTGAAAAATTCAAAAATTGAGACCATATTTTCGATATCAGTATAATAAAAAATTGTGTAAAGTTTCGTTCTATTTTGAGATTGTTTGAGTAGGCTACAAGTTGTTTGAAGTTGACGGGGACCGCGGGCGTCGAGATAACCAAAAAACCCTAATTTTTGAGCTATAAATAGATAATTTTGGTTTTCATTTCTCATTTGCAATTTGGTAAGTTCTTATTTTTCTTTGCAAATTATGTGCTTTCTTGTGAGTATTTGATCATCATGGTTGGCTATAGAGCTTGATTACACCTATCTGACAGAGTATGTTCATATCAGAGACCTCCTAGGACTAGCGGCATGGTATTTTTCTAAATTTTTGCCTATTTTTGCTATTTTTCTCAAAAAATTTCAGTGTCGAATTTTGCCTTGCATCACGCATTAGCCTTTAATGTTACACAATCACTCTGATTGTTACGCATCCTCCATAAATGTACCGCATTCATTGCAAATGTACCGCATTAGCAATAAATGTTACACAGGCTCATTTCATTACACATTCCTGGTAAATGTTACGCATAAGCTGTTAATGTTCCGCATAAGTGCTAAATGTCACACATTGGTGTAAAATATCACGCAATTTTTTTATGTGAAGGCTTTATTGTCATGAGTCTGATAATTTTTTATGTTCTCGTGGTCTGATATCTGATATTTTGAACATTTCCTCTTTGCAGGAGAACATTGGAGTGCTATAATGCTGATAGAGCAGACCCAATGGACTTGATCTTCATGCTGATTTACTTGATGAGGAGATTGAGCATATTCAACAACTTGGTTTATATTATGTGTTACACTTGCCAAAGGTTATGGCCAACAGGGTCTTGATTATAGCTTTGATAGAGCAATGGCATTCCGAGACATGTTCTTTTCATCTTCATACAGGCGAGGCATCCATTTCCTTAGAGGATGTATGGCATATACAACGTATTTCGATTCATGGTGAGAGAGTTCTGTATGACCATGATGATGGCATTGTTGGATTGTGTGCCTTTTCGAGTGTGAGATTCAAGACTTGTAGATCAATGGTCTATATGACATCCCTTGGGCTTGTCTTGATTATGATGATCTGACTATTGTACTTTGCAATATTGTTGGTGGTTTGTTGATACCTGACAGATGAGGTCATGGATTTCCAGTTGGATAGGCAGAGTGCTCCATGATATGATTGTTCATTGATGAGTATATGCATGGGTCCCATGTCTTCTAGCTATGTTGTATTATCAAATGCATGGGATTGTATATCTTGGTTATCGGTCTATCTGTTGCGGTGTGACACTGCTCCAGATTTGGGCATGGGAACATATTTCCATTTCGAGGCCTATTATTCATGTTGATTTGCAGCCTGGTGAGCCTTATGCTTTTAGGTACACAGTGGGTATTAGACACAAGGGTTCACATAACACCTTATATTGGAGGCATCAGTTTGACATTCTAAAACATTTTATTTGGAGGCCTTACTTAGATTGCCCCGGTTGGGTGGATGATGTAGTGCACTTGTCTTTCTGTCGATAGAAGAGATATCTGATCGGTAGGACATTTGAGATGCAAGATGTCTCTTCCAGGATGTGTACTAAGACAATTTGGGGAGGTACAGGTTACACCGGTGGTTACTTCTTATTTTGCTCGTGTATTTTGGGAAGTATCTGATTGGGGGGTGTGTATACAGCCACATGTTGCTTCTGCTAAGTTTGATGCTCTTCAACCATTACTTTGGGATTGGGGTAGAGGTGCAGCAGATCTAGGGACTACCCCAGCGTATGATGCATGGTGGGCCAGACATAGGCCTATTCCACTTACTGACCCTAATGTTCCAATTACAGCACAACAGATATGACATCCCAGACAACGCCTGAGGATAGACAGGGAGGAGAGAGTCAGAGGAGGAGAGGAGGGTGGATTAGCTAAGGGGGGAGATGCGAGAAGTGGAGGAGCTGAGGAGGGAGAGGAGGAGGGAGGAGATGAGGGCATAGACATCGGTGGAGACACTGAGTCTACTAGTAACAAAGATGACAATGATTCTTCAAGGTCATCGAGCGGCGAGGATGGTGATGATGATGATGATACTGATATGCCAGAGTTGGAGGACTTGCCTGTTGCAGAGGGTGGAGAAGGACAAGTGGGTGACAGGTATGATGATGTTCCACATATTCTCAGAGCGCAGATTCGAAGTCTAGAGGAAGAGGTCACCAGACAAGATGTCAAGTGAGAGGCCTACCATATAGACTACAGTGCACTAGAGACCAAGAGGGATCGTCTCCAGAGGGAGAGAGATGAGGCAGTCAGACAGTCACAGATGATTTAGGCTACCTATGATAAACACTTTTCTCTAGGTAATGATGCATGGAGTCAGTCTGACAGACTTTATTATGCTGCTTGGGAGACTTTTTATTATCGACAACTTTATTATGACATTGTTCCTGAGGGATAGAGAGCTCCTAGCTTTAGTGTTGTTGGAGGTAATTTCGGTTCTAGTAGGACTTCTACATGGAGGATGAGTAGTGGAGGAGTCACGAGTCCATCTCGACATCCTGGGGCAGGATCTAGTGGGCAGGACCCACTTGTTGACAGAGGCAATGTTGGTTGAGACACTTTGATCCTGTTATTTGAGCCTTCAGGCCTGTTTATTTTATTCACACAGATTATCATTTTTGAGTTATATATATGATATGCAGTTTTTTGGCGACGATCTATTATGCTTTGTTTTCCATGTATGCTTATATGATGTTATGAGTTATATGATGTATATCTATTTGATTCTATATGATTCGTGAATGCGATGGTTACTAAATGATTTATCAATGATGCTTTATGAATGCGATGAGATATATATGTATGCATAAATAATGTTTATGAATGCAATTTGTATCTATATGATTATACATAATGTATATATTTTTTCGTATGATAATGCCATAAATTTTTTTTAACTCAGATGTACCTTGAAGAAATGTTACTAAGATGAAAGAGAGAAGATATTGATGAAAGAATGATGTTAGAAAAGAAAATGTTTTAGACAGAAGATGAGAAATCAATAGACTATCAAGAAACAAATGAGATGAGAATGAAATTGAATGAATCACAAACCTGTATCATTTATTTTATTGTGTAATATATATTCATCACTAAGCCTTATTATTGAAAAATGAAGCTTAGCA
This sequence comes from Cryptomeria japonica, assembly GCF_030272615.1. Taxonomy (NCBI): domain Eukaryota; kingdom Viridiplantae; phylum Streptophyta; class Pinopsida; order Cupressales; family Cupressaceae; genus Cryptomeria; species Cryptomeria japonica. Next base: position 266,407,225 of record NC_081412.1, read on the forward strand.
CATCAGGGTATAAGGAACCAAGATGTAAAGATATCTCATTGAAGAAACAAACACGTAGCAGATAAGGAGTGAACCCCTCCATTCTAAGAAATACACTAGGGGTCGAGGTATGTGTGGCATTCAATAGCTGAATGCTCCTATCATAGACACCCACTAGAGAAATTTCCCTATAACTTCATCGGTTCACACCACAAACAGGAAACAAAGAAAAAGATAATGCCCATCATGTCTCCTCTAGTCACTTGTGGACATCCTTGAGTAGCATAGGAACATAATTTTTCGCCAAATGATAAAAGATAAAAACTGACCTGGATAAAATTCAGTAGCTATACTGACCTTGTGCCTTCGTTCTCAGTTGCTTGATGTGATAGTTGATAATGTCTGATCTCAAAAAGTTGTGGACCCTGTTTGAGACTGACCTGTCTGATTTTGAGTGTATCCTCTTTTGTTTAAGACAAGATAATGATCACTTGATATGGATATGATACGATTGATAAGACAGTTCGATTAGTTGATTGCAGATGTTTGACTGGATAGTCCTATCCTTTGTTAACTTCATGCAAATCATTTGCTGGATATCTGCTAGGGTATTTGTTTCTTGCGAGACATTTTATTGCAAGTTTTTTGATTGATTTTTTTATTTTTGATTGTTTAGTTCTTTTCCAAGAGCTTTTTCAATGTTTTTGGATTATGTGGATCGATATTTGAATGTTTTTTAATCTTTTTAGGACATTTTCCAGATGTTTTTGGTATTTCCAAAGGACGTTATGTGAATGTTTTTGGTATTTTCACTACTCTTTCCAATGTTTTTGGTATTTTTAAGTTTTCACATATTTGAATATTTTTGATTGATTTTTTAGGACTTTTTATAGGTGTTTTTGGTATTTTCAAATTTTCCACTATTTTGAATTTTATGTTTTTCATTGTTTTGAATTTTATGTTTTTCACTATTTTTGGATTTGTAAGTTTTTCACTGTTTTTGGATTTTTTCGAAGGACGTTATATGATTTTGTTTGGATTTTTTCAAGACTTTTTATGATTTTGTTTGGATTTTTTCTGTTATGCCCCCAGTGTATAGACCTATATGACATGATGATCCATGAAACGCATGCGAAGATAATGAATTTTCGACATGACCTATGTTAATGCAAGATGCATGATGAAGATGCCTTTCCTATTTGAACAAGGTTGACTGTGTTTGTTTGGCATTTTGTAATACACCAATTGAAATTGGAGGTACAAAAAATTTCATAGATAAGAGGTCAATCGATCCCTAAGGTCCCTTGGAACATCCAAATCAATACACTTAGTGACTAGGATTTACAAATGGAGATGCGGAAAAATCCCCCATTGGTTCTTGAAACTTTGATCTTCTTTTGCCCATGTGTATGCAGATGAGTTAATTCCCTCTCTTGTATTCACTAAAGATCCTTAGCATCCTATATGACTAGCTACATGGATTATCCTAACTTCAAAAGCATCCCGAATAGAGCCTCGCTGCCAGCAAGCTTTTAGAGCTCCGATGAGGTTATAGACTATAATTTCTCAAATATTGCTCCATTGCGAGGAGGCATTCATAACCCTGATGGAGTAACTTGCATGTTCCCATAGTCAAGCTTTTTGTTGCAATTTATATGCATGATATTTCAGTTATATATCATTGCTTTTTTGCCTTGAGATGGATATTTGGCATAGCACTTTTTCTTTTTATGTTTTCTTGCCTTGGCTTGTAAGTAATGAGACCTACTTGGGTGTGACAATTACAGCGGCGCTAAAGTAGAATTTTAGATTTTAGATTTTTCACTAGCCAGTTAGGTTCAAACTTCCCTGGCTTTTCTTGTTCCGCTAAGTTCCTTTGGTTCTCTTTGAGAACTAGATCTCCCACTTCAAAAGTTTGTGGGCAGACTTGTTTATTATAACTCTGTCTCAGTCTGTTTTGATAACCTTGCAGATGATTGAAAGCATTTTGTCTCTTTTCATTAAGCGTTTCTAGCTCTTGTAATCTTGCTACCCGATAGTCTTCCTTTGATATGATGTTTTGTAAAGAGACTCTTAGAGACAATATTTATATTTTAATGGGGAGTATTGCTTCTATACCATAGACCAAGGAATATGGTGTTGCTCATGTAGGGGTGCGTACTCCTCTTCTGTAAGCCCAAAGAGCGGGATTTAACTAGAGATGTTAGTCCCATCCTATGTCAGTGACAACTTTCTTAAGGATTTTCAATATTGTTTTATTTGTTGCCTCTGCTTGTCCATTGCTTTGCGGATAATATGGCATGGAAAATCTCTGTTGTATTTGAAATTTGTCACACAATTATTTCACTTCTTGAATTTTAAATGAATGCCCATTATCTTTCATGAAGCACATTGGAATCTCGTATCTACAGATAATGTAATTGAGCATGAACTTTTCTATTTTCTTTCAAGTGGTGTATGTATGATGAATTGCCTTGACCCATTTGGTAAAGTACTCAGTAGCTATTAAGCTGAACTTGTGCCCATTGGAAGAAGTAGGATTGATTTTACCCACTAGATCTAATCCCCATTGTGAAAATGGCCATGGTGATGTAATAGGTTGAAGATCTTGTGCTAGTGCATGAATGAGATCTCCATGCATTTGACATTGCTTGCATTTCTGCACATATTTATAGGTGTCTTTTTCCATAGTTGGCCAGTAATAACCTATTCTTAACAATTTATTTGACAATGGTGGACCACTTTGATGCACCCCACAAATTCCATCATGGACTTCCTTTAGAGAAAGTTGTTCTTCATTTTCATCCAGACATTGGAGAAGAGTTCCATTGAAGGCCTTTCTATACAATGTATCAGCTATAATAGTGTGTCTAGATGCCTGACGAATAAGAGTATTTTTTTTAATTTCTGGACAGATCCAGTGACATGTACTGGGTGTGTAAATATATGTATATCTCATAGTACCAAGGGGATTCTGGACCCACAATTGCACATACATATTTTGTTGAGGGAGTCTCATATGCAGGTATCATCAACTGTTCTATAATAAACTCAAACTGAGTTTCTTTATTAGGCATATTTATAAGAGACCCTACTGTAGCCATGGCATCAACTGCCTTGCTCTGTATCCTGGGAATCTGTTCAAAATTGATTTTGCTGAAATTCTCTTTGTGATCTTCTACCATTTGTTTATAAGGTAGCAGCTTATCATCTTTAGTGTTGTAGTCATCATTGACTTGGTTTACAACCAGTTGCGGGTCACCATACACCTATAATTCTTTTATTCTCCACTATACAGCTGTATGAAGTCCTATGAGGAGAGCTTCATATTTGGCTATATTGTTTGTGCATGGAAAATTTATCCTAAATGACTTAGGTATAGAATCACCCTGAGGGATGATGAACAAAATCCCAACTCCACATCCATGACTTGTATATGACCCATCAAAGTATAATTTCCATATTATAGATGATGCCAATGTAGATACCGATTCATTTGGAAAGTCTGTGATTAATGGGTGATTGTCTTGTAATGGAGCCTCTGCTAGCTGATCTGTTATAATTTGTCCTTTGATGGCCTTTCTGTCTATGTACTCTATATCAAACTCACTTAGGATCATGACCCACTTAGCCAACCTCCTGGTCAATGTCGCTCTGGTTAATAGATATTTGAGTGGATCAAAGCACGCAATGAGTTGCACCTTATGACTCAGCATGTAATGTCTAAGCTTTTGAGATGCAAATATTACGGCTAAACATGCACGTTCTATAGGAGTGTAATTAAGCTCATAACCAATCAAGGTTCTACTTATATAGTAGATAGCTCTTTCTTTTCCTTGTTCATCATGTTGTGCCAACAAAGCTCCTAGAGCCGAGTTTGTCACTGATATATATAGTAAAAAAGGTTTTTTTGGAGTAGGCGGGACTAACACTGGTGTGTTTAGAATATAATCTTTCAGAGCTTGGAAAGCCTCTTGGCATTGTTCTATCCATTTGAAAGTAACTCCTTTCCTAAGTAAATGTTGGAATGGATGACATTTATCTGCCAGCTGTGATATGAATCTCCTTATGGATTGCAGTCTTCCTTGTAACCCTCTTAATTGCTTAAGTGTTGATGGAGGTTGCATATCTATGATCGCTTTGACCTTGGCAAGGTCTACTTCAATTCCTCTATTAGACACAATAAATCCTAACAGTTTTCCTGTTGTTACACCAAACACACACTTCTTTGGGTTTAGTCTGACATTGTACTGCTCCAATTGATCAAATATCTGTGCAAGGACCGCAAGGTTACCTTCTCTTGTTTGTGATTTAGCTAGTAATTCATCCACATAATCTTCCATTATGTTGTGGATCATGTCATGAAAAAGTGTAGTCATGGCCCTTTGGTATGTTGCTCTTGCATTTTTGAGACCAAATGGCATCACATTCTAGTATGTTCCCCATGGGCAAGTAAAGGCCCTTTTATGTTGATCTTATGGTGCAATTTTAATCTAGTTGTATCCTGAGAAACCATCCATTAATGATAACATTTCATTCCCATCTCTTAAGTCAACTATCATATTGATATTGGCTAGTGGGAAATCATCCTTAGGACAAGCTTTATTTAAATCCCGAAAATCAGTATAGATTCTTATGCCTCTTGTGGGCTTAGTCACAGGTACCAAGTTGGATATCCATTCCGCATAGTCGATAGGTCGAATGAAACCTACATCCAACAACTTTTGAAGTTTTATTTTAACTAGTAATGCAATTTGTGGATGCATTTTTCTCAATTTTTTCTTATAAGGTTTAACTCTTGGTAGCAAAGGTAAATGATGTAGCACCAACTTAGGATCTAAGCCTGGCATATCTACATAGGACCAAGCAAATTTGACAGGTTGTTTCTTGAACAAGTGAATGAACCTATCCTTTTCTTCTTTGTTTAATGATTTTTCTAAGTGCATGTTATGTACAACCTCCCCTTCTACTATGTCTACCTCTTCAGTTTCTTCTATAAGCAATGCTGAATTTTCTCTTTCGATAGGGAGGTTACCTAACTCGCTCTTTCCTTTTTGGTTATTTTGATCTGTATCTTCTGTTTTAGAGGTACTTGCCTCTCCAAAGTATGTTGTCCTATCTAGGTCTACAACAAATCCTTCTTTGTGGTCACCTTGTGGAAATCCCTCTCTGACTCCAAGGAATTCTGCAATGGCCTCATCATTTTCAAACCAATATAGAGTTGGTTTTCCTTCTTGACTCCAATCAATAAAGTGTGACTGTATAAGGGGTAATTCATTACTCCCTTCTATACTAGATTCTAATAACATGAGGACTTGATTATTTGATTAACTTGGTGTATTTTCATCTTGTATATGCTTTATTTGATACCTTAGCAGGGCACTTGTTCGTGGGCTAGAATCATGGAGTGACAAGAACTCATAGTCATCAAAGTCTGTCTCACTTTCAATGTATGTTTCATTGCTTGAGGTATTATCACTTATCTCCTCTTGTTCCTATCTCTGATCTTGGTGTGTATTGGTTTGCCTTCTTTGCATAGTAGTTACCCTTCTTAGGCTTGATATAAGTCATTGCAGTCTTTCTTCATCTGATTCATTAGGTTGCGCTTGAGTCATTTCCCGTGGTAGAAGTATTGATAATAACCAGGGATTAGGTTCATCTGTTGCGACATTTGCTTGCGTTGTTGTGTCAAGAACTATATCATTTTGTGACTTAGTGCTAGGCTCTTGTAGGAGTTGTCCCATGTCTTCCCCATCTGATTACACACTAGGTGATGCTGGTACTTGTTTGCTTGTTTGAGATGAAGAGGGAAGCACATGCGTGGACAACTCCCTTTGAGATATGTAGTCTGATGGTTTGATTGTTCTATTTAGTATATCTAAGGTGCGTTGTCTTGCTTCTATGATATGCAGTACATGCTTATAACCTAACCCTTGATTCCCTGGATTGTCATTAGGGACAATAGGTTCTAGTCTTCCTTGTTTCTGTAACCCCAGGCCTGTGGTACCATCATATCCATGTCTCTAGAGCATTTTGAATCCATTGTCATACTGATCTAAGGGTATTCTGGCTATTGTCATATGATCCTCTTCTCTATATATCCAATGGTTGACATCTTCATTTAGGGATTCTTCCTATAATTCACCCCACCTAATGAAAGAGCATGAGTCTATGTATCTGACGATTTATTTTCCGTCTTGTTTTTTTACTACATTTTTAGGCTCCCCAAAAGACTTAGGAGATAGAGACAATTGTTTTCCACTTGAAGTATTTGTAATAGAGTACTCTCCACAACCCATACCTTGTATCTGTAAAGAAGATGTTGTAGGCATACTCTTTTGTGTATCTATGATTGTTAATGCATCCAATTGTGTAGTGAGAGGTTTTGCTTGATTAATAGGTACCTGATTATCCACACTTTCTTTCAAGTAATTGTAGTGTTGGAAGGGATTTGGATCACCTTTTATGGTGATTTCAATACCATTATATGGGAGTTTGACACACTAATGGAATGTGGATGGTACTGCTTGCATGGTATGGATCCATGGGTGGCCCAATAACATGTTATATCCTAGTTCTCTATCCAAGACTTGAAAAGCGACCTCTATTGTTATAGGTCCCACTTGTATGGGTAGTGTGACAATGCCTTTTGAGGGATGTTCTTCATCATCATATGCCTTGATATTTAACCTCTTGGATGAATCAAGGTGAAGTTCAGAATATCCTAGTGCTTTAACCAATTTTAAAGTACAAATGTTGAGACCGGCTCCTCCATCTATGAGTACTCTTCAGATTCTTCTTTTATATATGTAAGCTTCTAGGTGTAGTGGGTCATTATAGAGCAGTCTATCACTAGGAATGTCATGTTCTATGAATGCAATGCGAGTGCCTTGCACTAAATTCCCTACCATGGACTGGAAGGTATTTTCATCTATATCTCTATCCACTAATGAATCTTGAAGTGCTTTGTCTAGAATGGCTTTATGAGTGGGTGAAATATGTAGTAGTTCAAATAGTGATATCTATGCTAGGGTTTACTTAAGTTGCTCAACAACATTATAAGTCCCTACTGTCGGTGGTTCATTTGGTGGTACTCCTTGTAAAGTTACATTTGACCCGCGAGTAACTACTGCATAGTCTCTATCTCTAGGAGTTATTGTGATCATAGCCACTGTATCATCTCTTGTGCAGGAACTGTTGATACCATATGTTGTTTTGTCAAGGTTTATGTTATATCCCTCCTCATAGTCTTCATGTGTAAGTTTAACATCCATGATATGTGCTATAAGTTCATCTTCAAACCATCCTGAACGAAATGGTTTGTCATGCCCCCAGTTTTTGAGACAAAGATTTTTGTCTTCATCATATTTCGGTGCTTCTAACAACATGCAAATTTGGTTATCATCTGTGTGAGTCTCTAGATAGTGTTCATCTCTATCAAGTGTTCCTTGTGAATTATTTTTTACTACATCTCCTGAGCTAATGGCATGAATAGTATAATCATATGAGACTTTTGTGTAGTTAGTTGTATTATCTTGTGTTCCCGATGTATTAGCCTTCCCTTTGTCATGTTTGACAAATGGATCCTTAAAGATTGTGTGATTCATGTTTGCTGAAGTTTTATCTATATCGATCGTGATGTCACCTTGGTCTATCATATCTTGGACCAAGTTTTTCAACTTATAGAAACTTGCCGCTTTGTGACCTTTAGTAGGATGATAATCACAGAACTCATTATCATTCCACCATGTAGGTTTGAAAGGACCTGGTTCATATACTCTTATTTCTAGCAAAGTGATCATGTTTGTCTATATTAAATTTTTTAGCACTGATTCAATAGGTTCCCCTAGAGGTGTGCAATTCCTTCTTGGAGCATTTACCTTGGGGTATTTTGTGTTCATTTTTTGCTGTTGAGGTAGTTTTATTCTCCGTATGTGGATGTAATGATTGACTTGTACCTTGTAGAGATAAAACAGGTTGAGTTCTATTCACCGTATGGGCATCTACAACACCATTGTTGGTCACATTTTTGTTTTTCGACCAAAATTTGGATCTATCATTGTTGTTGTTGTTGCCATACTTAATGAGACCTTGTTCCACTAGTCCTTTCTCACACTTTAGAGATATTTAAGTGATTTGTTTAAATGTGGTCAAACATTGCATTTGTATTGGGTACTTGATCTTAGGGATTAAGTTTTCTATGAACATATCCACTTACTCTGTTTCTGGAATAATAGTCTTGCACCTCCTATAGAGAGCTCTCTATCATTGTATGAAGGATGCAAATGTTTCATTCTCATATTGTTTTGCGGCACACAAGTCCATTAAAGTGACTGGGGTTTCAATGTTATGTGAAAAATTTGCAATAAAGTGTTCAGCTAATTCTCCCCATGATGTGATAGTTGGTGGAAAATGTGAAAACCACTCTAAGGTTGAGCCTCCCAGACTTTTAGGGAACAATCTCATTAGGTAAGTGTATTTTCTTGTAACCTCTATACATGCCATAAAAAACACTATGAGGTGGTCTCTAGGATCACCTTTCCCTCGATATCTGTCAAATTTCGGCGTTTCAAAATGTGGTGGGAAAGGCAACATGTATAATGTGTGATCAAAAGGATAAGGACATAAGTCCTACATTGTGTAGCTCTTTTTATCGTTACCGGTATGTATAGTCATCACTTATTGTTGCAAATTCTGTAATTAGTGTCAGAATATCTGTTTGGGTCAAAGGTACACCTTGTGTCTATGTATGTCCCACAAAAGGATTCATGGTAGCATAACTAGGGGGTTGTTGGAAGGTACCATGATTATAATTTTGTGTGTTGTACGTTCCACTAGGTACCGTGAAATAAGTGATATGTGAACCCATATTTGGCTGAGTTGTACTTGTTGTATTGGTAAGACCTAGATTTGCATTTTGAGGACTATATGTTGATCCTATAGAATAGGAAACCAGAGGTTGGGTTGCACTTGTTGTATGAGGAATCTGTGTTTGAACATGCGTTTAGACACTTGATATTATTGGTATGGTCTGTGTTGGTGTGCTAAAAATTATTGTTGAAGATGATGCACTCGATTGAGAGTTCGCATTTGAACTGACATTTGTTTGTATAGGTGCATTCTGAGGAAAACTGGAGGTCATTGTTTGCATTTGAGTTATATGTGGTATTTGATTGTTATATTGACCTAGAGTATTTCCTAGTGGTAATATTTTTGTGTCATCAAAATCTTCAGGTAGTTTCATCCCATTTTGTAATAACAATGAAAGATATTTGTCCCTATCACTATGTTTAAGTGCATCTAAGATCATAAGGACATGTGGGTCTTGTTGAGCTGATTCAATCTCTTCTCATTTTAAATGTTGTTGAAGTTCATGTATTGTAGGCATTGCCTAAGAATTTGACTGTTGACTAGTTGATATGTCCATATTCCAAGTTGGGTTTATAGACTGGTCGTTGTTTGGGTCCATAATACCTTTTGCCTTTTGTGACCTTGTGATGGGCATTTAAGACTTCTATATGAGGGTGGTTTTAGAACCTTATGCAAGACAACAACTCATGCTACACTCTAGACCCAGGTATGAGGTATGCAAGACTAGACTAGACTCTCTATTGGGGATTTTGACACGAGACTTGTTGAGTATTTCAGGATTTCCGTAGTGCAAGTTTTTCAAAATCTTCTCTTAGATGTTCTTTAATAATTTCTCTATCAATCCTATGGGAAATTTTATACTTGATATTTATCTCGTACTTGACTCCTATATACTGGGGTACGCTTCTCCTTGAGTCCTAGGCTAAGTTAGCTAGACCTTTAATGATTTCTTGCTGACTACTGCTTGGCACTAGATTAGGTTGCTCGAAGGGGAGCAAACCATCACCTGGGAGACCCATTAAGATGCATGTTATGACTTTGTAAATGATGATGGACTAAGACAGACGTATATGAGGTCTAGACAAGGACATATATGAGGATGATAATAAGGACATAAATGAGGACTATGCAAGGACTTAGGACGATGGTAAGGACGTAATTGAGGAGTATGCAAGGACTTAGGATGATAGTAAGGACGTAAATGAGGACTATGCAAGGACTTAGGATGATAGTAAGTATGTAAATGAGGACTATGCAAGGACTTCCTATAATCACAAGTATGTAAAACCTTGAGTTTTGATGTTTCAAAAAATGGTTTTTGTTTTCAGCAGTTCCATGTTTAGGACAAGTTTCGTGTTTTGCCAAGTTTGAGAACAATTATTTGGAGGATAATATAGCTGACTAAACTGGTTTTTTAAACAATCTCAAAGAATTCAGAGATACACAAGATAGGGCCTGAAATAGCTCGAATAACTAACTTAATACTGGTCTAATACAACGATACATAAAAAGACATAGAGGACAATCTTAGGCTGGAACTTGGAAACCATTCAAATGAGGCCCTTACGAAATACCAAAAAAAAATGAACTAAGCTGTTGTATCTATCATTGGCTGGTTGATCTTCCCAATCTTGTATTTGCTTTTCTACTTTGAGAATTCTCTAATAGCATATGGCTTGTCTTCTCTACTCCTTTTTCCTTCTGGCACCTGAAATCCTGAATTGTACCTTACGTGCCATAAACTGTTATAATAAAACATGCAATAAAAATAATCTGTTTCCAAATTTACCCAATTTCATGCAGAATTAAACAGATCAGAGAACAAAAAAGGAATAAAAAATAGAATTATTAGAACAAAAATATTCAAAACGAATGCATAATAATCTCAGAGCGAATGTGTGATCCTGTGTAGGCAATTGCGTGATGGGTTTTGCACGAATGCGTAACCCTGTCTGGTTGATTGCATAGCCCTGTCTATGTGATTGTGTGATGATGCAACTTTGAATATGTGACGAAGAGGTCTGCCTTGAAATCTGTGCAAAACTTGCAAAAAAGGAAAAAATCCGTACGATCTGCAAAAATAACACAAAAAATAGAGAAGGTTAATTAGTTGTTGTTTCACGTCAAGTTCACTAAAATATCGCATGTAAAATCCATCCTATTAAAATTATATCAATTATAAACAAAGGGAAATCACGAATCCCTATCTAATAAAAGAATTCAAACAAACATACAATGTAATAACACAATCAAATCAAAATAGGAATTATGAATTAGATCAATCAAAAACTCCCTATTCCATGACTGCGTATAACTTCCATTGCTCTTCTCTTCTCTGTGGTATGATGGCTCTCAGATATTGTGCTAGCAACCTGCAAATGACACAAAGATTCAAAGTTCGTGATTGTTGAAAAATGGAGATTGAATGCTCAATTTATAGATTTTTGGAGAGGATTGATTGAAAGATGGAACAAATTGATCAAGAGGTGGAACTCAGGGGAGCTCACATGAAAATTGATAGTTGAATTGTTGATTTAGAGGTGAAACATAATAGATTGAATAGACTAATTGAGTCAATTGATTGAGAAAAAGCTAACTAAAGGAAGAAAAAGAATGATTGGAGGAAATTAAGAGGATGACAAAGAGAGGTTTATTTAGAAAAAGCTAACTAAAAGAAGGAAATAGAGACTGGAGAGATAAATGATTTAATTAATTAATTGATTGAATTAATTAATTTAGCATGTGCTTGCACTTTAACTTAGATTTTCAATTTAATCTTTGCATGAGATTTAATTCAAATAATTGAATTTATTTTAAATTCAATTTAGTATTTGAATATATTTAGAACTTGACTTTGATTTTTAATTTGATTTTTGAAATCATGCACATGTATTTTAATTTAGAAAAAATTAGAAGAATTTGAAATTAAATAAAATTAGAATTTGGGGTTTTGGAAATGGAAGAATTAATTAGCTAATTAAACAATTTAAAGCAACTATTTAATTATTTTAGAAATGGAATTTAATTAAATAATAAAGATGATTTAAATTAAAGGATTAAATCACAATTAATTAAATAACAAATATTTAATCAATATTTAGAAGAAGGTTAATGATTAATTGATTAGAGAATAAATTGAGAATTAACTTATTTAAATAATAAAGATTATTTAAATTGGGGATTTAATCAGAATTAATTAAATAATAAATATTTAATTAACATTAGAACATGGTTAAATGATTAAATGATGAAAGAATAAGAAATAGAAATAATTAGTAAGATGATGAGGAAATATGAAATAGAAGAATAAGATTAGTTAACTTAATTAAAGAATTAAAGAATTTTTTAATCAATTAGAGGAATAATTAGTACATGATCAATGAGACATTTTTAGGTGTCTACAGGTTGAATTTGTCCCTCTTTCTAAGCTTCAGTGGAAAATTTTGTATTATTGGTATGGCATTGTTTATTTTCAAGTTCTATCTTTGGATACATTTGCCATTATTTTTTATTCGAAGGATGCTAAATCCAAAGCTTTAGAGCATGATTGGATCTAGGCTGGGGAGAACTGTATTTGATATTGCCTTGGAGACTCTTATTTCAAATCTCTCATCATTCTTCGAAATTATTTCTGGCTTGGTTTGTTCTCTCCAATCTTTTGTATGAATTTCATGATCTAGTTTCGCTTGAAAAGGTGGGGACTTCTTTTGGGAAATTTCTGTGTAGTGATTGCTCTCTGGTGGATGGTTCTTTATTAGTAAAGATTTGTGTTTTGAGTTCAAGTTCTTCCCTCATTCCACACTTTTTCAATATGAAGTCCTCTTTGGCATTTGGAGGCAAATGATTACCAAGGATTCAACAGGTTGTCCCAAGGCGTCTATTGTTATGGATTTAGATTTGTTCTATCGTCTTAAAAGTTTGGATCCTACAAACCCTAATCTTTTTTGCAATTTGAAATCTTCTTCTATGGATCCTAATTTTGGGGAGTTTTTGCCTTTGCAAGTTTCAGATGTTGGAGGGGAGTTCTTTGATAGGTTGGTTTCTATTGAGGATGTTGATCCCTCTAAGAAAAATTTTCCTCCTCAAAACCAGTCTATCTTGGGGATGTTGCCCTTGAATGTTGGGGCTACTGTTAAATTAGGTATTTTTTATTTGGATTCCTTTGCTCATTTGGGATTAAATGTTTCTAGTGGTCAACCTTAGGGAGTTGTTAATAACAGTCTAGGATTAAATGCTCCCATTGGCCAACCTCAGGGAGTTGTTAATAATAGCCTGGGCCTTCAATCTTCCAGTATGGTTGTTGCTTCTTTAAATCCTAGTACTGTACCTATAGGTTTGCAACATTCCCTTATAAAGGATTCTATGATTGATGGATTAAGTGATGTTCTTGAGGGTAATGGTGTGATTATTCCTTATGAAAATCTAATTGATCAAGTTTGAAAAAATGTGGAGGGAACTAATACAGTGTTTAATGATGATATTACGAATAGAGTGGTTACAACTATTTATTCTGATTTGGTTCAGTTAAACAATCACATTCCTATTCCAACTTCTTTGAATCCTTTTGAAGTCTTGTCTTTGGATCAAATTAATCAAATTGATCATGAAGCTGCACCTAATGATCATACTCCTAGGGAGAAAGTTGGGGCTCTCCCTATTGTTTCCCCTATTTTTTCTAGTCCTTCAAAAAGAGGGAGGAAACCCAAGAGTTATTATACTTAGCTTGAAATAGCTATTGGCATTCAGCCAACTTTGGGTGCTTCTAGTTCCTCTAAGAAGAAGAGGAAGAAATTTAGTCCTCCTTTTACTAGATCCTTGGCTTCTAATAAAAATTTCTAGATTGAGTTCACTGTAGGGACTAAGTACCAAAAAAAATCTCAAAAGAAAAGGAGAGAGTCTTCCTCCCCTTGAGAGAAATGAGGGTTCTTTCATGGAGTGTTAGGAGGTAAAATGCCCATAACAAGTGACACTTGATTAAGCGTCAGTTGGATTTTGATACTTTTGAGATTGGATTGCTTCAGGCAACCAAATTGAGTTCCTATTGCTAATGAGTTATTTGCTAGTTGGAAGAATTGGAAGTTCTATTTTGTCTCATCTATCGATGTGTTTTTGATAAAGATAAATGGGTTTTACATGGACCCGAAACCACAAGTTTTACAGCAACCGATCATGAGCCAAACAAACATGAACCAACATCAAAACAGGGGAGCATCCTTGAGCAGCCACGAAAAAAAAGGAAACGTAAACAAACAAGACAAAACAAAAGAAAAAACTCTCAATTAAGAGAGAGCACCAGATCTTTGTTCTTCTAGATGGAAATCCTATTGATTTCCTCTAGTTCCTCCATAATGAATCTGGAAGTACCCTTGTTGCTACTTCTGGTTCTGGTTCTGGAACTAGGACCAATGGTTTTTCTATCACCAACAGCCATATCTTCCCCTCCAAGCTCTTTCACCGATTCGCTGTGGTAGGATATGTAATCAACAACCATGGTATTAATCTTTTCAAACCCCTCAATACTATTGTTCATGGCTTCTTTGCTAATGTCAACTAGGTTCTTGAGATTTTTCTTAATCTCCACCATAAACTGCTCAACTTTTTCAATCCTTTGTTCATGATTGCATTTCATCACCTCAGCATCCTAGGAGAGATTTTTGGTCATAATCATGAGTTTCTCCGATTTACTAGGCTCAGGCGAAGCAGTGAAGATATAAATAATCTCTTTAACCCCCACTTTGAGGGTATCTATTTCATGCTCAACCCACTTCTAGTAGCTTTCTTGGTTCCTGGTAGCTTCCATAACCAGATTCATCAAGTTACTAGTCCTCTGATTCTCATTGTTCTCTTCGTTGGCCATGGTCCCCTATTTTTCTTTCTGGACATTGATAGGGATGTCCAATTTAATTCCCTGCTCCCTAATCTTTGGACTATTGTCCTTAACCGCCAGCTTTTTCTTTTTAGAGAGGGGCTTGGCCTTAGAGATCAGTTTGCTAGTGGTTTTATATTTTCTAGTTGTCCATCTAGGAGGATGCTTGTTGCTAGACGTCCCAGGGATGACCATCATCTCCCCTTCCTTCGCAAGTCTATAGTCAGGGTCATCAAAAGGAACCCCACTTTCTTCCACTTGTCCACTTCTGAGTCAAAGACCTCATGGATATCATCTGATGGCCAGTCTCAGAAGGAGAGGGCATAATTTCAAGGGATTTAACATACTCCATGATGAGCACAATGAGTCCCTTGTGAAGAAAAGGGTTGTTAGGATTATCCAAGTGTTTTTCCAGACTATTTTCAAGAGAGGAGGCCAAATAGAAAGGAACATAAATCATTTTACCGTCCCTAAAGTGATTTAAAATGGTGAAATGATAGGAAAAGAAGTTGGCATATCTACCATTGAGCGTAATATACCTCATTATGAACTCGGCCATGCCAGCCCAGGGAGCCATAATATCTTTTTTGTTGCATCCACCATCAGCCATCTTGGTAACTCTAGAGCGCTCCTTGTCTTTGTCAAAGAAACTCGTCAAGTCCTCCTCCCCGATTTTCCTATCTCTATAGAATATTCTACCAGTTGTTGCCAAACCAGTAAATGTCACCACCAGGGTTTTGCCAATTTGATAATCGACGCCATAAGCCCCGAGACTCCCTTTTTCCACCCACTGACAAAAGCCTTCGTGAGCAGAGGAGAAGGGTCATGAAGTCGATCCAAGTAGGGGATGATTCCCCCATCAATGACTTCCTCCCACATATCTTTATTTTTCTTCCATTTCTCGTAAGTAGAGGGCTCTTGCCTATTCTTATCCCCACCCATTATGCTCCTGGTCGCCGAATAACAGAAAATGGGCCACACTAGAGAAGGCACCAACCAGTCGCAGGAAATGGGCCACACCAGAAAAGTAACCAAATAGTAGCAAGAAAAAGGCCACACAATAAGACATAAAATCGAATCACCAGGAAAGTTTCTAGATCTTCGGTTAGGGAAAACTAGAAAGAGTCATTTTCCCATCAAATCAGTCAAGTCATGATGAAAGATCATTTATTAATATAGTAATCATCATGGGCCAGCTTGCACATATTTTTGGGGAAAGTATCCCTACTGCTCCACCATTTGGTTGCCACGTATCCCACTAGCAGATTGGCTGGTAGATCTGCCGCCTTGTTGCCTTCTCAGTAAATGTGTGAGATTTTGAAATCAGTCAGTTCTTTAATTATATCTTAGCAATCATTGATCAGGTTAGCTATCGTCTAGCTAGGATCCGTGTGTCCACTCATATAGTTGACAGTGTTTAGTGAGTCAAAATCCAACCATACTTTAGTAAAGCCTTCTCTTTTAGCCATGTGTAACCCAATGTGGACAGCTCTGGCTTTCGCATAGTGGTTGAACTGGGTGCCCAGAGGGAGTGCCACCATAGAAACTAGCAAACCAGAATGATTCCTAGCCACTCCCCTACACTCAGCCGACCTAAGATTTCCTTTAGCCACCCCATCCACATTAATTTTGATCCAACCCATAGGGGGAGAATGCCAAAGAACATTTTGTCCGCACTGCTTGGTTTTGTGGACAGGATTGGCAATATTCCAATCAATTTGCCACTGATTGATAGTATCCCAATCCTCCCGAAGAGTAGAGATGGGATGGTCATTCTTTCTGTTGGGGACGAAGTGGAGAAAATTCTCTTTGGTAGCAATGTGAATTGTAGTAGCCACAACAAAAGCATGAGTTTCCAAATCCTTGAAGACTCTATTGTTTGTTTCTTTCCATATGCCTCAGGCAATATGTGGAATAGACAAGTTCCAAAGAACTCCTAAGGCCTGATTATCAAAGGGGCATTTCCATTCAAACCACATTCACTGGAGAGTATCTGGGAAGACCCAGTCAATGTTCTAGATGTTAAGAAAGTGATTCCAGATATTCTTGGCATAGTTGCAATGAAGCAGTAGATGGCTAGCATTTTCCTCCGCCTCTTTGTAGAGAAAGAATCTATTGGTAAGAGGAATATCTCTTCTGCAAAGATTATCAATGGTGGAGATCTTATCTTGCATAAACAACCAGAAAAAATATTAATTTTAGTAATTAAGTGCTTGTTCTAGATACCAGCCCAAAAGGGGGAGGGGAGAAGCTTCTAGAGATGAACTTATAGGCATCAGAAACCTTGAACTTCCTAGAAGAGGAGAAATCTTAGAACACTTCATCCTCCCCTTGAGAGTAGGGGATGTGAATACAATTCAACCAAGGTTGCATAGGAAACAGAGCATTGCCACCTGAAATGAGGTCCAGCCAGCCTCCATTTCTAATATAATTAGCCACCCAGATGCCAATTTTCTGAGACATAATTCTTTGAAGGAAGGAGCCCAAATAGAGTCCGATAGGGGGCCATCACCAGTCCACTAGTCATCCCAAAATTTGATTCTGGTACCATTACCTAGCATCCATCTACAACCATGCAAGATAACTTTGGAGGAGCCAATGAAATTGCTCCATAAATTAGAAACCGCGTTGGGAAGATCATAAGTTTCAAGAGTGTTTTGGATATCTAGAATGTGGTATTTATATTTGAATATGTCAGTCCATTCATTATTCTCTTTAAGACATCTCCATAGCTATTTGGTCATCCAAGATTTATTGAAATCTCTTAGATTCCGGATATCCAGACCTCCCATGGATTGGGAAGGAAAACTTGATTCCAAGCCACAAGGTGTAATCTATTCTTAGATTCAGTTCCAGTCCATAATTTTTTTTTTTGAATTCTTTCCAATTTATCAGCGATTTTGTCTGGGATTTTGAATAGACTCCTAGCATAAATAGGGAGACTCTGAAGTGAGGCTTTGAGTAGCTGGAGCTTGCCAACTTGGCTTAGCAAAGCGCCTTTCCACCCAGCCAACTTGTTCTGGAATTTGTCTATAAGATTCTCCCAAAAAGAGTTAGGAGTCGGACCATGGCAGAGAGGAAGACCTAAATAGGAGTCGGGCAAAGTTCCAACTTTACATCCAATAATTGAGGCAACCTTAACTTTCCTGTGTTCAGGGGTGTTAAAGAAGAAGATGGAGCTTTTAGCCAGGCTAATTTTTTGCCTCGATCCATGTTCGTAGGTATCCAGTATCTTTTTGAAATTCTTAGCTTCTTTAACCGAACCTTCCCCCATCAAGAGAGTGTCATCAACAAATTGTTGGTGAGAGAAAGTGGAGGCCTAAGAGGAGGGCTGTAAGCCCGTAATATTGCCATTTTTGACTTCTCTCTGAATAATTTTACTGAGAGCTTCACTCATCAAAATGAAAAGGAAAGGAGATAGAGGATCCCCTTGTCTTATGCCCCTAGATGTAGAGAAAAAACCAGAGGCAGATCCATTAATGAGCACATAAAATTTTGGGGTGTAAGCACATTTCTCAATGATCTGGATGAAGTTATCTCTGAATCTAAAAGCCTTGAGGATTCGGAGGAGAAAACTCCAATTAACTCTATCAAAAGCTTTCAGAAGATCCAATTTCAGAAAAAAAACAAAAAAACTAGGTTTTTAATTGATAGAAAGGGAGTGGATATTCTCATGAACCAGAATAGCAGAATCCAGGATCTGCCTCCAAGAGACAAACCCATTTTGATGTTTTGAAATTAAAGAGGGGATGAAAATCTTAATCGTGAGCACTAGAATCTTGGTGAAGATTTTATAAATATAATTACAAAGGCTAACAAGTCTAAAATCCTGAAAAGAGTAGGCATTAGGTTTCTTGGGGATGAGGACTAGGAAGGTGGTGTTCAACTTCTTTAGGAGAGAGTGGGATCCAAAAAATTCTTGCGCAGCAGCGACCACATCAGAGAAGATAATCTGCCAAAAATTTTGAAAGAAAAAAAAGAGGGAAACCATCAAGTCCGGGGACCTTGTTACCTTCAAAAGAGAAAACCACATTGCAAACTTCATCAGGAGAGGGGATTCTGGTAAGCTCCAATTTCATGTCCTAAGAGATGATGGAGGGAATCTCCTACAAGATTTCATTCTGAGCTAACAGATCAAGAGGGTCATCCACAGAAATGAGTTTAGAGAAAAAAATGATGGCTTCCTGGCAAATCTCATCATGCTTATCAACCCATCTCTATCTGGTCTGAATTTTGTTTATTTTGTTAGAAACCCTGTGTTTAAGAGTCGTCATATGAAAGAACTTAGTGTTTTTGTTGCCATTTTTAAGCCATAAAGCTCTAGATCTCTGCTTCTAGAATTCCTCTTCTTTGGAGATAATGTCATGCAATTTAGTCAAATATAAATTTCTTTGTTTGAGACATCTTTATCAAACTCGTAAGCTTGAATATGGTTTTGAACGTCCTCAAGATCCATTTTGAGCTTCTCTTTAGCTTTGAAGATGTTGCCAAAAGTGGATTTGTTCTAGTGTTGAATATTAGACTTGACATTGGAAAGCTTCTTGGCCATATGAAACATAGTCATTCTGTAGATATCAATATTCCACCACTCTATAATTTTATCTTCAATTTCACGGTCCATCAGCCACATTTTCTCAAATCTGAAGGGGTACGCCTTTCTTCTAGACAACGAAGAAACTGGGAGGCAGATGGGGAAGTGATCAGATCCAACATGGGCCAAGGAATTGAGTCTACAGGAGGCCATCTGAAGCCAATCAAGAGAGGCAAGGCCCCTATCAAGCTTAACCTAAATAAGATCCTCCCCACTGCGTCTATTGGACCAGGTGAACTTGGCCCAAACAAGATCAAGATCCAAAAGGCACAAAGAGTTGATCATGTCAGCCAAGTCTTATCTACTATTATTAGAGATAGGTATACCTCCATATTTCTCCTTATTAGAGAGAGGGGTATTGAAATCGCCTAGAAAAATCCATTTCTCATTAGGGAAGAGAGATCTAGCATGGCAAATGGAAGACCAAAGGGATTTCCTAGCTAATCTCCCATTGGGAACATAGATGTTGGAGATGATCCAGGAGGATCCATCATTAAGATTAAGGAATCTAGTAGAAAAGTGGTTAGGAGAAGAGATAACCACCTTACCACTCAGTAGCCTTGGATTCCAAAGGGTGGCAATGCCTCCTGAAGCACCATCAACATCCACACAGTGAACACCACAATCTCCAAAAATCGCCAGTTTGATTTTTTCCACTTTGCTACCAGGCATTTTTCGTTTCTTGGACAAGGAAAATATCAGGTTTATGATCTCTGACCAAATTGGATAGTAGGTCATTCTTGTGGGGGTGATTTAAACCCCTTATATTCCATGAGATGACCTTCATTTTGCATGAGAGGGGGGATCCCCTCCCCATTTCCGGTAAAGTTCTCTAGGCTCCGTCTGTAATGACAACCTGATGCTGTCTATCTCTGCTAACAACATTGGGTGGTATCCCCACCCCCTTTATTCTGACCCACAGTTCGCTTTTTTTCTATCTCTGGTTAAGACACCCCCAGAAAATGGAGTGTTTTGGCTGATAGGGGAGTTCCTTCTTCTATTTTTTGGGTTTGACCTCAATAAAAAGAGTAGAGTCTTCAAGAGATGATTCCAGCAAGGGGGAGGTTAGGGGTTTTTCTTTAAGAGAGTTATCCATATCAACAATCAACAAAATGGGAACATCCTGAGTAGATCCAGAAGAGATTGAGGAAATCACTTCAATGCAGGGGGCATCCACAGTGGGGGATTCCCCAAAATTCTCCTCCGGAGCTGAGAGGCTTGGGCCCAGGGCAGCGAGGGAGATAAGCTTAGATCTAGGCAGAGATCCATCTAGATCAGTGCCTAAAACAATCAAGGTAGGATCTGTTGGCAGAGCACCCATTTTTTCTAAGAGTGGCTCATTCCTCTTTCTCCATTCCTTCTTTGGCTTAGATAGACACTTCATGGCCCAATGACCAACTTTTTTGTAGTGGAAACATGCAAAGGGGATGGACTCATACTCCGCTTTCTGCACCCATCTATCGAGCTTGGAGAAAATATCTACTTCAGAAGGTAGGTTTGTAGACTGTTTGACATTAACACATAGTCTAACATAGACCAATCATCTTTTTGCTATAGTCATTGGGTCGACTAAGATTAGCTCACCAAAGCAAGTTGAAATACCCGCAAATATTTCTTCTCTATCCCCAGAATTCCATGGGTAAACCTGACAGTCTGACCCAGATAGGGGCTTCATTACATTCCCAATCTTTGGGATTAAAACTTGGTTCCCACTTTTTAAGGGCCAGTGAGGCTTTGCCTAACATCCAAGGACCTCTCACCAAAATAGATCATAAGTCTTCTTCATAGGCAAATGAAAAGGAGAAGAAGCCACCAGCCATAGCCACACCATCGGTTTGACCTTTACCTTTCCATTTCCTCGCCACCCAAGATATAAAAGTCTCAATATTTAGGCGTGGACCAATAAATTTTCCAACCAAGAATAAGTGCATGTGAGCCATATTCTGATCCACAATATAATCTAGGATGGAGATGGAGCAAGCACTAGAATCCTGGTCCACTTTATGCGGAATCGATGGAATGGCCTTTCCTTTGATTTTTGTTGCAAAAAGAGAGGCCCATTTCTTGTTGCATTCCTCAGAGGGAATCTTATTGCTGGGGCCCTCAACCACACCAGATTTGTGGGAGATGACAAATTTACCATTGGCAGTATTCTGCATGGTACCACCATCCCATGTATCATTCAAGGCCCCATCCAAAGGATCAAGGACCGATTTGGTGGGGCGAGTCAAGGGGGAATCCCTTGGGCTCCCAAGACCATCGTTAAGAAAATTCAAACCTGAATCTGTTCTTGCATTGACTCCTACTCCTACTCCTGCTCCTACCATTTAAATTTCTCATCTATTAGTGTGTTGAGGTAGTATGCCTCAAAATTACTAGTTGGAATCTCTCATAAATTACTAGGCTCTTTAGAAAGTTTGGTTTGACTAGTGTTCTTCTGTTGAGTTGGATGTCGATGGTTGGTCCAAGCTAGAGTATGATGAGAGTTCATAGAGATGGTTGAATGGAGCCATGAAAACTGAATCAAGCTATTTCTAAGAAGAGATACAAATCATTTGAAGAAACAGTTATAAAAGAGAATCAATTAGTTGGAGATGGTGGATTGGTGATTCTGTTGGATGTTTAATTGTAGATTGATTGTGAATGTAATCTTTTGTATTGTTGCATGAATATAGACTAGATTAGAGCATGAAATCTATAGCTTGCATCTAAATTGTTTTTACTATAATACAAGAGATATCGCTTCGATGTGTGGGGTTCTCACTCGTAAGGGTTTTCCCATGTGAATTCTAGTGTACTCTATGTGATTGTGAATTTTTTATGTTGCTCTATTTTTCTTCCATTTTGTATCTTAATGACTTTAATTGGAATTAAAAGTAATCCCTTCTTCTCTCCTTGAATAATTTAACATTCTAGAAAGTGTTTTCGCACTCTTCTTTCCTTACAAGTGGTATCATCTCGCTTGGCCAATTGTGTTATCCTTGTGGGTACAATGGATTTTTTGTGTTAATTCTGCAATGGGATTTTTCCAAAGAACTTTTGTGTGAAATTGTAGATTGAAGATGGCCAACACATCAGGAAGAGTTGACATTGAGAAGTTCAATGGTGGCACCTACCAGTTATGGAAACTTAAGATGGAAGACCTATTGGTGGACAAAGACCTTTGGGTTGTAGTGTCTGGAATTAAACCATCAAGCATGAAACAAAAACATTGGGATATCAAAGATAGGAAAACCAAGGGGATGATCATATTATTTCTTGTAGATTCAGTTTTGTTGAATGTTCATGAGGAGAAGACAACAACTTCTCTATGGAAGAAACTTGGTAACATTTATCAGGGAAAGTCTTTGGTAAATAAGTTGTTCCTGAGGAAGGAGTTATACTCCTTGAAGATGAGCGAATGGACATCTATGGCAGACCATCTCAATGCTTTTAACATGGTCGTTACATAGTTAACTTCTATGGGAGTAAAGATTGAGGATGAGGATCACTGCATGCTTCTATTGTGTTCCTTGCCTGACACTTGGGACCATTTGGTGATGTCTATTGGAAGTACAACAACCACCTTCAAAATGGAAGATGTGGTTGCTTCGTTGCTTTTAGAGGAGCCATGGAGGAAATCTTTTGAGATGGCCAAGGAGGCTCTTGTTGTTTGAAGCAGGTCAAAGGAAAAAGGAAAGCAAAAGGAAAAGAAGTCCAAATCCAAATCGAAGGAGAGATCAAATCCTCCTAGGAAGAAGTGTTGGGAACCGACAGCAAACTGAGAGGGGAGGGGTGAATCATTTTGCTCAAAAACTTTCTGCAACTTATACCACAAATCTGATCTTATAATTATCAATTAAAACATGAAACCACACCACATAATTATCACACATAACACCAAAATTTTTGATGTGGAAAACCCTATTAAGGGAACAACCACGGTGGGAACCTACCCACAATAAGATAATACCATGTTAGGAGTAAATGAAATATTACAATGGGGATTGCACATGCATTCAGGCTCACTGCTTAGAGCTCATTGTTCAAACAAGAAACCCAAAAAGGCTACAACTTTAAGGGAAGACTCGCTGCTTTACAAGAAGTCTCACTGACTTAAAAAATAATTCAAACAATAATCTAGATTACATGAACTGTAAAGATAGCATCTGCATATTCCTAAGTAGAGTTTTGGTTAAGCACATAGCCTGCTCTGCAACACTTCTCTTCTCTTCTTCACTTCTGAAAGATGAAATCACTTGTTCACACATACAACTCGATCATACACACTTTCAAAGATCATAGACATATATATTACATAATTATTATATTTTATTTATACATAACATCAACCTATATTTCAAGGTTGGCGAAAGCCTCAATACAAATTACAAAATAATAACCTCCCACACTACAACAACATATGTGGACCAAAACAATGTTGGCTAAGACATATCCTGGACCCAAATCAACATTGCAATCTCACAACACCTCCAACAATTATGCCTCAATCATTTGCAATAGGCTACAACCTCCAATAATGTTGCATAACATGAAGAACATCACCAGACCAAGAAAATATTCAATAACGAACACAATGATCAATGTGGACCACCAATACTCATATAACACGATCTAGAAATATTCACAAGCAACAATTTTTTAGAGTTTTGGGAAAATTAGTGGACATTGATTTATTTATTTGCATTGATTTTTTTTCACATTCATATGTTTCCATTGATGCCAAAGGGGGAGATTGTTGGATAGTAGAGTTGTTGGAATGTGTTGTTGTCATTGATGTCAACATATTCCTATGTTGCAAAGAATTGGTGTCTTGCAGATAGTTGGTTTCAATGATCTATTGTAGATATTCTAATGCGGTTTATTGGGTTTTGAGATGCTTATCTCTAGTTGATTCAGTATGAGTTTCATGATGCTATAAGGTGATTTGATTGAGTTGTGTGATCTAGTGTAATGACTAGTTTTTTAGTGTTCTATGTTGCAGAGTTGTGATATTTGATTCATATTTCTCTATAATGATGATATCTTGTGGTGCGAATTTTGGAGAATGTTTGGGACGTTCATGTGTCCTCAAATTGGATGGTTCATGATTCAGAACTTCACAATCATATCTTTCAGTTTGTCAGTTGGTGTTCTTCACGGGGGCTTCATTGTCTAGGCAATATTATATCGCATGCATTCATATTGTGGGGTTTAATATCCCAAATATAAGGGTGCAATATATTCACTGTCTGTGAAAATAGGGGGGTTGTTAATTCTGGCTATAAAAAATAAAATATTTGGTGAAAATAGGGGGGCTTTTAATTTGGGTTATGTATTGGGAGGGGGTGACAAAATAGGAGTTTAGGAAAATTTTTTTTGAAAATAAGGGGATTCTTTAGTATGCCATGAACACACGTGCTATAACCTAGGTTCACTAACTAAAGCCCCTATGGTGTTCTTGAGCTTCGGTGATGTTGTTAGTGACGATTCTTATTATTCGAGTTGCAATGATTGTGGTAGAATTCATATTGCTTGTTGATGTTCTATGATCATGTACTATGTGTTTTAGTGGTCCGTGTTGATTGTGGTGCGCATTATTGAAGATTTTATTGGTCTAGTGGTATTCTTCGTGTTATGTGACATATCCGGTGGTGTAGCATGTTGCAGATGATCTTGGTGAATTATTTGGTTGTGTTGTGTGTTCAAGGATTTGATTTGGATCCATGCCATGTCCTTTCCGACATTGTATTGGTTTGGTTATGGATTTATGTATCATGTGATGTAATTTTGTAATTAGGTCTTATGTGTTGAGCCGACCTTAAGGGTAAGGTTGATGGCTTGTATAAATAAGTGTTGTAATCATGTTAGTTGTGTGTCTATGGTAGTGTTTATGACTTGAGAGAATATTGTATGTGCGAAGAAGAAAATCTATCATTCGGAAGTGTGAAAGAGCATAGAAGAATTGTTGTGCAGACAGTGTGCTTAACCAAAATTGTCATCAGGCATTTGGAGATGTTATTCTTTTCATTCATGTAATTCGGATTGTTGTCTGATCTTTGCAAGGTAGTGAGCCTTCCCAAGGTTGTAGCCCTTTTTTTTTTGAGCAATGAGCTCTAGGTAGTGTGCTTGAATGCCTGGGCATTCCCCATTGTAATGTTTCAACATACTAATTGCATAGTATCATCTTATTGTGGGTAGGTTCCCACCATGGTTTTTCCACATCAAAAATCTATGTGTGATGTGTGTTGTTGATGTGGTGATTATTTATGTTATTTTTGTTCCTAATCAGATATGAAGTTAAGGTTAATTTGGTTGAGTTTTGTGAAAATTGATTCCCCCACCCCCTCTAAGTTTTCCTACTAGTTTGCTGCCAACAAGTTGTACATGGTCCAATTGTTACACAGGGACTTGTGCTTATAATATTTAGTCTTGTCACATATTTATACTATATATTGGAAATAAATGGTCCATAATAAATTTTAAAAATAAACATATATTGTCCAATTTGGACCCATACATGAACACATGAGAACCTATAAATGCTATATATAATGTTATAATGTGTTTTTGTGTGATATTTTGGGTTGTTTATAATGGTATTATGATCCCTTTTAGAATCACATTTTATTGCACTCAATGGTAAGTCCCTTAAAATTGGGCTTATTGGAAAAAATAAATCCAACATTAAGCAAGTATAAATGCCCTAACTAAACCAAACCAACTACTTGTGGAAAGGACCCAAAAGGGAAGCTATCTATAGGTAGTAGACTTGACTACAAACTAACATATAGCCAATATAATAATCATATAATAACTTCTCACTAAGTCTCGTCATATCATCATGTAATGTATGAAAGTTGATGAGATGTGAAGAATGCATACATTCAAGGCTAATGAAAGAACATTAACATGCATAATTCATCATCGCAAGAGTTTTCTCTATGCAAATGAATATTCATATGGATCCCATGAGGTGTGGAAGAATAATTTCCATGAATCACCTTATTATATATATAGGATGGTAACATGTCAAAAGAACATGGAACTATTAGCCTAGAATCATCATGACATGTAGAAGGGATACCATCATAATATGTAATAACGTCACATAAAATAGTTACATCTTATCACACAATAAATTGTTAATAATAATAGAATGTGAATGTATGCAAGAAACCTGGACACAATAGATGTGTCATGAAGTATATCATGTAAGGGAAGGATGTCCAAAGGTATTATAGAAGTAAGACCAAGAACACTCATATAGTCTTCATATAAGAGTATGCAACATATAATATTCATGAAGGTTTGATGTAAATGTGTCTTAGAATAAAGAAGCAAAAGTGACAATCAAATCCTTAAATTATAAAGAATTTAGGTGCATATATATAATGATTTTATGAAAAAATAACCCCAGATATGTGATAGAATGCCATGAGTGAATTAAGGCAAATGGAGATCACACATCATAAATTATATAAGAATGTCATAAATTAGTAAGGGAAGCACACAAATATGCTAAGGATAGAGGACCATGAGAATTTGTGATAAAACTAAAGGTCTAACTAAGAATGAGAGTGTAGATTTCATGCAAAACTATGCAATAAAGAGTAAAAAACCTTAATAAATATAGTGAACTTTCATAAGCTCTAATGTAAAGTGGAAAATCAAATGTAAACTATATCTAATATAAGAGTTAAATATAAAACTTAAAGCTAATGTTAAAATTAAAATTGGTAGGATGGAAAAAATATAAGATATTTGAATAAGCATACCAAAACCTAAAATAAGGATGTAACAATTAAGAACAATGATGTAAAAGAAAGTCATATTTGAAAAAAAAATGTAAACTAAGAAAATAATAGATATGAAAATCTCTAATAGTGATAGAAAATCTTATGTGGAGACTACATTGTGTAACATTTCAAATGAATTAAAAAAAATGTGAATTTATTTTTCCTAAAGCTTATTTTACACTAATTAAATACATGCAACAATACAACATAAATCAATGTAGATTAATTGAAAACTAGTAGTATGCATTATAATCAGAAATATGGTAAATTCTAAAGTATGCAAATAAATGTGGTAAATCAAAGTACTTAGCTCTATTCTCTACGAAGGAGAATAACCATAAAATGACATTGAATGTTATGTGTCATGAGACTAAAAACCAAATTTTGTGTCTATAAATTTCTTCAAAATCGAATTGTCTAAATACTCTATGAAGGGTCAAATCTATTGCTATGGATTTTTTTTGTGGACATAGAATTGTGATGTGACTCATACAAATGATCTAGTTATTTGTATGCTTGTGTTAACGAATGAATTCACATATCTACTCTACTATTTGTCATAGTAATGTTTAAAAATACCATTGGAGAACTGCTTTCATCACTCAAAGACATGTTCCCCTAGGTTAATACCTATGCAAAAATGTAAAACATTGAAGACAAATTACAATAGATTTTAATAATGCAATTTGTCTAAAATGGTTTGATATAGAACTAAGTTTCTTTTAGTTTCTCCAATAGAAATATTCTTAGTAAATTCAAATGATATTCATTGTTATTTGATGATGAAAATGAGTGTGCAATTGTAAGACTTATATACAAGTACACAGTAATAAAGTGCAAAAAAATATATGTTTAGTTGGTTCTTGGTGCAAAAGGCATTTGTGGGAGTCAATCATAATTTAAATTTAAATTTTGAAAAGACAAAGTTCAAATCTATGGTTGTGAGGTTGATCCTCTCCTACAAAAATGACTTGGAATATGGAAATGGCCAAGTCAAGTGGATAACAAAATATATATAGGTATAAGCACATGTATATTTGCATTAAATATGTAATGAGTGAATATATTATGATGTGTGTATATGAATAAGACATGGGTAAATTGATTTAAGAGTATGTATATGCTGAGGAAATGCTCACGCAAATTTATATAAGAGCTAGTAGTTGTACATGGTCTAATTGTTGCATAGGCACTTGTTCTTATAATATTTAGTCTTGTCACATATTTATACTATATATTGGAAATAAATAGTTTACAATAAATACAAAATAACCAAATATTAGCCAAAATGGACCCATACATGAACACATGAGAACCTATGACTATATATATATATATATATATATATAAAGAAATGCATTCATTAACAAATAAAATATAAATAATTTTTTGTTTCAAAATATATTAGAGTTATCCACTATAAGTGTGTCATTTATTAAATAAAATGTTCATTTAGCAAAATAAGATGATCATTTAAACAAGTATTGTTGTCCTAGTGATTAAAATATTATTCCTATGTGTACAACTATTGAGGTAGCAATTTATATGCATTGGAGTATTTCACATTAATAAATTTTCCTATAACAACTATAAAAGGTGAGCACAATAATTACCTTGTATTTTTCCATTAAATGCGAAGGATTGTCAAAAAGTTTTTAGTGTTGAGCTATTGGTCCATTTGTGTTGAATATAAGATTTATTTTAATAATGTGTTGTTTTTATAACAAAAATATTGTTTTGTGTTCAACTATTGGTCCATTTTTGTTGGATATGTGGCATTGTAAATTGTACACCCCTGCTAGGGTGGTACAATTCTATGCTTAGTTTAGCACCCGTCTTAGTGTGTTTGCATCTTGCATTGTAACTTCCCTTTAAGCATTTAGTTAATTAATCTAAAGTCATATTTCATCACTCCCCATATCATAAAATTGGGTCCTTTACCCTAAGTGTGCCTCTTTTTATCTTATTCCTCCAATAAATCATTAAATCATAAACCCTAATTATGTCTTATTTCGACCTTCAAGGTCTGATTTCGTATATCAAAACATCTTGAAATCAACTGTAACTTTGGGATTCGCTCTAATATCATCACATCTAATGTCCTTGAAAAATTAAGTGAAAAGTTGGTTGTACTGGGTGCAAGTTGCACTCGGTCCCCGACATTTTCCCCGAAATTTTGGGAGCATAGTTCTATGATATTATAATTCTTAACCCTAAGAAATTGATGGGAAATTAAAATGCTAGGTCGGCCTAAAGACAAAATTAACATCTAGGGTTTCATACATAAAAGCTCTCTTTCTTCATTTGAAGGCATCTAATCTATCTAATCTATGAAAAGGAAGTTTTTAGCTAAGCAATCATAAGGAGCCTTCTATGTAGTGAAAGAGAATCTTATGTAGAGTCTTCAACAACATTCATCAAGCATTCATCATCAATCAGGAGCCTTGAAGAAATTGAAGAATAATAGGAGATCAAGTGGCTTATATTTCTCCCTTGGGGATTGGTATGGTTTCATGTTATTTTCATGTCTTTGTATGAGATTATTTACACTAATTTTCATATTTACATTCATGCTTTAGATTATTTAGCACATTTTATTTAGAGCATTCTCATTTACATTTACATTTACATACATTTATGGTTTACTCTCCAAAGCGTAAGGTAGCTCTAGTTTCTTATCTTTCTCATTTTAGGATCTTGCACACACACAAGATTCTTGCACACAATATTTTACTATACAAATCGACTATTTGTTGAGGTGGAAATCACAAAAACTGGGGTTTGACTAAGGCAAAACCCCATATAGCCACCCAAAACCCTATTTTTAGTTACAGGTGCAGGTACAGGATCTGATTGTTGCTACAAATTTCAGGTCCGACAGAGCACACAGACATAGTCCCAGAGACTAAACTTGAGAATAAATCATTGGGATAGGGACTTGACGCTCTAGTCCTGCGCCCTGGTCTTGGAAACTGATCCTCCCTAGGTGCATTGGTCCTCCCTGGATGCCCTGGTCTCAAAGAGGTGCCCTAGTCCTCCCTAAGCACCCTGGTCCTCCTAGTTTCAAGTGAAATTTGGTAGGGTGGAAGCTCAGAACCTTCAAATTGTAGTCTCTCGATTGCAACTTTCTGTCAGACAAAACAAGACTAGAGCGTGGCAATCTTGTCCAGGTCAGTTTGACTCATTTTTCAACACTAGGTATACATTCAAATTCCTCCCCCTTTTTTGCTTTCAGTATCTCAGTTTCAGATCTGCAAGTTTCTACAATTTTAGTTCATATATGCTTCATTGTTCATCTTCTAGTCTAGTTGATCAATCACACCCTATTTTTCACAACTTCTCTTCATATACAACAAGAGGAATATAAACCCTAAGAGATAATCCTTGGCTCTCTTTTTCTTGCAAGAAGTAGCCAAAGTGAGCTATCTCCCTAGGCTCTTTCGTATTCCCAATGTGTTGGCAAAGGTGGGATTAGGTCCTAGTCACCCAGTCTCGCTTTTTCCCCTTCCACATTTTGGTGAACCCAACGTGAACCCAATATTCTTTAATTCTGATTTATGTTCTCAGATCAAAGTGTTTTTTGCTATTTCAAATTCAAATTTACATTTACAAGTTTCAATTTATTGCAAATTTTAAAAAAAATTAGAGGTCAATTTTGTTAAAACCCTAATTTTTCAATTCAAAATTGAGCTTGTGGATAGCTTAATTTGGATCATTAAATTCAGATCTGATTTAGGAGCACATTTCACTCATAAATTTCATTTTCTAATCACCATATAGAGTGCTTGCATTGGTTAAAATTGAACATTTCCTTTTATTTTGCATATGTTATCATTTGAACGAGGAAAATTATTGTCATGATGCATTCATTTCATAAATGTGATAATAGATTAGCTTCCCTTGCTTCAATTTTTCTATCTCTTAAAGAACCTCCTTCTATGGGTAAGTGCAAGGTAATGGGTCACAAATTGGTGGAAGTTCATGCATTGGAAAACACACTCTTAGAAACGGGGGCTCATTTTCAAAAAATGGGGGCCCATTTTTGCTTCGGGCCCCAGAAGCAAAAAGTAATGGGGGGGCCCAAGGAAAAACTAAATGGGCCCCCATTTTTTTCTCAAACGGTGGCCCACTTGAAAATGAAACGGGGTCCCATTTTAAAAAAAGGGCCCCTATTTTTAAATCTGATTTAACCCATCTTCACAACCATTTATCCTCACAAAAAAGGAATGGGCCCCCATTTCCAAAACGGGCCCTCCTTCTGTGGAAGTTGATTCCACAACCTGCCACTTACCCTGGGATTAGGTCCGGGATAGGCCTGGGATGGCCAAACCTAAGACATAGACCTGCAAATTCAAATCTCCATGAACAAAAGCACAAATATGAACTTTTGAAATAGTTTACGTGCCTCTAATTAGAGAATTTTTATACGAAATTAAAATTAATTGCAGATTATATTGTCTAGATTCTAAATATGTAATTTTAAAAAAAAATTAATTATTTTAATTATTTTTCATTTAATTTATACTAAATCGGGTCCATAAACTTGAAATATTAACTAATTTTTTTAATTTAATAATTTTTTTATTTTAATGAATTTTGAAAAAAAAATTGTATGTCATCAATCTACACAAATTTCTTTTCTATTTAAAAAAATAAAAAATAAAAAATGTTAAGTTTACGTCAAATTTTTAAAAAGATAATTACGGTCATTAAAAAATTAATTAAAAAAAATATTTAAAAACAAAATACAGAAAAATATGCTCTTCAATCTTCAGTGTGTTAGAAACCATATCCCAAAACAGTTTGAGAAAATAATTTTAATTGTGTAAAAAAGTGTGGGTCGTACACATGCATGGTATGGTCCTGAAACATACATTTTTAAAACATAGGTTTTAGAACTCCATTCAATTTTTATTTTTTTATGTGGGTATTAAAATAAATTACAATATTTGGAAAGTAGACTCAAAGGGCTATTTTTTATATTACTGACTTTTTCCAAGATTCAATCACCAAGTGTTTCAAAATTTAAGCTCAAATGAGACAAAACCTGAGAATTAGGGAAAACACTTCCACTTTTTGGCCAAAAAGTGGACTCAACTTCTTGCATTGAGCCCTATCTATGACAACATTTTAGTGCCTAAAAGAGTTGTTACCAACCCCTTTAAAAATCTCCCATGCTCTAAGGATGAAGATTTGAAGAGCAATCTTGACAATTCTCCTAAAATGTCCCCTTCCCATATAGCTATCTTAGAGGAAGAGGATGATATCATAAACACCTTTCTTAATGTTACTTTACCTTCTTTACATGATGCCTCTCTAAGTGAAATAGGTATTGATGGACATTTAATTATCTTCTCCTAAATTTGGTCTTACAAATGGGGGCATGTCAGTGCAACAAGAGGTTATGAGCACTTCTTTCAAAGATCACCTTCCTAAGCATGAATCTTTGGAGAAAGATGTTCATCTCCCTCCTAAAGAATACTCCCCTCATGAGGATCATTTTGTACAAGAAGATGGTATTGTCCCTACTTTTCCTAGTGATGGAATTTTCTCTTTTGACTTCAACAAAATTCCCACTAGAGATGATGCATTAATGAGAAATACTTCTCCTTGCATTAATGAGAAATTGCCCCGAAGAGGCCTTAGAAAAATAAGATGAAATCATAATCAATCTCCTTAATTCTCTCTCCCCTGAACATCCTATTGAACACATTTTGAGGCAAGGGGATGATTTAAACACATGTAGTGATGCTCCCCCTCCTAAGGATGAAGAATCAATGAACAATGTTATCCCTTCTCCCAAAATTGGCAATAACAATAAGGACATCTTTGTGCAAGATATTTCTAATACTTTTTTCGATGACCTC
This sequence comes from Cryptomeria japonica, assembly GCF_030272615.1. NCBI lineage: Eukaryota > Viridiplantae > Streptophyta > Pinopsida > Cupressales > Cupressaceae > Cryptomeria > Cryptomeria japonica. Next base: position 266,440,177 of record NC_081412.1, read on the forward strand.
ACTATTTGGGATGAACCATTAGAAGAAGGTGTTGATTATTCTCTACACTATAAGAGTAACCCCCTTGATAGCATCTCACCTCTCATGAATATCAATCATTTTTCCTCTAAAGCTAAGGCATATCCTTCGCCCCATCTAGGTTCTACTCATAAGGATACCTTATTTCAAGAAGAGATTGAACCATCTCTTTCAAAGGTCTCCCTCTCCAAGGTGAAACTTTAGGGAGTCATGTTGATCCTTCTCCTAGAGAGTCTATTCCCCATGTAGATGCTTTGATTCAATAAAGGATGATATGAACTTTCCTACTAATATTCTTCCTTCTAAAACATCAATTCCTACTCCTAGTCTACCTCCTAAAATTGATCTTATCCATCATAACATTTTAGTGCAAGAAGAGACTACCAACAATTCTTCCAACAATCTTGTCCATTCTTCTTCTAATATTCATAAGGACACCTTTGATATTCCTAAACCATCTTCAATCAATTTGATACATGTGAATGAAACACCTAATAAACCTCTCTTCATAGTTCAAGGTTTTTGTCCTTCTCAAAGTTCTCAATGTAAGCCTATCTTAGTGGTTCAAGGTGGTTATGCTAATGAATCTTTTGGTAGTCCTAAGAAACCTGTTATTACTAGGCAAGGAGGTTATCCTACTAAGAGCCCTTATGAGTATGCTAAGAAAATCACCGAAGAAATTGATCATACGGTTGCTCATACCTACAACACAAGAAACAATAGGCAACCTCATCCTCTTCCAGTTACCCCAACTTCACTTCCTCCCTCTCAACCTACTCTTCCACAAGTACCTCGTATATCACAGACTCTTAGTAAGGAGTATGTTCTCATTGAAAAACTTAAAAGCTACTCTTTCCAAGATTCCTATTTCCAGGATTTGGTTCAAATTTCACGTGCTTATCATGTGATGTTACAAGATGCTTTGAAAAACTTGGATGTCCCACTTGCGATGACACCTAATAACATGGCTTCTTTGATTGATCCTACAAACAAACCCAAAGTTCAAATTATATTCACACATGATGAGTTACCTTCTCATGAAATCTGACATCAATATGATCCTCTTATGATTGTGGTTATTATCAACAATAGTTCTATAAGACGAACCCTTGTAGACAATGGATCTGGCCTTAATGTTTGCAGTTTGGACTTATTGGATAAGATTAATGTGGATCATTCTCTCATCGAACTTGCTTCTCTTTATATTCAAGGATTTGTTAGTGTTGCTAAACAATCTTTGGGTATCATAACCTTGCCTATTAAGGTAAGTCATGTTACTTTATCTACACCTATTCATGTCATGCCTGGTAATTTGACATATAACCTTTTATTAGGGAGACTGTGGATTCATAGCATGCAAGTTGTCCCCTCAACTTTGCATAGGAAAGTCAAGTTCATTTATGACAATAAGATATACAACTTGTTAGCTGATACCAATCTTGAAGATCCATTAAAAGCTGGATTTTCTTGTTTGACTACTTCCCATTCTTCTACCAACCTTCCTACTTCTTCAAATACATCGATTTCCTTTAATGATCTTTTTACTTCTAGTAATCCCGATTCTTCTACTCAATGAGAATCTCCTCCTAAAGATATCCTTTCTCCTGAAGGAGTACTCTCAGATGATGATTGGGGGTCTCTAGACTTTAACCCTACTTTTATAGGAGAGTATAGAGTATCTTGGAAATAATCTAAGACTGAGAAGGAGAAATCTAAGGAGGAACCTAAAGAGCAACCCACTTTGTCTAAACAACTAAGTAACCACTTTGTGGCTGCTTCTAATTCAAGTAGTTCTTTAAATCCTTCCTCTAATTCATATAGCACTGAGACCTATGAGGTGCAACCATCTCTTTTTTATTTGGCATCCCTTTTGTTGGCATTTTTGATGTTCATATTGTGATTGTCATTGATGGACACACACTTGCATTAAGATCCTCTTCATATGTGTGAGTTAGAGCACAACCGATATATTGTATTATAGTCTTTAGACTATTGATGTTTTGCAGAATGTGTTTACCAGTCTAAAGCGACATGTCGACCTCAAGCAGTTCATGGATACCAAGCAATATGAGGGATTAAAGTGGCATAACACATTTTTACTAGTCTTCATTTTGACAAACCGACAACCAGTATTTTGTATGAACCGGTAATACTCTGTGATGAGTTACCAATCGGCATTTTGTGATGAGTTACCATCCACTGATCATTTGACGGTGCCGACTCTCTGGTGGTGCTTTTTGTGTCGTGTTACCAGATATGTCTAGATGCATTGAACCTAGGAAATTGTATTGTAATCCTATTGGACCTACATGAAATTAGATTCCTTTATAAGGACATCATGTCTAGGGTTCTAAGGTTGTTGTTGAGGTTGATGTTGTTGCTAGGGTTCAAGGTAACTGAAGAGTTAGAGAGAGTATGAATGTGTAGAAGACTGAAGTAATGCTATAATGCATTAAGATCGAGCTATCAAGGATCTAACCAAGCAATCTGTGCTATTTGCTAGATCACTCACTTGTTGATTACTCACATCTTCGACAAGTCTATAGTCCTTAACCAGGTAGGCCCAAAAGCCTCTTGTAAATCCTCTAACAAGGTGGTTCACATTTGTGGATCTAAAATTCTCTAGCAAGGTGGTCTTTAATCGAACTTATCTCCTAATAGAGATTGAGATTCCTAACAGGATCTGTTCTAATAAAGAACATTGTAAGACCTTAACCGGGCTGGTTTCTATTCTGCAGATAGTTACTTGTGAGTTCCATCTCACCGTGGTTTTTCCCATTTGGGTTTCCACGTCAAAATCTCTTGTGTTATGGTGTTTGTGCTTCTGTGGGTGAATGCATTATTAGCTATTTGGTTTGCATGTTTGTTAACCAGTTTGTCTGCTAAATTGTTTTACTGGTTTACTGTCAGTCTTGCAAAGTGTTTAAGTGTAAATATTTTTGGCATACTAATTTGACTCCCCCCTCTTAGTATTCATCAATTGGTATCAGAGCCTACCTTTCTATAAGTTTAACAACTTGGAAAGAGATATGGGGGAATACACCTTGAGGGAACTTACTCAACGACTCACTCAGTCTGAGCAAACCTATGATGATCTTATGGTCAAATACAAGGCATCTCAAGCAAACAGGAGAGAGCTTAAATTTGCCAAACCGGTCAAGAATAGCAATGGACTTGGTTATTCCAGTCATGAGGAAGGTGAGACCTCTGGTACAAATGCTGGAGAATCAAAGAAACAACCGACATCAAAGGATAAAGGTAAGCAAAATTTTAATCCTGTTTGTTTTAACTGTCTTAAAGAAGGACATATTGCAAATGTGTGTAGGAGTAAGGCTTACAACAATTTTCCTTATTTCCTAAATGATAAGCCTAGATCCTATAGATTCAATGGTAACTGTTATGCATGCAACAAGTATGGGCATAGAGCATTTGAATGCAGGTCTGTCATGAATGACACTGGAAGATATCCTCAGAGGACCCAAGGAGCTGGTCCTGAACCTTTTGTGAACTGGAATCACAACCAGTTTAATGTCTTCAATCATCAGCCAAGAAGCAGTGGATATCAAGCGGCAACCGGATAGAGAGAAAATTGTATGATCTGTCATGGTCATGGTCACACTGCTGCAACATGCAGAAGGAAGAATGGAAACATGAACAATGGACCTTGGAGAGCACCTTGATTGGTCTACTATCACTGCAACAAACTGAGTCACATTGCCAGATTCTGTAGATCAAGAAAGAACATATCTGATGATATACCAGTCACTCCAAAAGGAGACATTGATGTTGACACCGTTCAAGCAGATATGAACAAAACCTAGAAGAAGAAACTAGTGGTGTTACAAGAGGAACCGGTTTCTGCACCTAGTGTGGAAATATCGGAACTAGCAAACTAAGCGTTAGAAAAGCTTAGGGGGAGCAAACGGCGAAATGTTTCGAACCCCCGATTTACACCGGTATGTGATACCTGTTGCTTGGCAGAAGACCGAAAATGGTAAAAAGGCAAATTAGGGTTTACACCCTAATAGAGGAGCATTAATGACGGTAGGTGAGAGATATGTTTAAAGGCATTTTTCAAATCATTTCTCACTATCTATTTTCGAGCGAAGAAATTTTTTTCAAAGAGCAGAGCGACGAAGAGGCGATTTGAGCTGAGATCTTGAGAAATTGACAAACCGCGAAGGAGATTCAAATTAAAACTGCAAACGGTCAAGTGGAGAACACAAAGCAGTGATTCAGCAACTAACGGAGTGTGGAGTGAAGGAGAATCGGAAAGCCCTAAATTCACATGTTTTAAAAAGGTATTTCTCGAAGTTCTTAAAGTTTCTATCATGGCTTCCTTATCTCATACTAGTTCTAGTGCATCTATTGAATCTGAAAGTTTTATTCAACGAAAGTCCAAGTATAATGCTCTATCACAAGTTCCAGCTGGTGTGATAGTAGAAGAGGGAATTTCTGACTACATAGACTGCAAGATTGAAGACCAGGGTCTCTTGCTATCCACTCCTAGTTAGGTTTGTTTTGTGGCAAGGATAAGAAAATCAAATCGGAGTATAATATCTTGGAGAAGAAGAAATTCCACAATGCTGTCTACTTCCTGGAAGATTTTACAGAAGATCACATAAGGATCATTTTGAGAAAAGTCCACGATGATAAGATGTACTTGGAGAGGATGCATGATATTATGCCACAGACAATTCATGCAGTCATCGGTTTCTGCAACACAGGGGAAGTGCCAGCCCTAAGGACAATAAGCAAAACTTAAATGACAAGGCTCACTGGTTCAGTGAGCGACTCACGAGGCATGACAGTCAACTCCATCAAGGATGATCTAGTTAAGTATGCCTGCATGGTGATAGGCTACTTGAAATTCTCTACCAGTAGAATTAACTCTGTATCTGCTGGAGCGATAAATGCCGCTTACCGGATGATTAAGGAGGACACATCATTTGACCTATGCATCGGTATGTAGAGGAAACTCCTGTCAAACCTGAAGTCGATCAAACAGGATAATGTACAAAGGTTTAAGTTTAGAAAACTACTAGTTGGGTTGTTCTTTTACTTTCAAGGATACTTTCCAGGAGTAGGAGATGTCGAGTGGTCTCCTGACCAACCGGTAACCAAGAAAATCAAGGAGAGCATTCAAGCAATTGGAGCCGGTTACCCTGATGTTTTGAACAAGTATTTTGATGAGTTTAGATGAAAAATGAGCCAAAGGATGAGGATCTCAGGTGATATCATCAAGAAATATGAAGATGACATCTGCTTCACCATAGAAGTAGATAAATGCATAATGGAGGCTGTTGAGCCTAGACAGGAAGAAGTAGAGCCAATGGGCTATGAGGTGATGTACGATATGCTGGAAGGGTATGCCTCTGCCCTTATTGCCTCACCGCTTGATCTTAAGGCGAAGAGAACCGGCACCTACCTAGAGAGGATAGCACTGGTTGAGGAACCACCATCAAAGAAAGGAAAAGAACCTGCAGTAAAGAAGGCAAAGGCAGTGCCTGCAGCGTCCGCACCGGTTAATACTGTGACTCCAAAAGTGACCAAGCGGTCACCAGCCAAAAAGAAACCGGAAGCAACACCGACTAAAGTCTTCGAGAGGAAAAGGAAGACAAAAAGCAACTCTCCGGACTCAGAGGAAACTGTGTCTAAGAAGTAGCCAAAGAAGGCAAGATAGACAAGAAAGAAAATAAAGAATGAACTAGCAGCGTCTGCACTGGTAAATATTGATATCTCCTCATATAAACCTTTGACACATTGTTAAAGAACTATAAAGAATATTAGGATAAAATTATTCCATGATTTAGTAGACTACTATGATGATTTTAGTGATGAGGAGAAAGAAGAAGTACTATAGGAGATTATTGTTTATTTGTGTACAAATGAACGGTCGCCATTAGAGATTAAATCTCAGACACCAGATTCTTTGTATAAGGCATTAGATAATAAATGGCACATTTCTATAGAAAAGGAACAGGAAATTAAGGAGAAATTTTTTTCTCAGTACTTTCCCGACCTGTCAAATTCTGAATTATTTGATGTTATTGACCAAAATAAAGGTCTCTTCTTCACTAGAATAAGAAGACTCTAGCTATTAGAAGGAAGAGTTGATGATGTCGAAAAGGACACTCATCAGTATATGGTAACCGTTGTCCAGACTCACAAAGCGCGTCTAGCCAACCGACAAGCTGAGAAAGAACCGGTTATATCCAAAATGGATGAAGCATTTGATGATGAAGGAAATCTGGTTGTTGAACCAATCAACAGCATTGATGTTGATGCTTTGGATGCTGAGGATGCTACCCAAGAGATACCATCTGAGGCAACTGGACAGGAGCATCGGGCTGAACAGGAGAAGAAAGTCGAGGACAGACAGGAAGTAGCAAAGGAAGAGGCCGAGTAGAGGAAGAAGGATGAAGAAGAGAAGCAAAAAAAGGAAGAAGAAGAGAAGCAGAAAAAGGATGAAGAGGAGAAAAAGAATAAAGATGAAGAGGAGAAGAAGAAGAAGGAAGAAGAAGATAAGAAGAAAAAGGATGAAGAGGAGAAAAAGAAGAAGGAAGAAGAGAAAAGAAGAAGAAAGATGAAGAGGAGAAGAAGAAGAAGGAAGTAGAGAGGAAAAAGAAGGAAGAAGAAGATAAGGAACAGGAGAAGAAAAAGGAAGCAGAAAAGAAAAAGGCTGAGGAAGACAAGGAAGCAGAGAAGAGGAGAGAAGTGGAGAAGAAGAAAGCGGAAGAGGACAAGGTAGGAGAAGCGACAAAGAGCACCCAGATGGAGACTCCGAAGGCAACCGGGATTCAAGCGCAACCAGCTGATCTCACCAGTCCTATAGATCTCTAGTCTACAAGTGAAACGGAGCTAATGCAGAGTATCAAGGTAGCTCAAGAGTTCCTTGAAATCATTTGATGGAAGAAGGAGCAGGATGTAATCCAAGCAGCTATGGATATGCTTACTGGTTTGATACCCAGTACAAATCTTCCAAACACCGATTCATCACTAGCTAGACTTAAGCTCCTATGCACAGTAGTAGATGATCAAGTGTAGAGCCTTGAAGAGGCAGTAGAGGCTAATGTCAAGAAGGAGCATCAAAAAGCACTTAATATAGCTCTGGTGAAGAAGTTGAATGAGCTTCGGACTGAACTGAAGAAAGAACAAAAGGATATAAGGGATGCTTTGGATGAGGGAAATCTGCTACTTAGCAAAATCTGTCAACCCCATTTGTTCTATGATGATGTGCTAGCTCAGAAGCAAAAGCTTCAAATAGACTTACAGTCCTACATGAGCACATTCAAGATGCCTTATGATTCCTTTGCAACTTATGGGCAAACCGTTCACCGGTTTCACATCCAGTCAGCCAAAATGGAGCAAGAGATCAGCACACGGTCTAGAGATTTGCAGGAGCTACAACTGGTTCTACTCCCACGCCTGCAAATTCTTCAGAAGTGTTATATGAACCTAGATGCCTTGACAGTTACATAGGAGATGAGCACAATTGATGCCATGGAAGAACACTTCTCCCAGATGCAAACAAAGAAAGAAGTAGCCACCTCCCTACTTGAGTCCTGGTCTCTATCGATGAAACAATTCTTGCAGGACTATAAATCTATTTTTGACAAGTATTATTCCTTGTTGTCATAAACTTTTATTATTTAATATCAAATGGAAACATGGTTGTTCAGCGGTACTTTGTCATTGTTGGCAAAGGGGGAGAAGTACTCTATCTATTTTGGAGAAGTATAGGGGAGAAGTATCTGGATTTAAAATTTTGCTATATGCTTTGATATATGCTCTGATATCTCAATGTTTATGCTCTATATGCAAAATTTTTATACATCATATTGTTAAAGGGATAGGTTATATGCTTAGGGGGAGCAAATTTGCTAATGGCATGTTTTTGTTGTAAAACACTTAGATGTCAAAATTTAATTTTCCTAAGTGTTGCCATCAATGCCAAAGGGGGAGATTGTTGGCATTTTTGATGTTCATGTTGTGATTGTCATTGATGGACACACACTTGCATTAAGATCCTCTTCATATGTGTGAGTTAGAACACAACCAGTATTTGTTCCAACCGGTATATTGTATTATAGTCTTTAGACTATTGATGTTTCGCAGAATGTGTTTACCGGTCTGAAGCGGCATGTCAACCTCAAGCGGTTCGTGGATACCAAGTGGTATGAGGGATTAAAGCGGCATAACACATTTTTGTTGGGAAAAATGGTGTCTCAATCTTGCATTTATGCGAGATTACTATTTATAGTAAGTTTTTATTTGAGCACGAAATGGTGTGAAACTCTCCCTGAAGCTTGTGGTTGGCTAGATAAGCATTCCGGTAAAGTTGCGTCGCAAGGTCACAGCTAGTTTTGAAGATATTAAAGTTTTCATCTTGGAGGGGTGCAATAAAATGTTTAAACTTAATTTTGGGGACTTTAGAGGCTCTGAAACACCCTGAAAAGTTGCCGTAACTGGCAAAGCGGGTTACGAGGTGATAGAGCACTTCGCGAGCTTTCCGGTGCTTCAAACGGTTCGTCAATCGGACACCCGATTCTCAAGTTATGGCCTACGGAAGTTTGTACTCCTGAAATAGGAAAAATAATTTGTTTCGGATACATAAATGAGCTGTAAAAGGGAGCGACACGTGTTGATGTGTGCTTTAACATGTCATAGGGCATCTAGAAGGGAGATAAGGTCGGCTACACCTTATTGGGTGGTTTTAGCCCATGGTTTTGTAATACCGTTTGACAGTTTCTTGTATTGTATCTCCTATTTATGAGGTGTGTGAGATAGAGGTTGTGTGTAAGAGTCTTATGGCTATTGAGTTGCCTCTGAATCTCTGATTAGTGGTACTCCTGCGAAGAGCTTGCTCTGCAAGTATGTTGTAATCTGTTTTTGATTGCTGAATAAAATATTGAGCTGCTTTTGGAGGGTGGGGTTTTTCTCCCGAAAGGGTTTTCCCCACGTAAATCACTGTGTTGTGGTATGAATGCTATTATATCTATTTCTATTTTCTGTAACTGTTGTAACGATCTGAAAAAGTTTTGCATTACCCTCCTCTCAAGGTTAGTGTAGGAAGTTGTTTCCGCTACTTAACTTCCTTACAAGTGGTATCAGAGCCTGATCACCTTTGGTTTCAATTGTGGGCAGTTGGGTTTTTTGAACTAATCCAGATTTGAGTGGGAGCTTGTGCAGAAGACACTTTTTGATCTTGTTGCAGGAATATTCAGATGGCGAGTTCGTCAGGGAGAATAGAGGTGGAGAAATTTAATGGAAGTAATTTTGAGATGTGGAAGCTGAAGATGGAAGATCTGCTAATAGATCGAGATCTTTGGGATGCTGTTGATGCAAATGTCCAAAGGCCCTCAGATCCTACTGCGGCAGCTCAGTATGATGTTATGGACCAAAAAGCCAAGGGTCTAATCAGACTGTGCCTGGCAGACTCTATTCTAATCAATGTCCATGAAGAGAACTCTGCAAAGAAGCTATGGACTAAGCTTGGTGAGATGTATCAAGTGAAATCTTTATTAAATCAAATTTTCTTAAGAAAGAAATTGTATTCCTTAAAGATGGAAGAGGGTGGACGAATTGCGGACCACCTGGAAGCATTCAATATGTTGGTGGCTCAATTAGTATCCGTCGGTGTTAAGATGGACGAGGAGGAGAAATGTCAAATCTTGCTTTGTTCTTTGCCTGATTCGTGGGATTCTCTTGTTATGGCTATCGGTAGTACTTCTGTTGTTTTGAAATCTAAAGACGTGGTGGGTGCCCTACTCGGTGAAGAGATGCGAAGGAAGGTATCCATCAGTTCAAAGGAAGCCCTAACCGTTCGTGGAAGACCTAAGGAGAAAGGCAAGAAGAATGAGAAGCGCGACAAGTCCAAATCCAAAGGGAGATCAAAATCTCCTGGAAAGTCCAAAGTCATTTGCTGGAACTATGGTAAACCGGGTCACATTCGTAAGGACTGCAAAGAAGAAAAGAAGAAGAAGAAAAAGAAAAAGTTCGATTCTGATTCTGAGTCCGACAAGGAAGATGGCGATGCCTTTATTGCGGCTTTGGCGACTCATGTAGGTAATGATGCCTGGCTAATTGACTCAGGTGCATCTTTTCATATGACTTCCAATAGAGATTGGTTTTCTGAATATGAAGGATTTAATGGAGGTAAGGTGTACTTGGGTGATGATTCACATCTAGACATTGTTGGTCGAGGTAAAGTTAGAATCAGGTTTTCTGATGGTAGAATAAAAAGGATTAATGGTGTGCTGCATATCCCTGGATTAAAACGAAACCTGTTATCTGTGAGCAAACTGATAGATGCGGGTGTGCAGGTAGTCTTTTCTGAAGCAGGATGTAAGATGATTAAGGGTGCTATGGTAGTTGCTAGAGGTGTCAGGTTTGGCACTTTGTATAAGCTTGAAGCATACACTGTTGAATGTAATAGCACTTCTGTAAAAAGTAAATTTGCGGATACTTCATTGGAAGATTTGAAGGTTTCACCTTCAGCAGATGGAAATGGTTTTTGGGTACCTAAGGGTGCTCTTTCGTCTGAAGCAAAGTTACCTGCAGAGAAGACTATGTTATGGCACCAGAGACTTGGCCATATTGGAGAAAAGGGTCTAAGGACCTTGAAAAATAAAAACCTTGTTGAAGGTTTGAATGACTGTAACCTTGACTTTGATTTCTATGAGCATTGCATTTATGGAAAACAAAACCGCGTTCAGTTTTACTCGAGTTCTCATAAAACTTGTGGTGTTTTGGATCTTATTCATTCTGATGTGTTTGGTCCAGTAGATGTCTCTTCGATTGGAAAATCCACATATTATGTTTCATTTATTGATGATTTTAGTAGAAGGACATGGGTATATTTTCTAAAGAGTAAATCTGAAGTTTTTAGTCATTTTAAAGAATTTAAAGCAATGGTTGAGTTGCAGACTGGAAAGAAAATAAAATGTTTGAGAACTGATAATGGCGGCGAGTTTTGCTCTAATGATTTTGATAGATTCTGTAAAGACTGTGGAATTAACAGGCATAAGACAACTCCGTATTCTCCACAGCAGAATGGAGTTGCAGAAAGAATGAACAGGACACTGATGGAGAAGGCTAGGAGTATGTTGAGTGGTGCTGGTCTCGAACAAAAATTTTGGGCTGAAGCTGTTGCCACTGCTTGCTACCTGATTAACAGGTCTCCTACATCAGCTCTTGTTGATAAAATGCCTATGGAAGCATGGTCAGGTCACAAGCCTTCATTGAGACATCTTAGAGTTTTTGGTTGCGAGGCATATGCACATGTGCCAAAGGAGAAGCGAACAATGTTGGAGAACAAGGCTGTGAAATGTATCTTCATCGGGTATAGTTATGGTGTGAAAGGATACAAGCTTTGGGACCCTGTTGCACAAAAGGTAATTCACAGTAGAAGTGTTATTTTTAGAGAAATTAAGTCTCCTTCTGTTACTTTGCAGCCAGGACAGACTAAAAAAGAAGATGTGATTCAACTTCCTTCTACACCTGAAAGAGTTGAATCGAGACCCCTAGATAGGCAAGAATTTGAGGAGAGCTCGTCTAGCTCTGAATCTTCAGAAGAGGAGGAAGAACCTCCAACTCAGCTTGCTCGAAGGTCTACAAGACATAGACAACCACCTGAAAGGTATTCACCTGATGATTGGAGATGTATTTTTGCTCTGAATACTAGTGTGGATGAACCGAAATCTGTAGAAGAGGCATTAGGTATGAATGATGCAGAATCCTGGAAGATTGCTATGGAGGAAGAAATGGCAGCTTTGAAAAAGAATGATACATGGGATCTTGTACCATTGCCTGAAGGACGAAAACCTGTTGGTTGTAAATGGGTGTTCAAGAAAAAGATTGGTTCAGATGGAAGCATTGAGAAGTATAAAGCAAGGTTGGTTGCAAAAGGCTACTCTCAGGTTGAGGGTGTTGATTACGGTGAGATATTTTCTCCTGTTGCAAAAATGACGTCCATTAGATTTTTGCTTTCTATTGCTACTGCTTATGATTTAGAGGTTGAGCAAATGGATGTGAAAACTGCTTTCCTTCATGGTGATTTGGAGGAAGATATTTATATGACACAGCCAGAGCACTATGTGGTGAAAGGCAAAAGTAATTTGGTCTGTAAATTGAAGAAATCTTTGTATGTCCTCAAACAAAGTCCTAGGATGTGGTACCAGAAATTTGATACATATGTGTTGAGTTTGGGATTTGAACATTCTAAATCAGATCACTGTGTTTATTATAAATCTGATGGTGATCATTTCTTATTCATTGCATTGTATGTTGATGATATGTTATTCATTGGTAAAGGGAAAGGTATGATTTCAGAACTGAAGTCTCAGCTCGTTGCTAAATTTGAAATGAAAGATCTTGGTGCAGCAAAGCACATTCTTGGGATGGAAATTAGAAGAGATAGGGCGAACAGAAAGCTATGGCTAGGCCAGAGTAAGTATGTGAATTCAGTGTTACAGAGGTTCAACATGCAGAATTGTAGACCATTGAGTGTTCCTTTTACAGTTGGAACGAAACTATTTGTTTCAGATTGTCCTACATCCCCATTGGAGATGGAAGACATGAGCAGAGTGCCTTACCAAAGTGCGGTTGGATGCTTGATGTATGCTATGGTCTGTACTAGACCAGACATTGCCCAAGCAGTGGGAGTACTTTCTAGATATATGTCTAATCCTGGTAGAGTTCATTGGGATGCAGTCAAAAGAGTCTTCAGATATTTGAAGGGTACTTCAGAGTATTCTTTGTGTTATCATGGTAATTCAGTTGGAGACATGACTTCCCTTGATATCCATGGTTATGTGGATTCAGATTGGGCAGGTGATATTGATAGAAAAAGATCCACCAGTGCTTATGTGTTTACTTTGTTTGGTGGTGCAATTAGTTGGATGAGTAAGCGACAGGCTGTGGTTGCTTTATCCACTACTGAAGCAGAGTATATGGCAGCTACTCATGCTTGTAAAGAGGCCATTTGTCTTAAGAGACTATGTTCGGATATTGGAATAAAACAAGGTACAGTGACAGTTTACTGTGACAGTCAGAGTGCAATTAGCCTAGCTAAGAACCCGACATTTCATGCCCGGACCAAACATATTGATGTTCAGTATCATTTTGTTAGAGATATGGTCGAAGATGGTAGGGTGAAGTTGGTTAAGGTGGACACTTTGATGAATGTTGCAGATGCTTTAACTAAGGCTGTGAGCACAAAGAAGTTCAGATGGTGTTCAGAGTCTATGGGCCTTATGGCCCCTAGCAACTGATTCATTGTGTTGACATTCCCTTCCGCTCATGCAAGGTGTTCGACAAGTGGGAGATTTGTTGGGAAAAATGGTGTCTCAATCTTGCATTTATGCGAGATTACTATTTATAGTAAGTTTTCATTTGAGCACGAAATGGTGCGAAACTCTCCCTGAAGCTTGTGGTTGGCTAGATAAGCATTCCGGTAAAGTTGCGTCGCAAGGTCACAGCTAGTTTTGAAGATATTAAAGTTTTCATCTTGGAGGGGTGCAATAAAATGTTTAAACTTAATTTTGGGGACTTTAGAGGCTCTGAAACGCCCTGAAAAGTTTCCATAACTGGCAAATCTCATTATGAGGTGATAGAGCACTTCGCGAGCTTTCCGGCGCTTCAAACGGTTCGTCAATCGGACACCCGGTTCTCAAGTTATGGCCTCCGAAAGTTTGTACTCCTGAAATAGGAAAAATAATTTGTTTCGGATACATAAATGAGCTGTAAAAGGGAGCGACACGTGTTGATGTGTGCTTTAACATGTCATAGGGCATCTAGAAGGGAGATAAGGTCGGCTACACCTTATTGGGTGGTTTTAGCCCATGGTTTTGTAATACCGTTTGACGGTTTCTTGTATTGTATCTCCTATTTATGAGGTGTGTGAGATAGAGGCTGTGTGTAAGAGTCTTATGGCTATTGAGTTGCCTCTGAATCTCTGATTAGTGGTACTCCTGCGAAGAGCTTTCTCTGCAAGTATGTTGTAATCTGTTTTTGATTGCTGAATAAAATATTGAGCTGCTTTTGGAGGGTGGGGTTTTTCTCCCGAAAGGGTTTTCCCCACGTAAATCACTGTGTTGTGGTATGAATGCTATTATATCTATTTCTATTTTCTGTAACTGTTGTAACGATCTGAAAAAGTTTTGCATTACCCTCCTCTCAAGGTTAGTGTAGGAAGTTGTTTCCGCTACTTAACTTCCTTACAATTTTTACCATTCTTCATTTTGACAAACCAGCAACCAATATTTTGTATGAACTGGTAATACTCTGTGATGAGTTACCAATTGACATTTTGTGATGAGTTACCATCCACCGATCATTTGACGGTGTCGACTCTCTAGCGGTGCTTTTTGTGTCATGTTACCAGATATGTCCAGATGCATTGAACCTAGGAAATTGTATTGTAATCCTATTGGACCTACATGAAATCATATTCCTTTATAAGGACATCATGTCTAGGGTTCTAAGGTTGTTGTTGAGGTTGATGTTGTTGCTAGGGTTTAAGGTAACTGAAGATTTAGAGAGAGTATGAATGTGTAGAAGATTGAAGTAATGTTGCAATGCATTAAGATCGAGCTATCAAGGATCTAACCAAGCAATCTGTGCTATTTGCTAGATCACTCACTTGTTGATTACTCACATCTTCGACAAGTTTGTAGCCCTTAACTAGGTAGGCCCAAAAGCCTCTTGTAAATCCTCTAACAAGGTGGTTCCAATCTGTGGATCTAAAATCCTCTAGCAAGGTAGTCTTTAATCGGACTTATCTCCTAACAGGATCTGTTTTGATAAAGAACATTGTAAGACCTTAACCAGTCTGAACTTGATCGGGTTGGTTTCTATTCTGCAGATAGTTACTTGTGAGTTCCATCTCACTGTGGTTTTTCCCATTTGGGTTTCCACGTCAAAATCTCTCATGTTATGGTGCTTGTGCTTCTATGGGTGAATGCATTATTAGCTATTTGGTTTGCATGTTTGTTAACCAGTTTGTCTGCTAAATTGTTTTACCGGTTTACTGTCAGTCTTGCAAAGTGTTGAAGTGAAAAGATTTTTGGCATACTAATTCACCCCCCCTCTTAGTATTCATCACCTATATAGTCCTAGTTTTTACATTTTAGCTAAGAGTGGCTATAATGGCAATGGTTGTGGCGCAAATGAACAAGGAATTAAAGTTCCTTTAGAACATAAAATGCATGAAGCTTCATTTGGACTTGGATATGATCCTTCTAAGCCCACCAAAGCGTCTAAAAGACCATCTCTCAATGTGAATGCTATATTTAGTAGTGATGACGACCTCACCTTGATTAAGTCATCTTCTACTTCTTTCAACACTCATCCCCCTCATAAGGAAATCTTGGTGATGAACAAATCTCTTTATGAATCTCCTCAAGAGATTTCTAATCCCACTTATGATAATTTATCTTCTACTCATTCTAAAATCCCCTCTTCTAGGAATAAGGCTCTAAGGAATTACACTTATCCCTCTCCTAAGATTTCTTGTGTGCAAGAAAAGTATAATTTAGTGGCCTATTCTTCTCCTATAAAATTCTCTCTTTCTAAAGACTTTTTAACATTCATCATTGTATACATGTTTTTCATCTCACTTATAGTAGAGCATTTAACATGTCATATTCAAATACCTCATTCAATCTATCATGTCTTTAAATAACATTAATGGCTATTATGTTGCTCATCATTATGTGGCATTGGTAGCTCACTTAGTGGGGGCTCATTGTCATTCATGATGGTACAATTTCATGTGCAATCATACTTTTGGAAGCAACATAATAGCCTATTTATATCTCATCTCTTCTCCCTATATATATGGGGGGCAAGAGTGATTTCAAACATCTTTCCTTCTTAATATTAAAATTTCCCCTTTGTGAAGTAGTGTCTTCCATAAGGATTTCTTATTGATTGTAGAGGTGTATTCATATTTGAATTCCTTCTCTCATATTAGAACAAGCATCCCTAATAGGGATCTTAAGTACATATCCTTAATTGGGACCTCTTCCTTGGTGTTGGAAGTCTTTGATCATTCATCAAATTCTTTTCTTCATTGAGTAGTATCTTTTATAATAAACCCTTCTATTTTGCGAATGTGCATGTCCCCGATGCGGATATCTTGCCTTGTTTTAGAAGAGTGTTTCTATAAATAATCTCTCTTTAATGTCATTTCAATCCTCCATTCCTTTCCAATTTCCTTTATGGAGTTGCATTTTTGGATTATATCTCTTGCATTTGTTTTCATTTAAATCTTTCATCTTGTGTTAGAAATCTCTCAAATCCTCACACTCTTTGTTGTGTTGGAATTGAGGTTTAGTCCTCTTTCTTACCAAATGATTCTCCATTAGTTTTTGATCTTGTATCAAATCTTCTTGTGAGCATTTGTCATCAATCTTCTTTCGCAGTTTGATGTGGAAAACATGATACCCTATTTCAACTCACTAAATTAGAAAGCCGAAATAGGGGGGCATATAGCTACCCTCAAGTTTTCATCACCTTCCTTAGTTAGATTTAGGTGATTTTTTTAATTTTATCTAACATGTGGTTTTGTAGGGTGCGGTTCCTAACTGTGTACTATAGATACCACTGGGGGCTTCATCTGACAACTTGTGGATATATCTATTTTCATGAATGTTTATTTTTCTTCACTTTGGCTTGCATATGCATGTAGTGTCATATGACCACTAAAGTGGGGGCTAAATGTAGCATCATAAATTGTACACCCTTGCTAGGGTGGTACAATTCTACACTTAGTTTAGCACCCGCCTTAGTGTGTTTGCATCTTGCATTGTAATTTCCCTTTAAGCATTTAATTAATTAATATAAAGTCACATTCCATCACTCCCAATGTCATAAAATTGGTTTCTTTATCCTAAGTGTGCTCCTTTTTATTTTATTCCTCCAATAAATCATTAAATCATAAACCCTAATTATGTCTTATTTCGACCTTCAAGGCCCGATTTCGCATATCAAA
This sequence comes from Cryptomeria japonica, assembly GCF_030272615.1. Taxonomy (NCBI): domain Eukaryota; kingdom Viridiplantae; phylum Streptophyta; class Pinopsida; order Cupressales; family Cupressaceae; genus Cryptomeria; species Cryptomeria japonica. The sequence goes on from NC_081412.1 coordinate 266,457,191, forward strand.
ACATCTTGAAATTAGTTGTAACTTTGGGATTTGCTCTAATATCATCATATCTAATGACCTTAAAAATTTGGTGAAAAGTTGGTTAGACTGGGTGTAAGTTGCACCTAGTCCCCGACATTTTTCCCGAAATTTTGGGAGCATAATTCTATGATATTATAATGCTTAACCCTAAGAAATTGGTGGGAAATTCAAATCCTAGGTCGGCCTAAAAATGAAATTAAGATCTAGGGTTTCATACATAAGAGTTCTCTTTCTTCATTTGAAGGCATCTAATCTATCGAATCTACGAAAAGGAAGTTTTTGGCTAAGCGATCACAAGGAGTCTTCTATGTAGTGAAAGAGAAGCTTATGTGGAGTCCTCAACAACATTCATCCAGAATTCATCATCAATTAGGAGCATTGAAGACATTGAAGAATAATAGGAGATCAAGTGGCTTATATCCCTCCCTTGGGGATTGGTATGGTTTCATGTTGTTTTCATGTATTTGTATGAGATTCCTTACACTCATTTTCACATTTACATTCATGATTTAGAACATTTAGCACATTTAATTTAGAGAATTCTCATTTACATTTACATTTACATACATTTAGGGTTTACTCTCCAAAGCATAGGGTAGCTTTAGTTTCTTATCTTTCTCATTTTAGGATCTCGCACACACTATTTTACTTTACAAATCGGCTATTTGTTGAGGTGGAATTACCAAAACAGGGGTTTGACTATGACAAAACCCCATATAGCCACCTAAAACCCTATTTTCAATTACAGGTGCTGGTACAGGATTCAATCGTCGCTGCAAATTTCAGGTTCGATAGAGCACACAGACACAGTCCTGGAGATCACATTTGAGTAGAAATCACTGGGACAGGGGTGTGGTGGGCGTGGCGCCCTGGTCTTCCTTGGGCAACTTGATCCTCCCTGAGTGCCCTAGTCCTCCCAGTTTCAGGTGAAATTTGGCAGGGTGGAAGCTCAGAATCTTCAAATTGTAGTCTCTCAGTTGCACCAATCTGTCAGACAAAAAAGGACTAGAGCATGGCACTCTTGTCCAGGTCAGTTTGGCTCATTTTTCAACACTAGGTACACATTCAAATTCCTCCCCCTTCTTTGCTTTTTGTATCTCAGTTTCAAATTTGCAAATTTCTACAATTTCAGTTCATATATGCTTCATTGTTCATCTCCTAGTCTAGTTGATCAATCACACCCTATTTTTCACATCTTCTCTTCATATACAACAAGAGGAATATAAACCCTAAGAGATAATCCTTGGCTCTCTCTTTCTCGCAATAAGTAGCCAAAGTGAGCTATCTCCCTAGGCTCTTTCATATTCCCTTGATGCGTTGGCCAAAGTGGGATTAGGTCCTAGTCACTCGGTCTCGCTTTTTCCCCTCCATGAGATATAAGTTGTATTTTATTATGTAATATATTATTTTTATAGATTTTTTTTTTTGTGTTTAACTATTGGTCCATTTGTGTTGGATATAAAAGTTAGAGATAACAAATATTTACGTTTATTAATAGGTATTTGGTCCATTTAGGTTATATTTTAAATAAACATGGTATTTGCCTAACAACAAATGATACTTTTTGTTCAACTACTAAGAACTTCTAGATTTAGTTTTGGTCGAATATTTAAAAAGTCATTTTTAGGAAACTTCACACTAAATGTGTTATTTTAACAAGTTGTGTGATGAGTCACATCTCCAAACCTTAGTTATAGTTAGATAAGTGTCTGTTTTAAATTTATAAAATAAAAAGAGAGGTCTTACAATATTCCATGTAATCACTACATGTTGACAAACTTATCCCACATGACTATTGGTCCCTCTCACCTAATATTATTAACTCAATCTACTAATATATTAAACTACTCTATGAAAATAAACACAAAATGAAATAGAAATGATACGAGTTTGTAAATTTCACAATTTAAATAAAATATATATTTTCAAACAATGAAAACTTTCAACCCATATATGTTAAATATTAACAAATGTGAAACCATATATAAGTATGGGAAAGGACCTAGTAGTAATTCAACATGTTTCAATAATTGTAATAGCATTTGTTAATTTAATGCACAAAGTTTTTAATAATATAGCAATAATAGTTGTGAATTTAAAGTGGCTAGTATTGATGACGAATACTCATAATTTTTTTTGGTATTGATCAAAGCAAAAGAAAATTCAATAAAAGAAAATAGTAGTCAAAGGGGGGACTACAAAGATGAGAACGAAAATGCTTACAATGTCTATATCCACTAGCTCACTATACAAAGAAACTTAATACTACATGAAAAAGTCTTCGTGTTGAATCAATCGACTCTCTAAACATGGCAACTATATACATGATAAATATGAGGCTATTGAACATGTACAAACAACAATATACATGAAAGCTATGGGCAGCAAGGAAGTTACACAATATCGAAACAACAATATGAACAATATACATAAAATCTATGGACATCTTGAACCGTGAAGGGACCACATCAAACTTGAAACTTGAGGAACTTTTGTAGCTGTGTGACACATTTAATCTCTCTATCATGAAGTTGTAAAAACTGATATGGATCTCATCTAGGAGTCTACTATGTCTACCACCATTTCTTTGACCAATTTTCAGTTGTGAACATAAGAAAATGAGTTGGAATATGATTTCCGAGTAAAACAATAGAATATCTATTTCTTGATGCAAAATATGGTTAGAAAACATTGCCTGACATCTACTTTTCCAATGAATAATCATTAATTAAATGGAATGTATTCATTAAATCTAAAATGCAACAAATGATGTGATGCCACATCAACACACCAATAAAATTTGACTTAGTGCACAAACATTGGTTTAATTTTTTTGGGGGGCCTATTTGGACACCTCAATAAAAGTATGCTGATGTGGCCCTGAAATCTTAAGTATAAATAGGGGACTTGTAGAGTAAGTCACTGCAAAATATTGGTAGTGATTTGAAATCGTCAAATAAAATTTGAAGTAGTGCAAAATTAAAGTGCTCAACTACTAAATCCGATCTTTTGATAAATAAAAAATTTACAATCCATACACAAATTTGAACTTTTAAATTTTAATTATATTTATTGTTTAAAAAAAAAACTTAATCCAAACTACACAATAATAAATATGGGACTCGACTAAACTGACTCCAAAACTTGATTATAAAACTCATGTTATTGACTTTTTAAAAAAAATCAAAAAATCAAAACCACAGTTAACTCTACTGATCATTGATCAAAGATATGTAATTTTTGACAAATTACATATTCTTTGACTTTTAGTACCGTTTTAGAACCAGTTTAGCTGCGACCTATAAATATGAAGGTGCTTACTCTGAGCCTGTTGTGCGTACAATTTGGAGTGGGTGGAAAAACAACAGCCTAAGTTGCAGGTTTGAACAATCTGAGCGGCAAGCAAGGACAAAGGCAGTATTAAATTATAATTACATAGAATTCCAGTAAAGTGGATGAATGCACGCCCACCGACTTCCCAGTTCCTCTGGGAGAGAGAGGAATAGTTAAGTGGGTTTCATTGTCAATGTGAAAACAACCTTTGTCCAGTCATGTCATGTGCTGCTTTCCTCGGAATTAGTAATTAAATGTGGAGCTTACTGGATTGATTTGCTTTTTAGAAAGACTTCACATCAACACCATAAACTACAATGGAAATTGCGCGCCACAGCAGATATAATTATTATCACATAGAATTCCAGTGAAGTGGATGAATGCACGGCCACCGACTCCCCAGTTCCTCTGGGAGAAAGGTTTCTTTTAATACATCATATCTGAGAACAAACAGGAATAAGTGGGTTTCATTGTCAATAGACGATAATGTGAAAACCACCTTTCTCCACTCATGTCATGTGCGGTTTTCCTCAGAATTAGTAATTAAAGTAGTGGTTGTATTCAACTCTGCTTATATAAAGTTGATGATGGTGGGCAGGAAAAGAGAAACCGACTTCTTTAACATAAAGTAATCGAGGATTGATTTGCTTTTTAGAAAAGACTTCATATCAACACCATAAACTACAATTGCGCGCGACAGCAGCAGATTTTCTCCAGCATCAAGATAATCTATCCCCCAAAAGATTACACAGATTGCTAAATATACTTCAATTGCAGTAGCATAATGGTGATACAGTGCCTCCACATTGGTGAGCTCGCTGAGACTTATGGGGAAACGCAGATAAGATTATAAGGGTGAAAAAGTGCATGTCCTTGTCAATTATTATTTTGCTATATGCTACATGTTTTGTATGGGAGATCGAGTACACAGTTTTGGAAGGACAAACTCATGTTAGACTGCACAATATTCCTCTATTATTTTTGTGCCTTATAGGATCGTTTTCACACATATTTCACTTGCACCTAGACATTATGGTTTTGTTTTGTTTTTAATAAAAAAATTAAAATATTACAAACAATTATTGAGTAAAGCAAACAAGACACTGCGGTAACATTATGGAATAACAATGTTACAACAAGCAAAAAGTTCAATAGCAGTATCACAGATCCTACAAATTTTGAATCATTATAGTTATTGTGCAATCAATATTTTAATTACTAAAGTTTAAAGAAAATTTACAAAATGATAACCAAAAGTTCATTAATAAATTTTACATGTTCTAATATTCACTTATTTTTTCACTTTTTGGATCATAATTGGTCCATTTATGATAGAGTATTAGGGCATTTGTGTATCGGCAATTTTACGTGCATTGGTATTGAGGCATCTTTAAGTAGGTATCAAGCGACATGACTCTTGTGTGCATAATAGATTCCATAGTGTGCATCATTACTATCCAAAAGATAGAACAATAGTTATAAGCAATTAAATCGCATAAGAAGACAACAAAAAAAATCGTGAAAATCTATGTATCGTTTAGGATTTGTGGGTACGCAAAGTTAGCTATAATGGCTACTGGTACACTTCCTCTACATATTTGATTATCTTATTTTTGTATTCATGATTTTGATCCACTCAATTTTAGGAATGATTTAATTTAGATTCAGTCATTATATTTGTAAAACAACTAGAAAATTATTATTTTGAGTTATGATTAAAAAGTTATAATCAAAATAGTAGATAATTATCTATTGGCTACTAAAATTAGCTAAGTGTTTTGATTTGAATCTATCTCTAGATTTCTAAATTATATTACATGATCCATCACAATTGTAAATAAGGATGATTGGACTACATATATTCATTAAACCCCATCTTACTAAATAAATCTATTTTATTTCTTTATATTTTGGCGAATCTATTATTGGCTTTCCTAGATTTTTTAAACACACATGCGCACACACACTCTTTTATGAGAGTAAAAATAGTTTTGGTCAATTTTGTCATACAAATTTAAAATCTCATTCAAAATTTAATATTTTACTTTAGGTCGAAGGTGACTCAATTTTAATTAGTCACGATGAAACAATTTTTGCACCAAAATGTTTCATATAATATGCCTATGTTATGCATAAAAGGAGACCACTTTTAGATCATTTTCTATCATCCAACATCATACACAATCACTCAATCCTTTGGAGTCGCACATGTTTAATATTATGAGTCTTAAAATCAAATTTTCCATTTTCATAAAATCATTTTTACATTGACTTATTCCAATTGTATCACCTCTTTATAAACAATTTTTAAAACCCTAGTTAAACATGAGGTGATTACATCACCTCTTTTTCCATTTTTGTTGTAGTAACAAATATCAAGTTCAAAATTACACTTATCATTACATTAAACACATGTTATCTTCTTATTGTTATCTAAATTGTTGAATCAATTGAAGGGCTTAAACCACCAAGAGAAGATCCCCACTTAACAAATACTTGAAGGTATTCATTAATGTTGTCATTTCTTCATTGGAAGGATAGACATTTAAATAAATATTTGTTTCTAGATGAAGGTGGTCTAAAGATTGTTAGATCACTTCCATTTTCAAAATTGAATCTATAGCTAAAATTCATTTTTTCATATGCATACAAATATTTCCAAAAAAATTGTGTTTGGTTGTCTCAACCTAGTTGTTCCAAATTCATTATTTTACTTTATTAAAAGGAACAATAATCTATCTTCTCTTTATCAACATCAAAGTATATATACATTTTTCTTGTCATTTCTTTTTATTTTTGTATTCAAATTACTAATTCAACTCTTTTATTAAACTAAAAGTATTTACATTAAAATATGTAGTTCAATTGATTGAGCACAATAAAAAATCATGATAGTATACTTCTTGTTTACAACATCCACTAAGGTTCAAAACTCTTGGAGATGTGATTAGACTAAGTTTGGTTTTTTGGGGTTTGCTCTTCATTTCAACTTATGAGAATATGAAAAATATATTTATATTGCAATAAATGAACACAAAAATATTAAAAACAATAGAAAGCAATCTCCAACATTATAAAATTACTAACATTGATGTATTTATTTTATATAAATGTGAAGGTTAAATAGTTGTAATAGTATTTGTATATTTTAAGTCTAATATTTAAAATAATATAGAATTATTGGATGCGAGAAAAGACTCAATAGTGAAACAACTGATACTAGTAATTGAATAAAATGTGTTTATTAGATTTAAAAAAAACACAAATCATCATGCTAAATCCATTAATTGTTTTAACATTTTTCTTCAATACCTAATCGCCATCAAAATATAAGACAAATGCATGACTAAAATCTCCTGGTTTGGGTTGTGACCACATTTTTCTTTATAATTTGACAGATTGATACATAATATCATAACTGGTAAACACTTAAGTTCTGGGCACCATTGATAACCATCATTCCTTAGGCTGCATATCAAAGTGGAACGAACAACCCTAGATGCTGTACATGTATACAAAACTGGTTAGGGAAATTGGACAACATAAATTTCTCTATAGTTTTGCAGTATATTGGACAGATTCGGGGCACTGCTCTCTCGGATTGGGATTGCATAGTTGTAAATACTTTCCTCTTTCGACATTTTTTTTTTGGACCACTTCATCTGGTTATTCTGAGTTCTGTAGAAGCGCAACATTAAAGCTATGACCCACCCACTCAACAGACACTTCCAATTGCATTCAACACTGCTATACTGGCTGTGGAGTGCTTGTCAGAAGAAAAACTTTGAACTAAAGATCTGCATATTGGGCTGAGCAAAAAAATTAGTGACGCACAAACTTCTGACTTTGGTTTCACAAAGTCACTTCTATCCTTTGTAAGAATTCTATAATAAAAGAGCAGAGACGAAATAGTAAAAAAGGATCGTCTCATACTATTTAGCATTTCGAGAATCATTTTCTAAAACATTTGGCAATCATTTTGCTGTCTTAGCCATTCCTTTTAAACTAACAATTGGTATCAGATCTTAGGTGAAGTGATTGAGCAGAGATGGAAAGGTAAATAGATAAAGGATTGAAAATTCTCAAGAAGATGCAGAAGTTCGAAGTTAGAGAAATTAGTTGCTGGTATTGTGGCAAGTGAGGCCACGTCAAAAGAAATTGTTGGTTTCTCAAGAAGGCTAAAAGGCAGCCAAAAGATGAAGACACCGATTCAGTCATTGAAGATTTTCTTGCAAATTTAGACTCGATGGAGAGTAAAATTGTGCAAGAAAAAGTTAAAACAAAACACCATGTTCATTGGTGGGATGGATGGAAAAGGGAGGAGACTTCGGCTAAAGAAAAAGAGGGTTTGAAGTATTCGTTGTTTGAAGATTTTCTTGATTCAATTGAAGAAGAGGATGTTGAAGAGGAGGACGTTGAAGTGAGTGAGGATGAAGTTGAGGAAGTTGAGACCAAGATTCGGGAGGATTATGAAAAAGAAAAATTTATGAGGTTGAAGGAAAAGAATCTCCTACTCGCCGACAAATTGATTTGTATGGACCAGAAGTTGATGGTTTTGTGTCACATCATGAATATTGAAAAAGATAACTTTGAGAAAGAATGGGTTTTTTCTGAAGAGACCGTATTTCAGCAAGAGGAAAGTGATGGGAAGCTCCTAACAAAGGACTCTTTCCTCACAAAAATGTATGCCTTGTTGATAGGAAAGCCTTTCTTTGGTGGAAAGAATCCACAAGAGGATTCAGGGTGCCTGGAGATTGAATATCCTAGGAGCGCAGGGATTATAGAGCTCACGGAGGCAGGAAAAAGGCTTTGGCTCAAGGCTGCGCAAGATCCATAAGACTTTGGAAAGGCTGGGGATAAGGTCTTTGAGGAGAATGAATTTCAAAAAAAACAAAATAGTGATGATTTATTGCTCTAGATTGCAGAAATAGAGGTGGAGTGGAATGCATTGATTGCAGGTACTGCAGAAGTTTCTGCAAAAAATACAACATATTCATTTGATATGGAGCCCATTGGTGCAAGGTCTGTAGCTGGAAGCTCAAAATCTTATCTTGTGGCAGCCCAATTGCATAAGAATATTGCATCCGGTGTTGGTCAAATGAAGAGAGAACATGGGTTCCAATTTGGCCAGTTTGATGGCAGTAGTAATGATTTATTTGATTTGTTTATGTTAGATGTTGTGGGTTCGAATGAGAGTCGATGTGTTCCAGATGTGGGCAGTGAGGCAATTGTGAGAATTGGGAGTGGTCTTTGTAGGCTATTCACACCTGTATGAGAGTTTTATATTTGGATATTAAAATCTGATAATGGTGATCTTCTAGATATTCTATTATGGGGGAGCACAAGAGCAAGAGACTTTGATGGAGGAGTGTATTATGCATCTGCAGATAGTAATGTTCCTGATAATGGATTACCAGATGAAGTAGTTAGAGAATATGTTTTTAACTCTGATCTAACTTAGAGAAGATTAATTCACACTATTCATGAACGGAGTTTAGCGATATTAAAATCTTTTCAAGAGCTGGTTGTAGTATGAGCCTTGGAATGGAGATGTAGGGAATGTTAAAGGCTATTCCGATTGGACTTTATGGGGGAGATTGTTGGGTATATGAAGCCCAACAGTCACATAGTTGTTCGGCTTCCCCAAAAGAGACTTCATTTCATATTTGATATGTTTATATAAATGACTGTGTGCAACCCATACATGATTTACTGTGTAATTGGAGATTGATAAATAAAAGTTATTCCCTATTTTGAGTGTGGATGTAGGCAAATTTGCCGAACCACGATAAATCGTGTGTTGTCTCTTATTATTGCTTTTTCTATTTCTGTTATCGTTTTCTCTTTTCATTCTAATCTTTACATGAATTACGTGCTTGCTTGAAAAATGAATGTCATTCTCAATGGCTCTATTCATTCACCATGTTGACAATGTCCTCCTTTGAAGAATTGTGCATTTCCTTGTCCTCCCTTATCATCATTTCATATACAATTGTTGGTAATGTTGGTAGTAAAGGCGAGCCTTAAACAACACACTAAGTAACATATTAAGTCTAGAGAATGTTAGTCAATTCTAAGTGTTTAAGTTGTTTAATAATTAAATTAAAAATTTAAAAATAATTATATTTTGATTTTCAATTTAATTATTAAATACAATAAAAGTTTTGATCTTGAGATAAATAATATTATGGTTTTGAGACTCTTTCATATTTTTGTTGTGGTATTTGTTCTAGGAACATCCGACTTCTTGTTCCTTGTCATTGTAGAGGTTTGTTCCCCTGTCATTGTAGAGGTTTGAAGGAATGAGGTGCACTAGTAGAGCACAAATACACAAGAAATTGACAAAAATCAAATGTCTGCTAATCATTTTTAGTTATTTCATGCTAATTGTTTTTAGTTATTTCATGCTAATTGCATTAATATTTAGAGGCCAGATATATGATTAAATTATGAATTATGTTGCACATTAGTTGGTTGACATATTATTTGTAGACATATGAAATTGAATCATCGTCATCTCAAATCATTATTCTTCATTTCTTTTATAATTTATCAATATAATTGATTAATTATTAGATTTCATCATAAAATTAATTAAATAATACTTTATTATTTAACTAATAAAATTTATTATTCACATTTTCCCCTTTCCAACTTAAATTGTTACCACTCTTTTTTTTCATTGTTTAACCTTATATAAATAAATGTAAACATTTATAAGCTTGCTCTTGTTCCATCTAAAAAACAAATAAAGAACAATATTTATTTAATTGGCCTATTTTATGTACTTCTGATTAACCATCTAACCAAATCTATCAGCCAGCCTAATCATTTGCACATGACCAACAATGATTAATATAGGCTCTATTTGCTCAAATTTTCTTTTGGGTAGATTTGTTCACCACTCACTAATGTAATGTTATTGTGTCATTATTTGCACTAATAGATTTAAAGATATCCACCTTTAAATCCTTGGACTTACCCACTATATGCTAGTGCAACAAAGAATCTTGAGTGTAGTATTGCATATATTTTTTTTTTGTGTTTTTGGCTCTTCTTATGGTCTAGTCTCAAGGGTTGCATTTGAGTGTGAGTTGAATATATTAGCTTTGTTTAAGTTGTTCTTGTGTGTTCACATTTTTAGTACACATTTCTAACATGTTTAGTGGTATATATGTCCTTTTTGGTAGTTCTGCAAGCTACGTTTGGCATATCAACTTTTGATCCTTCTAATGTATTTTTTAATAGTTTTTAGCACTTTAAAATTTAATTTTATAGGAGGTCAATATCATAGGTAATTATGTCATCTATTTAAACTCATAAGATTTCTTTATCCTGTAAATCTAACATACTTTCTTGTAGATCTCTACAAATTTGATGCATTTAAATAGATTTTATCTATCTTTCAATAGATCTACTCCATTTTTCAATATATTGTTACATATCAATAAATCTTTCCTTCACCCCTCTAAATGTATTTTTGTAGTTTTTTCACTATTTTACTCTTGACTTTTTACTACAGATCTAATTTTGCAAGATATTAATGCTATCCAAATATCACCTCAAATAAAATTTAATAATTTTAACCTAATATTTGCTATTTTTCTATCTAATTTTTTTCTATTTACTATGTAGATATCATGATTTAGAATGTGTGCTCCCTAATTTAGCATATGCACTATAGATTTCAATGATTTCACACTTGAATTAGTATATGCAATTTTAGTTGGATTGAATAATCTACAAAATTGAGGCTCCACACCTCGCATTAGTGGGTATATTTATAACATTTTAGTAGTTTTTCTTGTAGATATAATTTGTTATTTTTCTCTCATTCATTGCATTTGAGGCTTATTTTGATGATTTTATATCTTATATCACTAATTTCATGCCTTATTTCTGTATTTCTACTATTTTCTAACTCTTTGGTGTCATGGTTCATCATTTTATTTGATTGTTTTGTTATATTTAACCCCTTGTTTTCATATCTTGAAATCAATTGTCTAAGAGAAAAGTTTATGTCATTCCACCCTAACAAGGGTTCAATACTATAAATATCATAATTGGATCTCATAATCTCTAGCATGAAATCAACATAAACTTGAACAGTATCATTTTTCTCAACATTGAATCCTAGGTCCTCCATAAGAGTGTCTTTGTACTTCTTGTTGTATTATTTTTGAAGTTCAAGATAGTCCTTTAGAAACTCTTCATTACCTTTCCTTAAAATTGGCCAATAGCTAGCATACTTTATTCCTAACTTGTTGACAACGATATCTCAAGGTCAATGAGCTCTTGAAACCTCTGGAAGTTTCAAGGGTAACAGTAACATGCATTGAAACCAAATTCAATATGTCTTTTGGAAGACTTAGTAAGCTTTCTCTTTTAGTCTTGAAACCACTCTTCATTCCTATACTTCCACAAAAGCCAAAGAATCTCAATTGATAAAATAAGCCATAAAAGATTATATGTTTGAAGTATGTGCTACTATGGTTGTCATTGGGGACAAAATTGTTGTTCCGGATTGGTGTTGGTCTAGAAAGTTTGTGGTGCACAGATATCTTGTTGTGTTTGTGTTGTAGTTGTTTTATTGGTTGTTCAGAAAGTGTTCAGGTCTAGAAAGTGTTGTTGATGTTGTTTGTTATTGTTATCTTCTTTGGATATAATTTTGGTATCATGGATATGATAGTTTTGTGGTCCAAAAATATTGATGTGTTCTCCAGATGTTGTGGCATTGTTCATAGTTAGTTGTGATATTTTATGCTAGACCTATCTTTGGGTCTAGATATGATTTATGGAGGATTGTTTGATGTGCTATGGGTCTCACCATAGCATGTGAAGATCTAGATTTGATTTATTTACGTTGGAGGATATGTTTTGATCGTTACTTTCTTTTATGGATGCGTAGCATGTTGATATGATGTTTGTTATGTTACAATGATTGTGGATTGATCTATTGATCTTTGGAAGATGTTTTTTGGTCCCCTCTTTCTCTTGGAGTCGATCAACATGTGTGATTTGGTCTGGAAGGTATATTTTGTTTTAGGATGACTTGGTCAAGCTTTGATGATCTATCTTGTATTTAAGGAATGAACATGATTGATTTGAGAGTGGAGGGTGAGTGTAATTGTGAGAGTGGGAAGAGTAGTATAGAGAATGCGAAAGGAAGTATGTGAAATTCAATTAAGAGAAAAGAATAAGAGTTGTGCTCAAATGATATGCAAGTTGTGTTGAGACTCTAGAAGATATATAAGATAGAATGTTGACAGTTGAGCTCTGAGTTGTGTGTGTGTTGATGTTGGCCGCTTGACGTAGAGTTCAAGGACAACTTCATGATCAGGAGATCCTTCTTTTTAGATTATTTTTGTATCTTTCCCTATTGCAGTTAGCTTCAAGTTTTGCAAGTCCTCTTTTGTATCCTTCCCCAAGAGCAATTATCCTTGATTTGCAAGTTTGAAGCAGTGAGCTCTTTTTATTGTTATCTGATATACATAGTGGATATTTTTGTGGGAAAGTGCTCACCGTGGTTTTTCCCTATTTGGATTTTCCATGTAGAAAATATTGGTGTTCATTTGTTAGATGTGTTGTTGATTAATTGTTTATGTGTTGCATTAATTTCTGTTTAGATTGATTCACCCCCCTATTGGTGCTCAAATCAATAGATTGGAAAATTCTATGAGTATGCCTTTCTCAATGATCAAATCTTCCAATTGATTTGGCTAGCTAATATAGTGAACCTTTTAAGGTTGCTAACTCCCTCACTTTAGGCTTTGCAGAACCTAGGCGGGTGTACCTACTCACCAACTGATCTTCTTACCTAGTACTTTTTTATAGAAGATTTCACATTGTATTTCCTACTTCTAGTCTTATCTCAAAGTGGCATATATCAAGTTGGGATAAATTATCTTTCAATTATATGATTTCTCCTATTCTCTTGGTGATCTTCTTTAACTGACTATCTTTTCATTAATCTGGTTCCTACTATCTGTTGAACTATCCTTCATTCTAACTTCTACTTGTATCTCCTATTAACATAAAAATGAAACTATAAATGTGGACAAGATATTTGAATTAAAATTTATGTGTAATTAGACCAGTGCCTTATTTCTTTTGGGCAATAGAGTCATTCACTTGCAAACCCTATGTATAACTCTAAAAGACAATTTTTAAATCCTCTCTTGGATGGGTTTGTCGATTACCTAACCCTCAATGTTATAATTAGATGTCTTCAATTACTATTAGTCTGATTGAATTTAACTCTCACAGAAAGACCAATAAGAATAGAATGCAAATAGTCATCTTTTATCTCAGATGCACTATATATTTTTCTAACTTGCAATTACAACATGAAATCTTCACACAAGGATTTAAGATAACAACAAGTTGCTTCAAATGGTTATAACAAAGAACTGATATGAAGAGAAATTCACTACATTACAATAGAGAAAAAAGAGCACTTACTGTATTTTTTTATTTCTATCTAATAATATTTTACAAATCTTGTTTTTTATATCTTACGTTACCCTTCATTCTAAATTTTTTAAAAATCTTCTAATGTTTTACATATAAATATTATACATTGGGGTTACATCTCTTCACTTCATCCATCATGTCTTCTGGTTTGGCACCTTTCTATTTTGTCACTACTGGAAACTGTCTATAATTCACGTCATTTCAGCATAGGTTATACCAATGAGTTGTTACTAATGTGATTTTGGTCTTTCGGTTACTTATGCCAAACACATCTCGAATGCTGCTTATCGAGATTGTTTCAACTATCGACATTCCCAAATACTGTCTTCCTGACTTCACAAGTTATCCTGATGAGGATCTTTACCTTTGATTTTCCCATCGCTATGTTCTTCTGATAGAGGTATTAAGTCGAGAGTATGTTGTCAGAGTAGCTATTCCAATGTTACTTCATATACTCATTTTTGGAATAAGTTGTTCTATCAGGTCATAGATGATCCATTACTCCAATCTCAGTAGTTATACCAACAAGGTATCACCTTTAGTTTGTTTTGTTGCCATAGGTTTTACCGATGTCAATTCCTCAGTTTGTAAGTACATAATCGAGATAGTTCCCCCGATGCCATTCTATTTATTCACCATCAGGATAACTTTAGTAATCGTAACCCTGTCGATGTGCTATTTCGACTTCATATGTTATTTTGATATGCTTGCATTATGCTCTTTTTGTATTTTTCTTCATCGGGACAACTTGCATCATCTAGATAAACTTGATTGACTTGATTGAGTTACCTTATAGCTAATTATCATGCTGACAAATTTTACATCAGTGTCTTTGATTGAGCTAATCCTCATAGATCTTCCATCATGGGTTGCGACGGTGAGCTTCTCAACCGTAGTGGTGGACATTTTCTTGCCAGGTTCTTGTTCGACTTTGGGTAAGTCGGTGACTGCTTGAATTACTTCCTTTGTGATCATGTAGGGCTGATCTAGCCAAATGAACTCATTGTTAACCCTACTCAGAACATATCTGATTACCTCATCTTTGAATTTTGGTATGTATAGGATACCGGTTAACCCTAGATCCTTGATGATCTTATATATCAGCTTGATTATTTTGGAGCTTCCCAGTATCATAGATTGATACATGCCCTTTATCTCTTCTATACCTAGATCCTCCAAGGTGCAGTGAATATATGTCCTTACATCTTCAACATACATCACATCATTGGGAACCCTAGAGAATGCGCTCGCAGAGTCTTCTTTCTTAGCTATCTAGGGAACTTCCTTGAAAATGGGTCTCAGCCTATCCTTAACTTCAAAAATGGTGGGATTTGCAATGAAAGTAGGAGCAGACGATCTGGATCCCATTTCAAAGAAATACTTGAAAATGATTTCTGGTGTGAAGATTTGATTGCTTCTTAGATGATTTCTGAAAATCCTTTCAGAATGCCTTTGCTCGCTCTTAATCGCCTAAGATTCACCTTTGTTTCACTCTGGATTGCTTGAATGCTGGGTGAGTGAAAATAAATTCACTTTCCCCTTTTTTTCAGCAGTAAACCCTAATCCTTCACTGTCATGAATGCTTCGCGATGTACCCTATTGGATGCCAATTTCACAGTCTTATGTCGGGTAAACCTTCATCAATGATTAAGGCAACTCTCCAGATCTGTTCTAGATCTCTTTCAGTTCTCTTTCTAGGGAATATGCAATATTTTCAATAGATTTTCCAACCCCTAAGACGTATGCCTTCGTTACCGGTGGAATTTTCTGCCGGTGCAGGAATGCTCTATTCTACCGGTGGAATTACCAGTGTAGATCCATCTCCACTTGGTTCTTTAGACTTTCTAACCCATCTCTTGGTGTGATCTTATTGTATTTCATCTACCTTATGCTTTCCTTTCTCATTTTCTTTATCATTGCTAACCGGTCGAGTCTTTCTTCTGCAGTACTTAGCAATATGACCTATTTTGTTGCATGCATAACATGTAACATTGTTCTTTTGAATTGCTTTAACATATCCAGTGTCATTCCTTGACCTACATTGATTAGCCAAATGACCAAACTTTCCACATGCATGACATTTGACATTCATTCTACAATCTTCTGATTTATAACCATATTTCTTGCAATTTGTGCATTGACTGAGAACATAATTGTAGTTTTGATTTGCTCTATTTCTACATTGTTTAGCCATATGCTTGAATTTATTACAAACAAAGCATCTACCATTGAATTTATAAGTATTAGATTGCCTTACCGGTTTTCTCTGGTCTAATGAGTTTTGCATACCAGTTGTCTGATCTTCATTTGCGCTTTCACCTTGTACAAATCCAAGTCCTCTAGAATCATCATTTTGCCTTTGTCTTTTCAATAAGTCATCCAACTGTGTAGCACTAATCCTGAATTTTTCTTTATACTCACTTGTAGTAGTTAGATCATCTCTTAGAGTAGTTATTTGTCTTTCAAGCTCTTGTTCATTATTCCAGGAGTGTACCAAATCAGTTCTCAATAGATTATTCTCATGAATCAATCTGCCACATTCATCAAATTTGTTTTTCAGAGATATAACAATATTTTCTTCCTTCTTCTTTATGTCCTCAATATCTTTTGATAACCTCATAGTCAGGTCTTGCATTTCATTCTTCAGGAGCATGTTTGCTTGACTCAGTTTCTGGCATTGTTCCTTAAGTGCATTTTTCTCTTCATCATCCTAGTTTTGCAAAAGTTCCTTTCTCTTGGCTTGAGCAGATGATAACCTTTCTTGCAGGACAAGAATGAATTCATTAGTAGAATTCAATTCATCTTGCAATTTTAAATTCTTCATTCTTTTAGCATCATAATCCTCAAGAGCCATCTCAAGTTGCTTCTCCATAGCCATGTTTAATGATTTTAGTTTCTGGATCTTCCTCAAGTTGTTAACCTTCTTCTGAGGAACCAGATTCTGAACCAATTGTTGGGATCCAATAACATTGAGAGGGGGGGTGAATCAGTGTTCTGCCGGTAAGATATGATTTTACCCTTTTATAACATACACATATAAACCGGTAAATGAAGAAACATATAACTTGAAGCAAATAAACCATCCACATAAATGAACACCATAACACACAAAATTTATACGTGGAAAAACCATGGTGGGATTTGTGACCCACAATATCAGTTCAATGACCATATGAAAGATATTACATAAAATGGGAGCATGCACATGCAGGAAGGCACACTGCCTAGAGAACATTGCTCATCACAAAAGAGTCTCACTGACTACAAGATTCTGCTTAAATAAAACAGTAATAATGAACTCACAAAATGCATTTGCTATGCCAAAAAGAGTTCCAGTTATAGTTCTGCTCTGTACCGGTTCATAAACCCTGAACACTTCTACCGGTATCTCCTCTCCTTTAAGAATACTTTCCAAGCTATCTACAGATCATTGCATGATATAACATTCACATACAAATGATCTACATACATATACTTTGTTTTACACAGTCTCCTATATCCTTATTACAATCTATCACATCTCTTTTTTTATGATGACCTTAACAAATAGACCTATATACCTTTCACAAACAATATGCCTTATGTCGGCTTACAATGCATTACGAAAGATATTCAATGTTGGCTTTAATAATTACAAAATGATTTTGCAAATAAAACTTCCTTCGGGTCCAACACTGATGGCTTTACTGAAGTGTTAGATGTCGGTGCTGGTGTCGGGGCCGACGTAACCTTGGATACTCCAATGTCGGTGTCTATTGGTGAATGCCTCCTAGTGCTGGTGTATGCTTCCTATGAATCTTGTTGCCAAGTTACCATGTTGCCATGTTTCCATCAATG
The DNA here is from genome assembly GCF_030272615.1 of Cryptomeria japonica. Taxonomy (NCBI): domain Eukaryota; kingdom Viridiplantae; phylum Streptophyta; class Pinopsida; order Cupressales; family Cupressaceae; genus Cryptomeria; species Cryptomeria japonica. The sequence goes on from NC_081412.1 coordinate 266,474,855, forward strand.
CCAACATATGAATCCAATGAGTGTCAATTGCCAACACTTCCTGGTACTTGCTCTTATTCTGTTTTCGAGACCAACTTCCATATCTTCAGGGGTTCCATCCGCCTTAGTAGTGCCCCCGAGGGCCTTATCCCCCTGGACTTGTTCAAGTTTGCTAATAAGGACCTTGATACTATCAGAAGTGGCCTTTAAAATCTTGTAACTCTGCTCCCCAATCTTTTTGAGGGTCTTCTCAATCCCTTCCATCTTCTTTTTAGTTGCCCCAGCTCTATCTTCTAGGGATTTAAAGCTATTGTGTTGGGCATTTATAATTTCCTCCATATTGCTGATAGATTTAGTTAGCTCACTTAAGCAATCAGGTAGAGAGCTGAATTTGTTGGTGCCAATAACTTCCAAAGCTTCGAGTTTGCTAGCTTCTTGGACCTATTTAGCTTTTATGTTTTTAATTTCCTTCTGAACCCAAAAGAAGACCTTATTGAAGCAGTCCATTCCATTTTTGATACAGAGGTCGAAGTCTAGAGGGGAGCCATCTTGAGCCTCATCTCCCATAGGGTCCAAGTTCACCTCCAGACCCACCTCCTTCCACTCAGTTGTCTTAATTTCCTTGTTGGGGTTATTCTCCCTAGTCAAGCCCTTACTCTGATCCTTGGAGTCGGTAGGAAGAGGTGAGTGGTTCTTGGCTTCCAACTCCTCACCTCTCAGCATCTTCACCTTTGTATTCTGGCTTGAGATAATTTGAACCTCCTCACTATTTGTCTCCATTTCATATTCACTCTCATCTTCTTCCTCGTACCAACTATCATCATCCTCCCCCTTCTTTTTCTGACTGATCGACCCTTTACCCTGTTCCTCTTGGTTGGTTTTCCTTTTATGCTTGCTCGGCCTGGTGGTATGGGGGTCCACCTCGACACTCGACTCTGTGTCATATCCTTCATAATCTTCATCATCTGAATCACTCAAATCATCAGCTGACTCGGATACCTTAGATATAACCTATTGAATAGCGGTGTTCTTGATATGGTTGTATAGGACCACCATAAGACCCTCATGTAAAGCAGGATTAGTCTTTGGATTACAGATAGCATCCATAATCTTGACATTTAGGTCACATAACAAGTAGTAGGGGAGGGAAATTTTCTCCTTGTGTCGGAAATGATTTAGAATAAAAAAATTATTGGATGTTGATTTCTTTCTTTGCATTGATATTTTTTCACATTCATATGTTGCCATCAATGCCAAAGGGGGGTATTGTTGGATATTAGAGTTGTTGGAATTTGTTGTTGTCATTGATGTCAATATATTCCTATGTTGCAAAGAATTGGTGTGTTGCAGTTAGTTGGTTTCGTTGATCTATTGCAGATATGTTGATGTGGTTTATTGGGTTTTGAGATACTTGTCTCTAGTCGATTCAGTATGAGTTTCATGATGCTATAAGGTGATTTGATTGATTTGTGTGATCCACTATAGTGACTAGTTTTTCAATGTTCTATGTTGCAGAGTTGTGGTATTTGATTAATATTACTCTGGAATGATGATATCTTGTGATGCGAATTTTGGTGAATGTTTGGGACGTTCATGTGTTTCCTCAAATCAGATGGTTCATGATTTGGAACTTCACAAGCATATCTTTTAGTTTGTTAGTTGGTGTTCTTCACAGGGGCTTCACTGGCTAGGCAATATTATATCACATGCATTCATATTGTGGGGTTTAATATCCCAAAATAAGGGTGCAATATATTGCTTATTAGTGAAAATAGGGGGGTTGATAATTCTGTCTATAAAAAAATACAATATTTGGTGAAAATAGGGGGGCTTTTAATTCGGGTTGTGTATTGGGAGGGGGTGACAAAAAAGGAGTTTAGGGAATTTTTTTTTTTAGTATGCCATGAACATACGTGCTATAACCCAGGTTCATTAACTGAAGCCCTTGTGGTGTTCTTGAGCTCCAGTGATGTTGTTAATGATATTCTTATTATCCGAGTTGTTCTGGTGATTGTGGTGGAATTCATGTTGCTTGTTGATGTTCTCTGATCATGTCCTATGTGTTTTAGTGGTTCGTGTTGATCATGGTGCGTGTTATTGAAGATTTTATTGGTCTGGTGGTATTCTTCATGTTATGTGATATATTTGGTGGTGCAACATGTTACTGATGATCTTGGTGAATTATTTGGTTGTGTTGCGTGTTCAAGGATTTGATTTGGGCCCATACCATGTCCTTTCTGACATTGTATTAGTTCAGTTATGGATTTATGTATCATCTGATGTAATTTTGTAATTAGGTCTTATGTGTTGAGCCGACCTTAAGGGTAAGGTTGACATGACTTGTATAAATAAGTGTTGTAATCATGTTAGTTGTGTATCTATGGTTGTGTTTATGATTTGAGAGAATATTGTATGTGCAAACAAGCGAATCTATCATTCGGAAGTGTGGAAGAGAATAGAAGAATTGTTGTGCAGACAACGTGCTTAACCAAAACTATCATTAGGTATTTGGAGATGTCATTCTTTCCATTCATGTAATCTGGATTGTTGTCAGATATTTGTAAGGCAGTGAGCCTTCCCAGGGTTGGAGCCCTTTTTTTTTAGTAGTGAGCTCTAAGCAATGTGCTTGAATGCATGGGCATTCCCCATTGTAATATTTTCACATACTACTGCATTGTATCATCTTATTGTGGGTAGGTTCGCATCGTGGTTTTTCTCTTAACGAGGTTTTCCACGTCAAAAATCCATGTCTTATTTGTGTTGTTGATGTGGTGATTATTTATGCTATTGTTGTTCCTAATAAGATCTGAAGTTAAGGTTAATTTGGTTGAGTTTTGTGAAAATTGGTTCACCCCCCCCTCTAAGTTTTCCTACTGCTTTGCTGCCAACAAGTTGTACATGGTCCAATTGTTGCGCAAACACATGTGCTTATAATATTTAGTCTTGTCACATATACTATATATTGGAAACAAATGGTCCACAATAAATTAAAAAAACAACCAAATATTGTCCAATTTGGACCCATACATGAACACATGAGAACCTATGAATGTTATATATAATGTTATAATGTTTTTTTGTGTGATCTTTTGGGTTGTTTATAATGTTATTATGATCCCTTTTAGAATCAAATTTTATTGCACTCAATGGTAAGTCCCTTATAATTGGGTTTATTGGAGAAAATAAATCCAACATTAAGAAAGTATAAATGCCCTAACTTAACCTAACCAACTACTTGTGGAAAGGACCCAAAAGGGAAGCTATCTATAGGTAGTAGACTTGACTACACACTAACATATATAGCCAATATAATTATCATAATATAACTTCTCACTAATTCTCATCATATCATCATGTAATGTAGGAAAGTTAATGAGATTTGAAGAATGCATATATTCAAGGATAATTAAAGAACATTAACATGCATAATTCATCATCGCAAGAGTTTTCTCTATGAAAATGAATATTCATATGAATCCCATGAGGTGTGGAAGAATAATTTCCATGAATCACCTTATTATATATACAGGATGGTAACATGTCAAAAGAACATGGAACTATTAGCCTAGAATTATCATGACATGTAGAAGGGATACCATCATAATATGCAAAAATGTCACATAAAATAGTTACAACTTATCATACAATAAATTATTAATAATAATAGAAGGTGAATGTATGCAAGAAACCTGGACACAATAGATGTGTCATGAAGTATATCATGTAAGGGAAGTATGTCCAAAGGTATTATAGAAGTAAGACCAAGCAGACTCATCTAGTCGTCATATAAGAGTATGCAACATATAATATTCATGAAGGTTTGATGTAAATGTGTCTTAGAATAAAGAAGAAAAAGTGATGATCAAATCCTTAAATTATAAAGAGTTTAGATGCATATATATAATGATTTTATGGAAAAATAACCCCAAATATGTGCTAGAATGCCATGAGTGAATTAAGGAAAATGGAGATCACATGTGACAAAATATATAAGAATGTCATAAATTAGTAAGGGAAGCACACACATGCTAGGGATAGAGGACCACGAGATCCATGATAAAATTAAAGGTCTAACTAAGAATGAGAGTGTAGGGTTCAAGCAAAATTATGTAATAAAGAGTAAAATACCTTAATAAATATAGTGAGATTTCACAAGCTCTAATGTAAACTGGAAAATCAAATGTAAACTAGATCTAATATAAGAGTTAAATATAAAACTTAAAGCTAATGTTTAAATTGGTAGGATCGAAAAAATATAAGATATTTGAATAAGCACACCAAAACCTAAAATAAGTATATAACAATTAAGAACAATGATGTAAAATAGAGTCATATTTGAAAAACATATGTAAACTAAGAAAAATATAGATATAAAAAACTCTAATAGTGATAGAAAATCTTATGGGAGACTACATTGTGTAAGATTTCAAATGAATTAAAAAAAATGTGAAAAAAAAATTCCTTAAGCTTATTTTAGACTAATTAAATACATACAACAATACAACATAAATCAATGTAGATTCATTGATAATTAGTTGTATGCATTATAATGAGAAATATGATCATTAAATGCTAAAGTATGCAAATAAATGTGGTAAATCAAAGTACTTAACTCTATTCTCTAGGAAGGAGAATAACCATAAAATGACAATTGAATGTTATGTGTCATGAGGCTAAAAACCAAATTTTGTGTCTATAAATTTCTTTAGAATCGAATTGTCTAAACAATCTATGAAGGGTCAAATCTATTGCTATGGATCTTTTTTGTGGACATAGAATTGTGATGTGACTCATACAAATGATCTAGTTATTTGTATGTGTGTGTTCACAAATGAATTCACATATCTACTCTACTATTTGTACTAGTAATATTTAAAAATACCATTGGAGAATTGCTTGCATCACTCAAAGACATGTTCCCCTAGGTTAATACCCATGTAAAAATGTAAAAGATTGAAGACAATAGATTTTAATAATGCAATTTCTCTAAAATGGTTTGATATAGAACTAAGTTTCTTTTAGGTTCTCCAATAGAAATATTCTTAGTATTTCCCTTTTGTAAATGCAAATGATATTCAATGTTATTTGATGATGAAAATGAGTGTGCAATTGAATGTCTTTAAATACAAGTACATAGTAATAAAGTGCAAAAAATATATGTTTAGTTGTCTCTTGGTGCAAAAGGCATTTGTGGGAGTCAATCACAATTTTAATTTTAATTTTGAAAAGCCAAAGCTCAAATCTATGGTTGTGAGGTTCATCCTCTCCTACAAAAATGACTTGGAACATGGAAATGGCCAATTCAAGTGGATAACAAAATGTATATAGGGATAAGCACATGTATGTTTGCATTAAACATGTAATATGAGTGAATATATCATGATGTGTGTATATGAATAAGACATGGGTAAATTGATTTAATAATATGTATATGCCGAGGAAATGACACTCAAATTTATATAAGAGCTAGTAGTTGTACATGGTCCAATTGTTGCGCATGCACCTGTGCTTATAATATTTAGTCTTGTTATATAATTATACTATATATTGGAAATAAATAGTCCACAATATATATATATATATATATATATATATATATATATATATATATATATATATATATATATATATATATATATATATATATATATATATATATATATATATATATATATATGTAAAGAAATACATTCATTAACAAATAAAATAAATAAGTTTTTGTTTCAAAATTTATTAGAGTTATCCACTATAAGTGTGTCATTTATTAAATAAAATGTTCATTTAACATAATAAGGTGATCATTTAAACAAGTATTGTTGTCATAGTGATTAAAAATATTATTCCTATGTGTACAACTACTGAGGTAGCAATTTATATGCATTGGAGTATTTCACATTAATAACTTTTCCTATCACAACTATAAAAGGTGAGCACAAAAAATACCTTGTATTTTTCCATAAAATGTGAAGGATTGTCAAAAAGTTTTAGTGTTGAGCTATTGGTCCATTTGTGTTGAATAGAAGATGTATTTTAATAATGTGTTGTTTTTATAACAAAAAATATTGTTTTGTGTTCAACTATTGTTCCATTTTTGTTGGATATAAGTTGTATTTTATTACATAATATATTGTTTTTATAGCAAATTTTTTGTGTGTTTAAGTATTGGTCCATTTGTGTTGGATATAAAAGTTGAAGATAACTAATATTTATGTTTATTAATAGGTATTTGGTCCATTTAGGTTATATTTTAAATAAACGTGGTATTTTACTAACAACAAATGATACTTTTTGTTCAACTACTAAGAACTTCTAGATTTAGTTTTGGTCGAATATTTAAAAAGTCATTTTTAGGAAACTTCACACTAGATGTGCTATTTTAACAAGTTGTGTGATGAGTCACATCTCCAAACCTTAGTTATAGCTAGATAAGTGTCCATTTTAGATTTGTAAAAGAAAAAGAGAGGTCTTACAATATTCCATGTAATCACCACATGTTGACAAACTTATCCCACATGACTATTGGTGCCTCTCACCTAATATTATTAACTCAATCTACTAATATATTAAACTACTCTATGAAAATAAACACAAAATAAAAGAGAAATGATATGAGTTTGTAAATTTAACAATTTAAATTAAAAATATATTTTTCCAAACAATGAGAACTTTCAACCCATATAAGTTAAATATTAACAAATGTGAAACCATATATAAGTATGGGAAAGGACCTAGTAGTAATTCAACATGTTTCAATAATTTTAATAGCATTTGTTAATTTAATGCACAATTTTTTTAATAATATAGCAATAATAGTTGTGATTTTAAAGTGGTTAGTATTGATGACGAATACTCACAATTTTTTTTGGTATTGATCAAAGCAAAAGAAAATTCAATAAAAAAAAATAGTAGTCAAAGGGGGGACTACAAAGATGAGAAAGAAAATGCTTACAATGTCTATATCCACTAGCTCACCATACAAAGAAACATAATACTAAATGAAAAAGTCTTCGTGTTGAATCATTCGGCTCTCTAAACATGGCAACTATATACATGATAAATATGAGACTATTGAACATGTACAAACAACAATATACATGAAAGCTATGGGCAGCAAGGAAGTTACACAATATAGAAACAACAATATGAACAATATACATAAAATCTATGGACATCTTGAACCATGAAGGGACCACATCAAACTTGAAACTTGAGCAACTTTTGTAGCTGCGTGACACATTTAATCTCTCTATCAGGAAGTTGTAAAAACTAATATGGTCTCATCTAGGAGTCTACTATGTCTACCACCATTTCTTTGACCAATTTTCAGTTGTGAACATAAGAAGATCAGTTGGAATATGTTTTCCGAGTAAAACAATAGAATATCTATTTTGCATATCTCTATCATGAAGTTATAAAAATTGATATTTGATGTCATCTAGGAGTCTACTATGTCTACCACCATTTCTTTGACCAATTTTCAGTTGTGAACATAAGAAAATGAGTTGGAATATGATTTCCAAGAAAAACAACAGAATATCTATTTCTTGATGCAAAATATGGTTAGAAAACATTGCCTGACATCTACTTTTCCAATGAATAATCATTAATTAAATGGAATGTATTCATTAAATCTAAAATGCAACAAATGATGTGATGCCACATCAACACACCAATAAAATTTGACTTAGTGCACAAACATTGGTTTAATTTTTTTGGGGGGCCTATTTGGACACCTCAATAAAAGTATGCTGATGTGGCCCTGAAATCTTAAGTATAAATAGGGGACTTGTAGAGTAAGTCACTGCAAAATATTGGTAGTGATTTGAAATCGTCAAATAAAATTTGAAGTAGTGCAAAATTAAAGTGCTCAACTACTAAATCCAATCTTTTGATAAATAAAAAATTTACAATCCATACATAAATTTGAACTTTTAAATTTTAATTATATTTATTGTTTTAAAAAAAATCTTAATCCAAACTACACAATAATAAATATGGGACGCGGCTAAACTGACTCCAAAACTTGGTTATAAAACTCATGTTATTGACTTTTTCAAAAAAAATCAAAAAATCAAAACCACAGTTAACTCTACTGATCATTGATCAAAGATATGTAATTTTTGACAGATTTCATATTCTTTGACTTTTAGTACCGTTTTAGAACCAGTTTAGCTGCGACCTATAAATATGAAGGTGCTTACTCTGAGCCTGTTGTGCGTACAATTTGGAGTGGGTGGAAAAACAACAGCCTAAGTTGCAGGTTTGAACAATCTGAGCAGCAAGCAAGGACAAAGGCAGTATTATTATCATATAGAATTCCAGTAAAGTGGATGAATGCATGGCCACCGACTCCCCAGTTCCTCTGGGAGAAAGGTTTCTTTTAATACATCATATGTGAGAACAAACAGGAATAAGTGGGTTTTGTAGACACCCAAAATTGTCATGTCTAATTAAATAAATATTTTATTTATTTAATTATCTAAGCCTAATTCTTCTATTAATTAAATAAATCTTTATTTATTTAATTAATTCATTTATCCTCTTCTAGCCTTATTTCTTATTTAAATAAATACATTTATTTATTTAAATTATCCTTTTCCTAAATTAAATAAATATTTTATTTATTTAATTGTCCTACTTCTTCTATTAATTAAATAAATCTTTATTTATTTAAATAATTCATTAGCTTTTTCTACACATGACACATGTCATTCATCTCTTAATTCCTACACTACCTACCTCTTTCATTATTTTGGTATTTCTTTTACCTACCCTCTAATCCTAGCCGACCTCTCTTTTTACACCTCTCAATCTTAACCCTCCATTTCTTATTGTGTCTTCTATTTAAGGAGACGCTTTCTTCATTGTCTAACCCTAACTACTTGATCAATTGACTACACTACGATCCTACTTGCAACCACATTCCGTTCTTTGTTGAGCTCTTGTGCATATTAAAATCTGAGAGCAAATATATCAAGCAAGATCAATGGAGATAGGAAGAATGGAGATCAAAACCCTAGTGGACATGTGATGGTATAATCTTTGTGATTTTGAGTTATTTTGCATTGTCTTAGGTTATCTTCATATGTTATGGTGGATCTTTGTTCATTGTTAGGCTAGGGTTTAGTGGTTGGATTCATTTTAGCCTTTCAATATTGTTATTATTGTTATCCATTTTCACCATAAACATTTTGGCACGCCCGGTGGGACTGTTAAATGATGCATCACCAAATCCGGGTCTAGCCCAGGCATATCAGCGTATGACCATGCAAAGTTGACTTGTCGTTCCTTGAAAAAGCTTATGAATTTTGTCCTCTCGGCCTCTGTCAATGATTGATCCAAAAATATGTTGTGTGGAACCTCTGCTGTACCGATGTTTGTCTTTATAGTCTCCTCTACCAACATGGATGATTTTTCCTCGTATGATGCTGGGAGAATGTCGAGCCTTCCATCTTCGAGCGCCTCAGAGAGGTTTTCACCCTCAGATACGTCCTTTCTTTTTACTTTTTTGGAGTCAGATAGCGCCACAGTGTGGTTTTCGCCATAAGACCCTTGTTTTGTTTTTATTTTCACATTTTTGCGACTAGAAGGCCCGACACCCTCACCAAAGTATGCTATGTTGTTGAGCTCTATGGCGTATCCTGCTTTGTGGTCTCCAGGGGGAAGATCATCTCGAATGCCAAGGTAGTCGATAATAGCTTCGTCATTTTGAAATGTATCAAATTGTGCTGGTCCTTCATGATCCCAGTCAATGAGTTGGGGGTGAACAAGGGGAAGGTCGTTAGTGTTTTCAGAGTTCGCAAGGCTAATAGTGAAGATGTGGTTATATTCAGGTATGTCAAGATAGTCATCGAGGTCATCAATGGCACTCTCCTCATCAGTTTCGATCGTGAGCGAATCCAAATTGTCATCACTAGTAGCACCCTCAGGGACAGGTGTCCTCATCCTATGTGATCTTGACCTAGGGCCTTGAAACGAAGCTTGTGCGGGATCCTTATGGGCTGGTTCTTGGCCAACTCTGAATTTTTTGTAAAATTCCTCCTCCTCTGTAGGTTCATCTGGCTCTCTGAATGTCTCGGTGAGCTCATAGTCACTGGAGGATTTGTCTGAACCCCATTCCCACTCATTGGAGTCTGTGGAATAGTAATCCTCTTGTTGAACTTCAGCAGCTTTAATTCGCCATACCTCTTTTGTTCTTTTATTGTGTAGTCTGGGATTCAGAAAACCAAGCCCCTTGGAGCGTTCCCTTCTTGTAGTTAGCTCAGGTTGTAAGGGCTCCATGACACCTTCTTTGCGTAATCCGAGAGGGCTTTTTCCATCGTACCCGAATCTTTGCAGAATTTTGAAGCCTTTGCCATAGTTCTCACAGGGTATTATAATCTGGTCATGTGTTTCCTCTTCAACGTCCTTATAGAGCATTTTATATAAATTTTCTTCTTCTAGTTCGCCCCATTTTTGAAAGATGGTAGGATCCCATTTGAGCATCATGATGGAGATTTGCTTGTTAGGATGTGGCCTCCCATATTCCTTGGGAGAGGTCATGACTTGTCGTAAAAACATTGTTTGATTCAAAGTGTATTCTCCCATGCCTTTGTCTTGAAACTTGGCTCTAAGTTCACCTTGTTTGAATGTCGAGGGCTTTAATGACTCAGGATCAATATATGCTGAAGAAGGAGTAGCCTCACGATTGCTGGGAATGATAGTCTCAGTATGTGATCTCAAGTTATTACAATATATGAATGGATTTGGATCACCATTGACCGTTACCTCAACTCCATTATGAGGAAATTTTATGCATTGATGGTATGTTGATGGGACTGCCCTCATTTCATGAATCCAAGGACGTCCTAGCAATATGTTGTATGTGAGATCAAGATCTAGGACTTGACAAACCACATCCTTTGTGACTGGCCCTATTCTTAGTGGTAAGGTGACTGTGCCCTTGGACGAGCGCTATTCATCATCATAAGCCTTGATGGTGATTTGGTTTGTAGCATTCATAGCCTTGTCAGAATATCCCAATTGTCTTATGGTACTCAAGGTACAAATATTAAGACCTGCTCCTCCATCTATCAGGACTCTCTTTATTCGGTGTTTATGTATGAAGGCTTCAACATGTAGAGGTGCATTATGTGGCTGACTTATGGAGGCGTCATCGGCTTCTATAAATGTAAGGGAGTGTGGAACGGATAGGTATCCCACCATGGCTTGAAACTGGTCCACGTTCAGATCAGTAGGGACGGCAGTGTCTCTCAAGATTTTGTCAAGGATAGCTTTATGTGCAGGAGATATACGTAAGAGCTCAAGAATAGATATGAGCACAGGTGTCTTCCCTAGTTGTTCTACAAGGTCGTACTCAGGCTTGGTTGATGAAAGATTGGTATTCTTAGTGGAGGCACCTGGCAATGTAATCTTACCTCGACGGGTTGTAACATGACATTCAGAGGTAGATTCGGATGAAGATCCCACACCTTTTAGGACAATTTTGGGTCTCTGAGAAGGATTCTCAGGATTTTTGTTTTTGATAGTAATAGTAGAGATATGATTGTCCATTGAGATGTGATTGATAGTAGAATCATAATTGTAAGGTGCTCTAGTGTAATTGGCTTGATCATCTGTGACTTTGCCTTTTCCTTTGTCATGTTTTGGGAATGGTTCCTTAAACATCTCATGCTCTTGGTTAGATGAATGTCCCTCAATCTCAATATCTCCTCTGTCAATGAGATCTTGTACAATGTTTTTCAATCGATGGCAGTTACTTGTCTTATGACCCTTGCTCTTATGAAACTCACAAAATTCATCATCATTCCACCAATTCGGTTTGACCTTTGGTTCATATGGAGGAAAGTCTGGAACCGTGATTACTTTGTTTGCTACAAGCTTTTTGAATACTGATTCAAGTGGTTCTCCCAATGGAGTGTACTTCCTTCGTGGTCTAGAAGTTGTTTGAGTGTTCACCTGATTGTTGGTAGAACTTGATCCAGAAAAGATGAACTTTGGTCTCACTGTGTTGGCATCAACCACACCATCATTAACTGTGTTCTTGTTCTTATTCCAAAATTTTGGTTTGTCCTTTCCTTTGAAGTCCTCTTTGTTTTCTTTGAATAGTTTGATAACTCCTTGTTCAATTAAGACCTTTTCTGTTGCTAGGCCCTTTTCAATGACATCCTTGAATGTAGACAAACAAGCTTTCCTGAGATCGTAGCCAATAGCCTTGTTAACGTTTTGTGTGAACATCTCCACCATTTGTTTTTGCGGGATCTCACAAGAGCATCTGCTAGCTAGGTTTCTCCATCTCTGTAAAAATGTTGCGAAAGATTCTCCTTCCTTTTGTTTCGTATTGCACAAAGTAGTAACTGAGACATCTGTTTCAATGTTGTAAGAGAAATGTTGAATGAATGCTTCTGCCAAGTCGCCCCATGACTTAATACCGGGAGGTAATTGAGAAAACCATTCCATAGCTTGATCGCCTAAGCTCTGTGGGAACAACCTCATCAAGTATGTTTCTTCTGCCGCTACCTCAATGCAGGCTGTGAAGAATTGTCTTATGTGTGCCTTGGGATCTCCTCTCCCTCTATATTTGTCGAATTTCGGCGTTACAAAGTGTGGAGGGAATGGAGGCATTGGGATGCTCTTATCAAAGGGATAAGGACATATATCTCTCATAGTGTATGTAGGTTTGGATGTACTCATGTCCTCCACTTTCTTTTGTAAATCTCTTATTTGTTGCTCCAAATTATTCTTGGGTGGAGATTGATTTCTTGTAGCATACCCCATGTTTGAAACACCCATTTGAGGAGGAACTTGTTGCATATATGGATGATACTGATCGTAGACATGTCCATATGGAGGTCTATATTGTTGCGACATATATGGAGCACTTGGCATAACTTCTTGTTGAGGGACCCCATATCTGTTTTGTGTGTATAAACCATATTCAACAGGTCTTTCATTTTCCATTGTGTTGCCCCCAATTTTGACATGAGGTCTTCTTGTGTCAAAATTTTGAGGATGTCCTTGAGTATCCACTTGTCTTGATTGACCCATATCTTGAGCATGTGTTTGAGCATAGGGCCTCCATGATGGTCTTTGAGTGTAAGTATCATATATTTGAGCTTGTGTATGTGAGATTGCTGGTTTTTGAAGCAAAACTGATGGTGACTCCGGCATCATATTATTCGGTCCTTTATTTCCTCCACTATTTGGTCTCCTTTGATCCATGTTAGGTTGAGCTTGTTGTGAAGGTCGACTTTCCATAAGTTGAGATAAGTCAAAATCATGCGGTATTTTAGCTCCACTTTGTGCCATCATGTTTAAAAAGTATTGACGATCTCTCCTCATTATCTCTTCAACCAATCTATTGAATTGAGGATCCATTATAGATTCTTGTATGTCTGCTGATAGTATTGAAGAATTGTCCACGGTGTCATTGTGTGTAGCATTGTTTATAGTATTTGTGTTTTCCACATTTGGATTGTGTCTATAAACATTCATGTCTGGTAATGTAGTGTGCTCAGGATTGTAGAATAGATCATTGTCATACTCATAAGAACTCATATTTGCGGATTTTTGAGCTTCTTTAGCTATTCTCCTAGATTTTTGAAGACGGGTTTCAACCATGAACCAGGTGTTAGACCAATATGAGAGACTAGACGAAAATGACAAGAGTATGGAAGACCAAGAGTTGTATGGAGTGTAAATGAATCTTGAGGTGTACTTGCAATGTCCAAAGTGTAAGACCAAGTATGTAAGTAGTAGAGTAGGTGTGACTTCCAAAGAGAGGATAGTTTCTCTTGATGAGGTAAGCTGACCTTGACTCTAAATAAGACCAAATGAGACCCAAAGGTAAGAAACCTTAATGAGGGACCACTTAGCAAAGTGTAGTTGTATGTAGTGTGTTGACAAAGTATGATGAGGACAAGCAAGTGACCTTTTGACTCAAGTTTAGACAAGTATGAATGTAAAATGAGGTATGAAGCAATGATGGACTGTGTAAGACCTTAGAACAGGCTGAATGCTAGATGAAACCTGAAGAGACAACCTAAGAAGCTCAAATATGCCGAAACTGATTTTCTTTGTTTGCTTGACTGTTAAAGTTTTCAAATCCTGACACAGACGCCTCTGTATACTTCACAGACGCGTTTTCCAGACACATATGCTACTCTGTTTGACGCAGACGCTATTCTGTACTTCACAGATGCGCTTATCCGACACAGACGTGGTTTTAACAGACACAGACGCATTTCTGTAACTTTAGTGCAATTTTTCCTATCTGTGAAGTTGTTTTGTTGTGACCAAATCTGATTTTTTGACTGTTTTTCGTGACAAGAGGACACAATGTTGATGACTCAATGTTTGCAAACTGTTTAGACTCCAAAAGTGTGTTGTTTGATGTAAAAAGTTTTTTTGCATACACTTGAAGACACAAAAGACACAATGTTTTGCTATTTTGTCTTGAATGTTTGAGTATTTAGCATAAGACAAGCACAAATCTTAGGGCTGGCCAAGACAATAGTTGTTGATCCCACATAGGGTTTTACCCCCGAGGCTACGCTATTCAGAGCGGATACTTAGATGCTTGACCTCACTGGCTCCACCCTCGGCGCTCACTTCTCGGGTCAGCCAAGCATCAGTCCCCATGAAAACTCCCCATGGCGAACTTTGTATCTCTACTAAGAACCATATGTGTGTGGGCCGCTACCAGAGGTCCGACCTCCTGCCTCAACAACTAGAAGGATTTGGGCATCTAAAACAAAGAGGTGCTAGTAAGGGCATCCACTCGTGTGGCCATACATGCGGGACTTTCAGCTCTGTAAATACAGAAGGCTCCCAGCCGGTAGGGGTTACGCCCTACAAATGATCAAATAAATTTGATCAAACGGGTTTATGGGGAGACATAGTGTCGGTATGAACTAATCAACACACGTTATTCATAGTTTTCACCATGAATACATTTGATTATAGTGGTTTGGATGAGGTGGGTTTTCCTCGCTACCACTTGGGTCGTTCTCTTCTCACTAGTAGTCCTAATGACCACACGGGAAGACAGGCCCTCTAAAGATTAAACAAAAAGAGCCTATTGCTCAAGACACAAAAGACAATATTGAAAGGCTAAAATGAATCCAACCACTAAACCCTAGCCTAACAATGAACAAAGATCCACCATAACATATGAAGATAACCTAAGACAATGCAAAATAACTCAAAATCACAAAGATTATACCATCACATGTCCACTAGGGTTTTGATCTCCATTCTTCCTATCTCCATTGATCTTGCTTGATATATTTGCTCTCAGATTTTAATATGCACAAGAGCTCAACAAAGAACGGAATGTGGTTGCAAGTAGGATCGTAGTGTAGTCAATTGATCAAGTAGTTAGGGTTAGACAATGAAGAAGGCGTCTCCTTAAATAGAAGACACAATAAGAAATGGAGGGTTAAGATTGAGAGGTGTAAAAAGAGAGGTCGGCTAGGATTAGAGGGTAGGTAAAAGAAATACCAAAATAATGAAAGAGGTAGGTAGTGTAGGAATTAAGAGATGAATGACATGTGTCATGTGTAGAAAAAGCTAATGAATTAATTAAATAAATAAAGATTTATTTAATTAATAGAAGAAGTAGGACAATTAAATAAATAAAATATTTATTTAATTTAGGAAGAGGATAATTTAAATAAATAAATGCATTTATTTAAATGAGAAATAAGGCTAGAAGAGGATAAATGAATTAATTAAATAAATAAAAATTTATTTAATTAATAGAAGAATTAGGCTTAGATAATTAAATAAATAAAATATTTATTTAATTAGACATGACAATTTTGAGTGTCTACATTTTGCCCCTCTTTGAGACAATGCGGCTTGTCGCGTTGTTTCAAAGAAGATAAGATGAACTGATACAGAGTTGCCCCAGAATGGGAATGATATGCCCCCTCGAGAGATTGGATGAAAATGTCTGAAAAAATTGCAGACAATCTCTCGATAAGAAAGACAGGATAGAATGGCTAGATCGGATAAAGTGACAAAGTCACGGGATGAGAAAGACTGACTCGGGAAAGGAAGACGAGGGCTAGGCTAGGCTATAAGATAGACCACGGGAAAAAGATATCCTCATTGTCATCCACACCCTTACGAGATCACAGTGCAGAGCGAGAAAAGAGCAGCAGCAGTCAGCAGCGATGGCTTTCATTCATAGATTCAACCGTGTTCGCCTGGCCTCGAAGGAGTCTGAGCTGTAGATGGACCCGCTCCAGGATCCCCCTGTCTCTCTGGTGGTGGTGGAGGGCCCATGACCCCACCGCTGGACGCCTGCCTCCTGCGACTCCCTCCCGTAGCCGTCGCTGTGCGCGACGATCTATGGAAGCTCCTCGCCCGCTGATCTGCTGGCACGGCAGCATAGTATAGATCCCTCCAGTAGGTGATCTCCTCTCCGGCTCGCAAGACATATGCGTAGCCTGCCCCTGCATCCTCTGCTGCCCGCCTCCCTGCCCTCAGAGCTGTCTCGGCCTCCGTGTATCTCTGGATAGCCTGATCCCTCTCCCGCTCTGTGTCCCTGAGCCTGATCCTGAGGTGATCCCTCTCCCGCACCAAATCCTCAATCTCATCTGCCTGGCCCTGGCAGATCTCTCGTAGCCTCAACAGCTCATCCTCCTCAGGATCTCTGCCCTCAGCCTCTGCCTGTGGCTCCTCCTCTACAGGTGCCTGTCCCTATGCCTCTGCCTGCACCTGTCTCGGTGCCTGAATAGGTACCTGTGCCTGTACTTGTCCCTGTCCCTGCACCTGTCTAGGTCCCTGTCTAGGACCCTGTGCTGCTGGTACATGTAGGGGCAATCCACCCCAACCCCTCACCACCACCTGGGCTGGTCTCTCCTGTCCTCCCTTCCTCCGAGGCGCTACTCGCCTCTCTCCCACCACTCCCCTCCGCCTCCGTCGGCCCCTGCCTCCATCTCCTCCACCATCATCCTCATCATCCCCTCCCGCCTCTCCCTCCAACAGCTCTCCCGGATCTGTCAATCTCGGAAAGGGATGCTCTGCCCAATACGCAGAGTACTCTGCGTCCATCCCTGCATCCTCTACCTCCGGCCACATGTCCCATGGTACTGGCATCATCTCTGCCAGCTGTGTCACGGCCTGATCATATGATAACAGCGGCCCGAACTGTACCTGATCTCTGACTATGCGGGCATACATGCCCGAGCCTCGTGGCATCCGCTGAATCCGCCCAAACTGCCTGCATACCCTGTCGACAAGCTACCTCTCCAGAATATAGGGCGTCCGCCCCATCAGATACCTACTCCTGAATACATAGGGTAGCTCCAATGCGTCATCCTCCCACTCCTCGCACCCCAGGTATGGCCTCCAGATAACCATGTCTATGTCATCTATGACGCGCCTCCAATGCTCCAATCTACCAATCCGAGGCTGGGATGTGATCATGTCGTACAAATGCACGAAGCTCCGTCCTTGCCCTCTGCCTCTGAAGTGGATCGGCCGTGTGATGGGAAGGTGCTCATATGCCCACACCTGAAGGAGAGTCACGCCGTAGCCCAAGCCCACTGATCTGTGGTAAACAAACTGATGCAGCTCATAGTACAAATGTGCCAGGACACATGGCCCCCATGCATACCTGGTGTGCTCTATCATCAGTGTCTCCAATGCCCCTCCCCAGCCAACTGCCAATCCTCGTGTGGCTCTATCCGGACATAAATACCCACTGATAGCTCCCCCAATAACAGCCGGCAATGCTAAACCTGTGGCGGTCATGGTATCCCAGGCCACGTGACCTGCTCGCATCTCCAAATCGGGATCCTGAAACACCCATCTCAATGCCTCCCTGTCACCATCACGATTGTATGGAATCAACTCTCCATCGATCGGGATATGCAGTATCCTATACACATCCTCCAATGTCACTGTCATCTCACCCATCGGCAGGTGAAACGTGCACGTCTCAGAGTGCCATCTCTCAGCCAACGCAGTCAGCAAACCCATGTTTGCCCGAAACTCGGGCACATATAGTACATGTGTGAGACCCATCTCCTCAATAGAAATCATGTCCTGAATCGACAACTCTGGTCGCAACCTCTGAGTCGATGGGAATCTCTCTCGTGACTCCAACATAGGCAGATACTCCTGCAGTCAACCAATCAATCATGTCAGTTATCGTGGCATTCACTGTTTATCACAAAATGCTACTTGCTATCTAAATGCATACGCTTACCTATCCTAGTGACACTCACTGTTCATCACAAAGTGTTGCTATTTATCCTAGTGGTACTCACTGTTCATCACAAAGTACTACGTGTGTGACACTCCCTGTTCATCACAAAGTGTTACTCACATTCGCACTCCCTGTTCATCACAAAGTGCTGCCTATCTTGGTGCTCCCTGTTCATCACAAAGTGCCTTGATCTATCCTAGTCTTCCTAGAGGACCTGCTTGAGTGTATCCTCTCAGCAGCTTATCCAATCGACAGCGTATGTTCATCACAGAACTGCCGATTTGACCTAAAACACTCAACCTATGCATTTTGACACACACGCACTTTAAACTCACAAACGCGCTTCTAGACTGCACAAACGCGCTTCTGCAACACAGACGCGTTTTCTGAACACAAACGTGCCTATACCATGCACAAACGCGACCAGGGAACACAGACGTCCCTACATGACATAAACGTCCCTACAAAGCACAGACGCTTCTACATTTCACAAACGCGTCCGTATTCAGCACAAACGCGGTTCCAGGCACAAACGCGCCTGGACCCGACACAGACGCGCCTGTCCGACACAGACGCGTCTGGCACTGACACAGACGCGGTTGCGCGTTTTTGCACTTTTTAACTACCCTATTCCTAGCGCATTTATTGCTACTAAACATGCATTTATGACAAAACTTGAAATGCGTGAAAGTACGAGGAGGTTTTCAGGTACTTACCGGCTCTCCTGCATCTGCTGGTCGCTGGAATCGGCGAACACGGTCGAATCTATGAATAAAAGCCATCGCTGCTGATTGCTGCTGCTCTTTTCTCGCTCTGCACTATGATCTCGTAAGGGTGTGGATGACAATGAGGATATCTTTTGCCCGTGGTCTATCTTATAGCCTAGCCTAGCCCTCGTCTTCCTTTCCCGAGTCAGTCTTTCTCATCCCGTGACTTTGTCACTTTATCCGGTCAGTCCATTCTATCCTGTTTTTCTTATCGAGAGATTGTCTGCAATCTTTTCAGACATTTTCATCCAATCTCTCGAGGGGGCATATCATTCCCATACTGGGGCAACTCTATATCAGTTCATCTTATCTTCTTTGAAACAACGCGACAAGTCGCATTGTCTCAAAGAGGGGCAAAATGTAGACACCCAAAATTGTCATGTCTAATTAAATAAATATTTTATTTATTTAATTATCTAAGCCTAATTCTTCTATTAATTAAATAAATCTTTATTTATTTAATTAATTCATTTATCCTCTTCTAGCCTTATTTCTTATTTAAATAAATACATTTATTTATTTAAATTATCCTTTTCCTAAATTAAATAAATATTTTATTTATTTAATTGTCCTACTTCTTCTATTAATTAAATAAATCTTTATTTATTTAATTAATTCATTAGCTTTTTCTACACATGACACAGGTCATTCATCTCTTAATTCCTACACTACCTACCTCTTTCATTATTTTGGTATTTCTTTTACCTACCCTCTAATCCTAGCTGACCTCTCTTTTTACACCTCTCAATCTTAACCCTCCATTTCTTATTGTGTCTTCTATTTAAGGAGACGCTTTCTTCATTGTCTAACCCTAACTACTTGATCAATTGACTACACTACGATCCTACTTGCAACCACATTCCGTTCTTTGTTGAGCTCTTGTGCATATTAAAATCTGAGAGCAAATATATCAAGCAAGATCAATGGAGATAGGAAGAATGGAGATCAAAACCCTAGTGGACATGTGATGGTATAATCTTTGTGATTTTGAGTTATTTTGCATTGTCTTAGGTTATCTTCATATGTTATGGTGGATCTTTGTTCATTGTTAGGCTAGGGTTTAGTGGTTGGATTCATTTTAGCCTTTCAATATTGTTATTATTGTTATCCATTTTCACCATAAACAGGTTTCATTGTCAATAGACGATAATGTGAAAACCACCTTTCTCCACTCATGTCATGTGCGGTTTTCCTCAGAATTAGTAATTAAAGTAGTGGTTGTATTCAACTCTGCTTATATAAAGTTGATGATGGTGGGCAGGAAAAGAGGAAGCGACTTCTTTAACATTAAGTAATCGAGGATTGATTTTCTTTTTAGGAAAGACTTCATATCAACACCATAAACTACAATTGCGCGCGACAACATCAGATTTTCTCCAGCATCAAGATAATCTATCCCCAAAAAGGTTACACAGATTGCTAAATATACTTCAATTGTAGTAGCATAATGGTGATACAGTGCCTCCACATTGGTGAGCTCGCTGAGACTTATGGGGAAACACAGATAAGATTATAAGGGTGAAAAAGTGCATGTCCTTGTCAATTATTATTTTGCTATATGCTACATGTTTTGTATGGGAGATCGAGTACACAGTTTTGGAAGGAATAACTCATGTTAGACTGCACAAAAACTGAGATAGGTCCTCACATGACCCTATGGATTCAAATGAATCATTCCTATGCATCTTGGATTCCAAGAAACAATTCATCAAAGTTCGATAATTTTTTGGATTTAGGGCACTTGAGAGATAACACCAGTAGGGTATGTCTTTGGACATTCTAGCGAGTTGGGATCGAGAACAAGAGCATGCCTACAACAAACCTGTCCACTCAAACACACTCGTACTAATAGTTCATGCCCATGATGAACATAATGAATCTTAGCCTACCTTGCAACCTTGCATTGCATGCATCTAATGGTTTTTGCACCAACTAAAAAATTGCTACACTATGAGAATGGCTTCTAGTCTTCAAAAAATAAGATAGCTCATTGTAGATGGGCCTCACATGACCCTATGGATTCAAATGGATCATTTGTATGCATCTTGGATTCCAAGAAACAGTCTGTCAAAGTTTGACAATTTTTTGGACTCAGGGCACTTGAGAGATAGCGTCGATAGGTTATATCCCTAGACATTTCGACGAGTTGAGACGTGGAACAAGAGCATGCCTACCATAAACCTTCCCACATGGACATTCTTGTGCTGATAGTTCATTCCCATGACGAATGAAATGAAACTTAGCCTACCTTGAAACCTTGCATTGCATGCATTTGAAGGTTTTTGCACCAACTGAAAGATTGCTACCCTATGAAAATGGCTTCGAGTCTTCAAAAAATAAGATATGAAAATTATAGATGGTCCTCACATGACCCTATGGATTCAAATGGATCATTTGTACACATCCTGGATTCCAAGAAATAGTCCATCAAAGTTCGACAATTTTTTGGACCTAGGGCACCTTAGAGATAGCGCTAGTAGGGTATGGCCCTGGACAATTTGGCATGTTGGGGTGTAGAATAGGAGCATTCCTACCATAAAAATACCCACATAGATGTACTCGTGCTGATAGTTCATGCCCACGATGAATTAAATGAAAATTAGCCTACCTTGCAACCTTGCATTGCATGCATCTGAAGGTTTTTGCACCAACTAAAAAATTGCTACCCTATGAAAATGGCTTCGAGTCTTAAAAAATGAGATAGGTAATTGTAGACAGGGCTCACATGACCCTATGGATTCAAATGGATCATTCCTATGTGTCCTGGATTCCAAGAAACAATCCGTCAAAGTTCAACAATTTTTTGGACTTAGGGCACTTGAGAGATAGCATTGGTAGGGTATGGCCCTAGACATTCCAATGAGTTAGGATGCAGAACAAGAGAATGCCTACCATAAACCTACCCACCTAGATGTGCTCGTGTTGATATTTCATGCTCATGACAAATGAAAACAAACTGAGCCTACCTTGCAACCTTGCATTGCATGCATTTGATGGTTTTTGGACCAACTGAAAATTTGCTAGCTTGTGAAAATGGTTTCGAGTCTTCAAAAATGGAGATAGATCATTGTAGATGGGCCTCACATGACCCTATGGCTTCAAAAAAATCATTTGTAGGCATCCTAGATTTCAAGAAACAGTCTGTCAAAGTTCAACAGTTTTTTGGACTCAGGGCACTTGAGAGATATCATCGGTAGGGTATGGCTTTGGTCATTCCAACGAGTTGGGATGCAGAATAGTAGCATGCCTACCATAAAAATACCCACCTGGATGAGTTCATGTTGTTAGTTTGTTCCCATGACAAATGGAATGAAACTTAGCCTATATTGTAACCTTGCATTGCATGCATCTGATAGTTTTCACATAGTTTTTTAAAGAAATTGCAATATCTCCTAAAGTACTTAGTGAAAATTGATGAAACCAAGTGAAAATGAAACTAGACTCACATATATAACATTTCCAATAGGCCTTTGGGTCTTTATTTGCTCTATATAATCCATACAATGTGAAAGAGCAACCATATTGTAGGAAAGAAACAAAATTAACACAAGAGATATCACTAGATAATATTAAATATGATTTAACAAATCTAAGTTTAAATGAATTGCATATTAAAAAAAAAATACATAAATAAGAGGTGTGCAAAATATGACACCACATAGATTTCCAGGCCAAAATCAATGGCCGAAAGTGTGACATTATCTATCTGGGACATTTGTGTTGGAATCAATGAACACGAAGAGGTGGGCTTGAATCAATGTTTAGCAATTTACAAAATTATTAAGATGGCTATTAAACTACCAGATGCATAAGAATGAAAGTTAAGTGCAAAAACATAAAATAAGCAACCACACAACCATAACACCAAGATTTTTATGTGGAAACCCAGAAAGGGAAAAATGACGGTGGGATTTGAACCCACAATATTATTATACTATGATCAGAAGTATGATAATATTACATAGAGGAAATGCACTTGAATCAAGCACACTGCCTAGAGCTCATTGCTCAAATACAAATGGGATACAACCCGGAGGAAGGCTCACTTCCTTAAAGGCAATTGCAAATGATTACAATAATAAATGAACTGAAGTATATCATCTACATATGCCAAAAAGTAGTTTCAGTTAGGCTCAGATTAACTTCTGCAACTATTTTGTCTCTTTGCTCTGTTTTCCTACACTGTCATACACTCGAAGCACCAAAATATTCAATCACATTCACCAACCTTTACATATTCACTCATAAGAATTCTTACACTCATCTCATACATCAAAATGCCTAAATGAATCGGTCTTATATATCTGCACAAATAAAATGAATCATTTCTCATGTTGGCTTCCAAAAATCACATAACACAACATGAAATGTGTAACCTTAAGTCAGCTCAATCCATCCACAAATACATATGCAGACCTAAACAAAATGATAAAAAGATTCATACAAGTCAGCCCAATCACCTCAAACATGAAAACAATCACCAAAATCAACCCAACAATTGTGCATCACACATTACACCAAAATAGCTCTCTTCTAACTGAATTACCAGATACCGGACCTTCAATCTCGCTTATTAATCAACACTAGATATCAGGATTACAAAATAATCTGCCTCGAACCCGAATCATTTGCCTTAATCACCGCAACCAAAATTACACAATCAAAATCAAGATGTGCACAAAGATCTCATGCTCTATAGGTTACTGTATTCCACCTTCCAGACTTTCGGTAAATCAAATCTATGTACAACGAATATGATTTCTTAACTGGGTTGCCATCAATGACAATTCCTAAGCATCTCTCATGCATAGATCTTGACCGAAATAGTGTCTCTTGCCAACACATTTGATCCCTTGACAATGACTATAACACACAAAATGAATATACATTAAATAGAGTTAGTATATCTTAAAAAAAACATATTTTGAATTCAAGGTACTATTCTATTCTAGCATGTTACAAAAAAATTACCTCAAGCGTCAAAGTTGGAGCTACAACAACAATGGGAGAAGCATGAGATGGTGTATTAACACCAGCTGATGCATCCTGAAATGCATATTGTTCATATCATTTAAATCGATCTATAAATAAAAATTAATTTACATTTACAAGTTTTAAGTGATTAATAAATAAAACATTATCAATTCAATTCAACTCATTTGTGTTTGAGTCTTCTCGCCAAACACCATATCCATCAAATCATAAATCAATGTCACATCCTCTACAATGCTAGCCTGATATCTACCTCGTGTACACAGATGGGACATGGAACCATCTACACTGACCTCAATATCTATCCTAGAGCATATACCTGAATGACTGGGACACACATGCTGAATGGGCTCACCAGGGCCAGATGGTTCAACTGTTGTATCATCATTTGGGCCAAGAGGATGTGATAACTATGTTCCATGCTGAATGATGACATTAGTCAATATGGTGGCTGCTTGAAGAGTCTGTACCTCCATAGACTCTTTTAGGGCTACTGGGATTGTGACATGAACCACAGGTTTTGTTGTTAGAGGGATGGAATTTTGGGGGTTTAGTACCCTTTGGGCTCCAAGTCTATCATGGGAAGAGCCTCCACCTCTACCCTGGAATTCTCTCATATCAAAATAGTCTGGCCTCTGATTCAAGATAAACTCGCAATATAGTTTCCTCAAGAAATATAATGGAACCTCAAAATTGTTACAAGGTGGACCTTGGTCAAAGACCATCCCTATCCCAAAAGCATTTTTAATTCCCAAATGGTTATACTAGTGTATAGGAAACCTCTTTGAATTAAGAGGTAAGGTTTCATTGGTTTTGGGGTCATAAAAAATAACACATTTTTGTGCTTTACTTATATTTTTTTTCACTTCATCATAGGACAACCCACTACCATAAAAAACTCGACATCGATCCCTATAGCTTCCCCATTTTGTAACTTGTTTGGAAACTTCATGGGCACTATTAGCCATTGATTCTAGGGTTTTTGCAATAGATACATGATGCTCATGCTCAAATTTCTTAAATCTATTAACCAATCTGGTTATTTTGGCAGTGTTTTGTGTTAATTGATTTATCAAATCCTCATGTGTCATTTGTGAATGGTCTATTGGAGGAGATGGAGGGTTTGTATCTTGAAGGTTCAGTTGTGGGTTCTCATGTGGGTTTTTCCTTGAGTTCTTAGGAGGTTTGTTTTGTTGGGGGTTGTGTTTTGAGAATCTGACATAAATTTATAAGAAAAAATTAAAAAAACTAATCAAAAACAATGAAATCACATTCAAATTTCAAGTAGAATTAATCAAATACATAAGATGCATAAAAAAATGAGTTAAATATCTCTTTGTCACCTTGACATGGTGAATTTTTGGTCATGCTAGAACATCGTTCGTGTATCGGTTGGTAGAAACCCTTGAAACCTTTTCTTGTGCGGCCGTAGGTGAAAATGACCCAGTTGGTCACATAATTTTTTTTTATTGTCAGACAAAGGTGAATAAGTTTTTAAAAACTAAAACCCACTCACATTTTTTAAATAAAAAATTTGTTCACTTTTATTAAATAGATAACCCGTCCACATATTTTAAATATAGAATCTGTATGAGTTTTAGGCTCGACAATATGAAGCTAAATGTAAACGAGTTATTTATATTTTTAAATAACCCGTTCACGTTATGAGTTTTTAGAAGTTTTGTTTGGAGGGTCTCCACTTTTTTGCACCCCATCTTGGTGCAGTTACGCAGGCACATGGTCCCCAGATCCCCTGCCGGGGGGACCATCCCCCCTAAACCTTGCAAGGGGGCACCTTCCCTTGTAAACCCCCATGCTCATTCATCAACAATAACCTTTTATTATTGCAAGGTTGAGACATCATTTTCCTAACATTAACTATATTTTAATATTTGATTGGTACATTAGATTCTATACATAATATGACCATGTTATAATTGATAGGTGGGTTGGGATCACACCATCACCCAACTTTTTATACAAAAAAAATACCTTCACCACATACACAATAGAAATTTGACCACCTTTGGGAAGTATGGAAGGATATGACCATATTAGGTAATGAATTTTTGAAGATCCAAGCTACAAAATCATATAGGAGGTAGGGTGGGGGGGATCCTCGAAAAAAATCAATACTATAGATATCCTCACCCTCAACCACATAAGTTGAAATGCACCTAAGGACCCAATCATAGATATATCACAAGGATAACTAGGGAGCTCACCAATTCTACCTTCTATAAATAATACCTAACCAACAATATCTAGGGTAGAGGTAATTCTACCTTCTATAAATAACACCTCCATTAGTGAGCTAGCCAAGCTAGATTTCTAATGAAAATAGACCCACTAAAAAGAATTATCTAAGTTCTTTTATTCATTGAAGATTGCATGAAGCACAAGGGAATATGTATGCTTAATGAGTTCCTTAAGATAAAATAAAAATTATTAAAGAACGAAAGTGATGTTTTTTATCCTCAAAATTGTGTAATGGTATATGAAGAAAGAAAACATATAACTCGCCCAAAGACATGGTAAACAATATAAACTATCCTTAATAATTTGAAATGTGCCTACATTAGTGTAAAAAAGTGTTTCTTTTGAAAAACACTTGATTGGTAGTTTTTTATTTTTGTCTTCGAAAATAAATTTCAAGCTACACAAAGAGGGGATTAGACAAAAAAATGATCAAATAAAATGGTTTAAACTATGGGCACTGACAAGTTGGAAAATTGTAGACTAGTTGAAATACAAGGTGCATACATTTAATGATGGATATATCAAAGGATGAAAATGATAAAAAAATGGTAATCTAAAAGTAGAACCATTGAAACTTGTTCGGCACGCATTTCAAATCAAGGAGTGCATACACCAAATTATGAATGAATACATTGAAATATGTTTCCTCCATAAAAAATGATTATAGTAAACTAAAAAAATAATTTGGGACAATTTAAGAGGATATTTTGATGGCATGATCCCATGTAAAAAATAATTCTAATAAAAAATCAAGAGGGCAATTAGTCAAAATGTAGTTAAAATCCATTTAAAAAAATACAAGTGGAAACGCCAATTTATGATAGATTGTCAAAATATAGGGTGGATCTACAAAAATGTGTTGATGTCATGAAAAGTCTTAAAAATCTATAATAGCATAAGTTACAGCTAAAATACATAAAATATGAGTTAAATGGACAATATGATAGATTGTAAAACTGACTTTTATAAAAAAAAATGAATATTAGATGGATGAAAATCATAAAAATAGGCTAGGATCATGTGTTAAGAATAACCACCAAAATATGTGCACATACACCAAAAATAAGATGCATTTGTTGAATTGTAATCGCCAAATATAAAATAGCTAAGAACACAAAAATAATAATATAGGTCCCATTAAACATGCCAAATATGTGTACATTAATTAACTAAATTAACTCATTTACACACAATTAAATGCAACACTCAAGATAAAGAAAAAGAGTTAGCAAACAATAATTAAAATAAACAAAGTTCTTTCCAAAACCAACTCCTATTGCACCAATCCATGGCAATTTTCTCTTTTTATTGGTGGATGATGTGATATATGAGTGCCTTCACTAGTGGCATAAGCTTGCATATAAGGATAAGATCTAAATGTCTTAGGATGAGATCCTATTTATTTTTTGTTTGCTATAAGATTGGATAGATATGATTAAAGGTAAAGACCAAGGGCTTAAATTGGTTGATACCTTTCAAGAGATAAGAGGATGACAAGTGCCCTCACATGATTGGTGGATATGCAAGTTAGATAGATTGAGAAGAAACCAATGACAGTGATTACCCTTGGAGAAAATGGAGGGAGATGATGGAAAATAGGTACTTGGGAGTACCCTTGAGAGATGGGAAATTCCTTTGACCCATGACATATGGTAGTAAGGCCATGTGACATTTACAAAGGCCCATGCCTTGTGTAAAAAGGTCATACATTTATACACACGTGGGAGTGCATATGATTTGCGATGGGTTCGACTAGGATTAGGAGTGTGCAAGTGAGGGGTTAATAACTTAATTTATTTTCATTTACTAATGAAAATTGGATAGAAAAGGGGAATTAAATAAATAATTTTATTTTTTTTGAAAAAGGAATAGGGAACTTAAGAAAATAATCATTTAAAATAGGAGCGAGTGAATAATGATGGATCTCGTAACTTTATTAATCAAATAACAATATATTGCCTAATTAAGAAGAGGATACACATGAGATAATTAATTAGATAAATAGGGATTGAATCAATCAATTTTAAAGGAATTTGTCAAGTTATTAGGGTTATTGATGAAGTGTCAATTTTAGGCATCTACACTACCCTAACAAAAAAATATCTTTTTTAATTTGAGTGCGGGTTAATCTCCTCCATCATTCATTACAATTTTGATACAGATTCGAATTAAGGATGATATTGGGAATTTGATAGGTAAATTCTTGAATTCTTCTAATAACACTAAAAATTAATTTTGTACTATATTTATTGAAACATGCATGCATTGAAATGGATTTAAATAAGTCACTTATAGTCAATTTTGTTGAAAGTGAATAGATGACATTGGTACCATCCCCTTTAAGTGTCAAAAGTGTTCCCCTTTTATAACTCACTATTGGAGAAGAGACACTAGTGATTCAAAATACTTGAACAAGAACTTAGAAGAATGCAACTTGGTCGAATTAGTTTGAGTTTTATCATTATTAAGCTAATAAAAATTTATTAAAAAGGTTTCTCATTCCTTATAATCACTTGGAGGATAATCTAGATCATTCTCATGTGCTTTTTCTGGTAGGGCATCTAGGTGAGTATCCAATATTTGTAAAATGTCCTATGAATGACCCCTACACTGCTAGTCATGGACTTGATGCTTTAGAGAAAATGAACCCTACTCCTTAAGAATCAACATGAGTTCCTTTTAAATATATTATGGCTAATGATATATCAAAGGATAAGAGTGATTAGAATATAATGCAGAAGAAAAAAGAATCTGAAAAAAATATGGATCAATAAAATAATATTCTTCACTCCTAATTTAGAAATGAAGAGATTAGAGAGAAAAAAATTGAGTTATATATATTTTTTTTCTCACATTTTTATTTATGAGAATTGACCTTAGATTATATCAAGAAAGGCTTTTTGTTATTGATATAACCATACTTTATAAAATATCTTATATAATTTATCACAATTTTTTTAATTTTTAATTTTCCATTTTCATAATAAAATAGAATATACATACACTCCATGATTTTAAAAAAATCACATTATTAACTATTAAATTTAATTTCTTTAAATATCACTATAATTTAACAAACTAATATTTCAAAAATTTGAATCATCCTAATATTTAAATTTAAAGATGTAGCTTTTTTATTTACTTGAATTGTGATGCCTCGGCATAACACTACAATGGCACCCACCCAACTTTTTTATCCCTGTAATTTTAATGACTTAAAAATAAGTTAAATACTAAAATCTAAATTAAAAAGCAACTTTCTATTATTACGCCAAAGGCGTCTCCTATCTGAGAATGGATGACCTGATGTTGGCGATCAACAGCTTGCAATGCACGAGAATGGATGCAAGACGATTCAAATATTGCTGGCCGTTAGATTTTTTTCACTTTTTCTGCCGGTTTTGCTATTTCCTGTCGTCACCATTCATTACTCTCACCGTTTGTTTTTGTCCTCGCTGCTATTTACATGATGTGACAGTTCTATGTTGTGGTTTGGTGCAGCATTAGACAGACAAAAAAAGCAAAAAACTTAGCTCTAAGGTTTAGAAAGGGCCCCACCCAAATCTCCATAAAATTTAAGGAGGGGATATAATTTAATATGAACTTAGCCCTTCTTTCTATAAATATAAGACAATATCATCCCTTCCTCACGCCCCTAAATCAAACAACAGATTAAACATTAATTTGTTGCATCATAGGCATTTTTAGAATAAAATAAATTAGTTTGTTTAGATATAGTCAATTTAAAATTTAATAGTTTTTTTAAATGTGGTCTTAATTAATGTGTAAAAGTAATTTTAATTTTAGTTACTTATTCTTATTTTATATGGATTATGATTGAACAAGATTAAATTTGGTCAATGAGAATTTATAAATTAGATAATGGTTTAGGAAGGGGCATATAGTGTGTGTATGTGTATGGTTATATTAATGTAGATGTATATATAGTGGAGGAAACACTATCTTGTTAGAATCGAATCAAATGAACAATCGAGTAAAGGAACCTTGTTGGTCTCCTATTCATTAAAACATTCAAAGCTTCATGGACAATTATGTAAATGTCCTTGGTGATAAAATGTCCTCGAAAGAATTACCAACCATAGGTTATTATCCACCACTAATGTGTTGATTTAATCATTTTATAAGATTATATCTAGCAATACTAAATTAAAGATGTTTTTGGTAAATTTTTGCAAGAGACAACTTATTGATCCAAACAAGTATGGTTAGTGGGGTTTGACTTGTTATTATTCTAATTTTTGTGATTTCAATAAAAAAAAATTATAAATTTGAATTTTTTAATCTTATATTATAAAATAAGTCAACAATTCTAGGATCATTCTATGAATAACATGTTTTCAGTTATAATCTTGATCATCAAATAAATATTCAAATTTGAGTATTCCTCATAAGCATTCCAATACATTGATTATAAATATATCAAAGCTCATCTTTTGAATCATTCCACATTATTAAAATTACAAAATAAAATGCATGGAAGATTCTATCATATTCAAAACAATTGCATTCCACTCTACCTCTATTTCTGCAATTTGGAGCAATAAATCATCAGTTCTACAATCTTCCTGTTCTTCTTCAGGGTCATCCTCATTTGCTAGATTCGAGACTACATCCTCCTCACCCCAGGAGGCATCCTACTCATCTTGGAAGGGAAACAAACCAGTCTCTTCTTCAAACAACGAATACAACAAACCCTCTTCTTCTTCAGCCAAAGTCTCCTCCTTTTTCCAGCCATCCCACCAATGACATTTGGTTTCAACTTCCACTTGGACATCACTCTCTACCGAGTCTAGACTGCCAAGAAATTTTTCGATGACTGATTCGGCCTCATCATCTGAAACTTCAGCCTGTTTATTGCTAACATAAAAGCACCCAACTCTAGGATCAACTATCCAATCAGATGCCATCTTTGCTCAAGCCAACCATGGCTCTGATACCAATTGTTAGTTTAAAAACGAGTAGAGAAAACACAATAATAATGAACAGAAAATAGTAGAAAAAATAATAGACACAACAAAGAATTCAAGACACAAGATTAATGTGGTCACCACTAAGTGGCTACGTCCACCAGAAATGTAGGGAGAATTCTTATTACCCAATATCCAATTACACAGTACATCATGTATGGGTTGCACACAACCATTTATATAAACATATCAAATATTAAATGAAGAGTCTTCTGGGGAAGACAAACAACCATGTGACTATTGGGCTTCATATACCCAACAATCTCCCTCGTGAAGTCCAACCGGCATAGCCTGTAACATTCCCTGCATCTCCATTCCAAGGCTCATACTACAACCAGCTCTTGAGAAGATTTTAATATCGCCAAACTCTGTTCATGAACAGTGCAAATTAATCTTCTCCAAGTCAGATCAGAGTTAAAAACATATTCTCTAACTACTTCATCCGGTAATCCATAATCAGGAACACTACTATCAACAGATGCATAATACACTCCTCCATCAAAGTCTCTTGCTTTTGTGCTCCCCCGTAATAGAATATCTAGAAGATCACCATTACCAGATTTTAATACCCAAATATAAAACTCTTGTATAGGTGTGAATAGCCTACAAACATCACTCCCAATTCTCATGGTTGCCTCATTGAATGAATTTGTTGTATTTTGTGTAGAAACTTGTGCAGTACCTGCAATCAATGCATTCCACTCCGTCTCTATTTCTGCAATCTGGAGCAATAAATCATCACTCTTTTGTTTTTTTTGAAATTCATTTTCCTCAAAGACCTTATCCTCAGCCTTTCCGAAGTCTTTTGGATCTTGCGCAGCCTTGACCTAGAGGCTCTCTCCCGCCTCTGTGATCTCTATAATCCCTGCGCTCCTGGGATATTCAATCTCCAGGCACCCTGAATCCTCTTGTGGATTCTTTCCACCAAAGAAGGGCTTTCCTATCAACAAGTCATACATTTTTGTGAGGAAAGAGTCCTCAGATAGGAGCTTCCCATCACTTTCCTCTTGCTAAAATATGGTCTCTTCAGAAAAATCCCATTCTTTCTCAAAGTTATCTTTTCAATATTCATGATGCAACAGAAAACCATCAACTTCTGGTCCATACAAATCAGTTTGTCGGTGAGTAGGATATTCTCTTCCTTCAACCTCATAAATTTTTCTTTTTCATAATCCTCCTGAGTCTTGGTCTCAACCTCATCAACTTCATCCTCACTTGCTCTAGCGTCCTCCTCTTCAGCATCCTCTTCTTCAGTTGAATCAAGAAAATCTTCAAACAACGAATACTTCAAACCCTCTTCTTCTTCAGCCAATGTCTCATTTTTCCAACCATCCCACCAATGAACATGGTGTTTTGTTTTAACTTTTTCTTGCACAATTTTACCCTCCACCGAGTCTAAATTTGCAAGAAAATCTTTGATGACTTGATTGGTGTCTTCATCTTTTGGCTACCTTTTAGCCTTCTCGAGAAACCAACAATTTCTTTTGACGTGGCCTCACTTGCCACAATACCAGCAACTAATTTCTCTAACTTCGAACTTCTGCATCTTCTCAAGAATTTTCAATCCTTTATCTATCTACCTTTCCATCTCTGCTCAATCACTTCACCTAAGCTCTGATACCAATTGTTAGTTTAAAAACGAGTAGAGAAAGCGCATAATAATGAACAGAAAATAAAAGAAAGAATAATAGACACAACAAAGAACTCAAGACACAAGATTAACGTGGTTCACCACTAAGTGGCTACGTCCACTAGAAACACAAGGAGAATTCTTATTAACCAATATCCAATTATAGAGTACATAATGTATGGGTTGCACACAACCATTTATATTAACATATCAAATATGAAATGAAGAGTCTTATGAGGAAGACAAACAGCCAGGGGACTGTTGGGCTTCATATACCCAACACCAGGAATATCATAAACTATTGGGAAGTTGTGCTGCTGGTAACTCCCCAATATAGATGTTTTCGAAACTGAGGAGTTTGTAGGTGGAGGCGCGAAAGCCAAGCATTGCACCGACCCCTACTCATTCACAGGAATTAAGCATTGAAGCACGCATCGAAGATATCGTACGAAGCAGCTCGAGTGAGATTAGAGAGTTGATGAATGAAAGAGTCTCTCACAGAACCGTAAACAGGTTCATCTTTTGACAACAGCGACATCCTGCCGGCACTGCAAAGTGGTCTTCTCCAACCGAGATTCTGATTAACCCCACGTAATACAACGAAGGGTTGGCATCGTTTGACAACAAAGACGTAAACTGCAAGCCAGGGGAGGAAAGGGCGGCTATCCCTAGCGCAAGGGAGCCCGTCGACTCAGGAGATGGGAGGCAATAAGAGAAGGTTTTCTAGAACAGATTGGCCGTCTGTGAAAAAACGACAACGACATCCTGCCAAAACCGACCAAACAGGGCATGGAGGTGATAAGTCCTATCTGAGCTTTGGCGCAGCCAAAAATAAAGTCGAGCATGGACTGCGAGCCCACAGCGAGAGAGTTTGTTGACATGAGTTCCTTCACCTCGGATCCGTCGTCGTAGGTCTGGGTAATGCTGTAGCTGTAATTCCCACAGGTTGGAGTGCTACCCAGTGCTTGACACGCCTCCGAAGAGCAGTTGAAGAATTTGAAGGTGGATGACTTGGAGGGGTCGAAGATGTTTTCTGTGCAATCGGCAAAGGGAATCCAGGAGATGTCACTGCCAGTGTCGAGGGACATGTAGAAGCTCTGCTGGGGCGTGCCGAAGCCCAGATTGATTATGTAGTCTCTGCTCTTTGAAGCCAAAGGGACGTTGGCGTCCTCTTGTGTAGCAAAGCTCGTTGCTACTCGCGTTATTGC
Source organism: Cryptomeria japonica (assembly GCF_030272615.1). Classification (NCBI taxonomy): domain Eukaryota; kingdom Viridiplantae; phylum Streptophyta; class Pinopsida; order Cupressales; family Cupressaceae; genus Cryptomeria; species Cryptomeria japonica. Next base: position 266,508,898 of record NC_081412.1, read on the forward strand.
GCAGTAGCATTGGACGTCGCCCTTTATTGAGTCCAACATCGTGGTCAGCCACGTTGAATCGTTGTTGCGGAAAGGGGAGCACTTGGCATTGATGTGCATCAGAGGAAAGCTCGTGCTCGATTTTCTTGTCTGAGGCGGAGAGTATAACTTCTCTGCGTCCTCCTGGGTGAATAGTAAGGGACTCACTTTTACATGCCTGCTCGTTTGAGCTACGCCATAGGCCAGTAGCAGAAAAAGCAAGAGATGAAGTCTCGCCACCTCTTTACCAGAGAAGCAATCTAGAGAGGGATGATAATTTGTGAAGAGGAAACAAAATGAATGGTTGAAGTCTTTGAGTCGGGTATTTCATTCTTAAACGCAACTCGAGATTCCCATGCATTATTTCTTGCGAAAAGACCAATACTTTTGAGATTAAAACGTACAATTGAGAATTTTTAGGACTTTTGACCATGCTTTCATCGAAGGGCCCTACTTTTACGAGCTTCAAAGAGGAAACAAATGATTGCATCGTATTATGAATGGATTGGAAAGGATTTGATACATATAATGATGATTCTAATTTCAAATTAAGATTAGGGTTTATAATTAATTTTTATTTATTTTTTATAGAGGAATTATTATTGTATTCATTTAAGTCTAATCAATGGATATACTAATCAAAAGTAAGTATTATTTTTGTTTTCAAAATAACTTAATTTTTATAAAGTTGTTGTTTACATTTTTAATTTAGAAATTATTTATCTAAAATATGATTGGATGAAAAAAATTGGTATTATAGAAAGAATTTTATAAGAATAATAGATTTTAGATTTTTTTAAATTTTTTTTTATATTTTAAAAATAAATATCTATTTAAAATAAGTTTATTCAATTTTTATTGATAATCTTATAAATAAAGTGAAATTTCCATATACCCTTAAAATAAACAATATCTACTAGTGGTCTACCAATAGTTGAAATCCCTTGCCAAGTCTTCTCAAATCTCATGTTAAGTCATAGATGGCCTCTAAGGGAGCTTGCTTTATATTTATCAACTAGTGCAACAAGGAAGAATGATCTCTTTTCTCAATGAAATGTGCAAAAAATAGGTCCTTGCGTGCATCCCGATCTCTCATGGAATTTAGGATAAGAGATCTATACTAGTCTAGAGACTTTCCCTTAAAGTATGCAACAAGCAACCTTAAAGCTATATTGTGTTGGGTTACAAAGTGGACTCAACATACATCTACAACATCTTGTAAGTAATCTATGGAATTTTTTCCTTCCTCTCCACTAAATTTAGGCAAGGATTTCAATATAGATGTGGGATAGGGTCCCATTGGTCGGGTGGGGTATGAGGTGTTAAGGACTTTCACTATCCCAATTAAAATTTTTTGGAGGTAGTCCTAGAAGAGTCATTTGGGTCTAAGATTGAATTTGCACTTGAGTAACCCTTGTGTGGTGTTTCGCGATCGAGGAATATTTAGTAGGGGAGGGAGTACTAAATGTGGGTCAAAAGTAGATTGTGACCTAGTTACTAGCCCTTGGCTCATACAACTCTGTTTTGATTTTTAATCAGGTGATTAGGGTCCTACCGAGTGTGCTAGAAAAAGGAATTGCTGATCTTGATTATTGCTTCTCAGAAATGTAATATAATCTTATGGAAAACTCAACAAATGGGGATGTAGATTTGTGAATTACTAAGAAAAATCTAGGATTTTAGAAGGTGGCTCTTCTTCTTTAATTTTTTGAGGAAAAGGGGAAGAAGGAATTCAAAAGAAAATCTAATACTAAGGTGGTTCCCCACAACATTTTGATAATAAGCATCACTATAGGATAATATATATGATATTTCAAAAGTAAGTACAAATCATCATTACCCCTTCATAGGTTGAGAGAATAAAAGGTTTACTAAGGTTTTTGAACACAAAAATGAGATATTCAAATCTCTCAATGGAGACATCTGCTAAGACTCACTAAAACACACATCATTTATCCCTTCATGAATGCTAAAAGATGATCTGATCAAATGGACATGATATAATAACAAAATCTCTATCACAAGTAATCATTAGAGTTGAACAAACATGATTTGATTACTCACACTAGTGAAATCGAAATTATAAGAGCTAGAATTTCATTCATCATTAACCTCATTGACATAAAATTCAAAATCAAGATTAAACAAAAATCCATTTGAGCACAGTTTATTTATGTCTCCTAATCAAATAGAAGCCTAAGCATGTATAAAATTATCAAAATAAAACTTCAAGATCAAATCCCCTTCAAAGAAACCCAACCTACCCTATATAGACTCCCTGTAAGGACCCGCTAGTCCTAAGCTTAGAAAAACTAACATAATTAACACATACATTATTATTTAAGTCTACATACATTTATTTCAAATGAAAAACCATTAATATAAGTGCAAGATTTATCATTCGTCCATGTAGTTATGCAAAAAAAGAACTATATGTCAACAAGTATGAAGGAATTATGAAACTTCATATCAAAATAAATAAATATTGTAGCCTAAAGTTAGTATGCGTGAGATAAATTTAAGTTATCTAAAAGCAATGTGCATGAAAATATTAATAGTAACTATGAAATACAATGTCAACTTGATAACTATTTAATGATCATATGAATAAGGATAACTTATCAAAAATCACATTACTCACTCTATCCCTAGCATTTAGCATTCACAAATAAATTGGTAGGAAAACTAAGCATGAAAACGCACAAATCCACAAGTCATGCACACATAGGACACATGTTAGTAGGTTAGTGGTTAGTAGTTTTCTTACTTTTCCCATTAGTTACATATTACATGGCAACTTTCTGTCACATTTACAGGCTCAGACCTCATAGGTCATTTACAAGGCTTACTTAGCCTAATAGTCAAGATACCTCATTGGTCTACTAAAATGAAAAATTAATATAATATACATAGGATTTTACAATGATATAATATGAATCTCTATCTTTGGATGTAGTGTATTCCTTGCCATTGGACTCACCTCCATCTGCAATCTAGAAGACATACATATGACCCAAGCATTTTATCCACCCAACCAAATGAAGCTTTTGCTTCCCGGTGCCCATGATAAGCTTTCGTCCCTCACGACAATGTATCCTAGCAAACTGACAACATCCGTTAGGTTTGGAACATGTGCATGCATGTAGTATCTAACAACCAAATTATTGAACTTAGCTACATGTGTTATGGAAGAGAGAAAATTACCTGGCCAAGCTTCATCTTAGATCAATTTCTCACTTTAGTCCAACCGTCATGTTTTATAGTATATAATACTCCACATAAGATATTGATAAAACAAAACAATCATCCAAACATGAAGCATATGAGGACATACATGTCCACTCAAAGTTAATTATCATATATACTAACCAGGGTTCAAACATTGAGGATACCATCTTCCCAGAGGCACTCCTCAACACACAATAATCTAGGAAAATCCTTTACATAATGTATCAAACATTACTAGCTAGATCCACAAGACACATCCTATCTTATTTATGTGACCACACATTACAATTTTATTTGAATAATGGTACACCTTGCTTTATTTAAATGAAGAGTCCTTCCTATTTCTTCTAGATGTTTGATGGGGACAAGATTTAGCATAGTGATCCCCTCCAATAATATAACACCTGTCTCGAGGTCCCTTCGGTTTGAAAGACTTATTCTTCTCAGGTTCATTTTTATTGTAATTATTATCATAACGAGTCCTCTTATTGCTTCCATATCGTTTCCTTCTGACTCTATCTTCAATATGGTTGTCTTTATTCATGTTCCTGGTCTGTTGATTATTATTTCCCTATTGTTGAACCATCCTTTTGAAAACTTCTTCCATAGAGAAAAATATAGTCATTGGGACATAGATCATACTGTCTTCTTCGTTTTGGTTCCTATTCTGGTCATTCACTCTCTCGATCTCTCATTCTAGGAGTTGTAACCTTTCCCCTAGTTGAATTAGGGAGTTAATAGTTTGGTCAAACCTCTCATCTAGAGTATGGTTCATGCCATCCATGCTCGCACCATAATTGCCATTTTTAGTGACCATTTTAGTTGATTAAGATCGTCCTATGCCAAAATTTACATCTTTTAGAGAGGTAGATCATAAATTCCTAGCATTAAACTTAGAGCTTAATTTACAGACATCTTTAGTTCATTATGACAATATTATCAAGCATGAAGCAATTATCATTGATCATGCCTATCAATTTCCATTAGAGACCTTTACAATTTCAAACAATGTGCTAAATGAAACCTGTAACTATTTTACAATTTAATCAATGTGTTTTTATTTCCTATATATGATATGCTAAGTTGTTTCCAAAGCACTAATGTGGATAAAATTTTAGGGTCTTTTCTAAAATGATGTATCACTAAAAGGGGTCATGTATTCACATTAATTTTAATACAAGTACAAATCAAACATCTCATTTCATGTATCGTGCAAGGTGCAATCATCATTCAAATGCATCACTGACAATTTTTATTTTCTAATCACCATCTATGGATATGCTATTCAAGTAAAAGAAACATTTCAAGGCTCTAAACCAAAATCAACAAGGCAAAAATAAATATTCACACATTGTACACGTGCATAAAGTTTTAACTAGAACTTATATATACAAGGGTATTGTCCCATGATAAAAGTGATTATTTATATAAGGTTATAGGCAAGGTATACTTCCCTTCCTGTCACGTATATCAACATGTAGGAGGCCACTACTCAAATATAGACTCAACCTTGAGGGAATTACACATGCATACACTAAGAACCACCTAATTGAAGGTCCATCTGATCAATTATCACAACCTAACATAGTGAACTCAAGGCCCTAGTGCGGAACCTAGAGCTCTGATACCAAAATGTAAGGACCTGCTAGTCCTAAGCTTAGAAAAAGTAACATAATTAAAACATACATTACTGTTTAAGCCTACATACATTTATTTCAAATGAATAGCCATTATATAAGTACAAGATTTATCATCCGTCCATGTAGTTATGTAAAATAAGAACTATATGTCAACAAGTATGAAGGAATTATGAAACTTCATATCAAAATAATTAAATATTGCAGCCTAAAGTTAGTATGCATAAGATAAATTTAAGTTATCTTAAAGTAATGTGCATCAAAATAATAATAGTAACTATGAAATACTATGTATGAGCATATGAATAAGGACAACTTATCAAAAATCACATTGTTCCCTCTATCCCTAGCATTTAGCATTCATAAATCAAATGGTAGAAAAACTAAGCATGAAAACACACAAATCCATGAGTCATGCACACATAGGATACATGTTAGTAGGTTAGTGGTTATTATTTTTCTTGTACTTTTCTTGTTAGTTACATATTACATGGCAAATTTCTATCCCATTTATAGGATTACACCTTATAGGCCATTTACAAGGCTTACTTAGCCTAATAGTCAAGAGACCTCATTGGTCTATTAAAATGAAACATTAATACAATATATACACAAGATTTTACGATGATATAATATGAATCTCTATCTTTGGATGTAGTGTCTTCCTTGCCATCAGACTCACCTCCATCTGTAATCTAGAAGATGGGCATATGACCTAGGTGTTTTATCCACCCAACCAAATGAAGCTTTCTCTTCCATGATAAGCTCTCATCCCTCACAATGGACTATCCTAGCAAACTATCAGCATCTATTGGGAATGGAACTTGTGCATGCATGCAACATCTAACAACCAAACTATTGAACTTAGCTACATGTGTTGTGGCAGGGAGATAATTACCTAGTCAAGTTTTAACCCCTTTGGGGTAGGTCAGAAGAAAATCACCCTTCCTTATTTTATCCCATAATCAAGCACATCTTTTTGAAATATATCCATCATAGATAGATAAAATAAAACTTTACCCTTCTTGAGTAGGTACATTAATTATTTATTTATTTTCTTAATCATTCCCAATTTATAGAACTTCATTTTCATCTAAGTATTAGTTTCAATCAATTGAATTTCAAACCAATAGATTCTACATGTATCTAGAAAATTGACATAAAAAGTGTAGTTTGTAATTTAACTAAAAACATTTGTTTCTAGTAAGGATCCAAAGATATGATTGATATATATATATATATATATATATATATATATATATATATATATATATTATAGTTTGAATGGATCTAAACCCATGACTATGATGCCAAGTAAGCATGTTTGCGAGTGATATTGCTCATCTTAATAGCTTGGGGTAATTACAAATGCAACTCCATGTGGAACACTTAAGCCATAGAATAAGAGTTAAAAACCATTTATAACGTTGTATCTTGAGTGAAAACATAGTTCACCGGTGCTTTCTTATGCATGACGTTATTACTTTTGTTTTATAAAAAGAATATGCCTGTCGTGGAAATTTCACTGACTTGAGCCTTCAAACCTATGGCCAAGAGATGAATTGAGTTGAATATGGAGTTTTAATCTATTCATTTTGAGACAGGCATGATTTCTAGCAAGAAGATAGAGTTTGATGGTAAGGTAATTTCCAATGGTGGGTATATCAAGCTCATGGGTTTTACAATTGTATACACCTAAAAATGGTCTGAAGATAATTAATTAAATAAGCAATTATTTAATTAATCCCCCTTCCCAATTTAATTGAATTCACTAGACAATTTGATTAAATTCCCCTTTTCATCTACTTATTAATAAATCTAAGGATTTATTTAATAGGTTCATTCCAATAATCCCCTTTAATTAATTAATTCCCCCCATCAAAACCATTTCTTCTAAATCCCCTAATTAATTATAACAAATCAAATTCATGAGTTGTTGAAATTAATTAGCCTTTTCCTATTATTTGAATTTTTAAATTCAAATTCTCCTAACTTTTAACCACCTAACCTAACCCCTTCTAAACCTAACCCATTCCATTTACCCATATCCCCTTTCCTTGAACACTTTACCCTCTCATGAGAAAAGCTTTATGACACTTGTCACTAAGTGTTCCCTTTCATCTAACCTCTTCTAGAAGCCTCTTGACACTTGTCACCATGGAGATGACAATGTTCCCTTTCATCCAACCCCTTCTCCTACCTACCACCAATTGTTCCTTTTCATCCAACCTCTTCTCAACCCACCTCCAATTTAACCATTGATATCTTCAAATCAAATCTAGACCATTGATTCATGCCACATCATCCCTAGCCTTGGGAAATCCTATAAATAGACCTCATTTTGGAGCACAAAGGGTTCCTATTTCATATCATTTTTGCATTCTGGTTGATTCATCTCATTTGCATTCAAGCATTGTTACTATAGGCATCTAGCTTCTAGTTTATCATTTCAAGAATTGTTATCATGTTCAAATCTTAGCTTAATTGCATCTTCATTCTAGCCTATTTTCTAGAATAATCATGAAATCATGTAGCTTAATCATGCTATCATTGCTAGATCATGCATCTTCATCATTTAAATCCTCCATTTAAGTGTAGTCAAGTCACTAGAGTTTGCATACCAAGATCTGAGAGCAAAATTCATACCCACATTTACTAGGAGGCGATAGATCACTTAGCTATGGTTTTGTCTTTCTTTGATTTAATTCACTAATCATTGCTTGAAATGATCTATTGAGTGTTTTGTGTTTGCAGGTACAGGTACACGTACACTTCATAGGCACGACAACAACAAGCAAAAACAATAACATTAACCAAGAACAATTGGGATTTGGAATCCACTAAGTGGAGTTACACCTCTTACAATCGCAGAGATGAAAGACACAAAAATCTTAGAAAAACCGCAAAAGGGTGAAATAATATAGATAAATCCAATTATATCGACGATGCCAAAAACTACAACAACAAACAATTAAATCCTAAATAATTAAATATGATGGAATTAGATCATCAAAGATTGAGTTTATCCTGAACTATAATTGGTTTAGAATCTCAAACAAATCATAGAAGTGAAAGATATCATGAGGGAAAATGCAGCCCAAAAACAAATCCTGCCACAAAGGAGTTGGTTTGGTTCATCCTACCCAAATTGACTCAGTAAGCATCTTGCCTACAACGATAAGAGTTATTAAATCTCCTTCCAGCACACTTTGAGTCGACTTGCTAAAAACCCAAGAACCAATAGTTCATGTTGATAGATAATTATAAAACAAAGATAAATTGGATCCTTTGTCAATTCACAAGGAAAATCAATTGTCAAAGTCATAATTAGTTTAAGGAAAACAAGGAGCGATAGAAACCTAGGAAATCAAAAATAATGTTTGCAACATAGAACAAATCATTGCTTGACCAATGAAGTAAATTTTTATATAATAAAAGAATTTGCAGAGAAAAGAAGAATGTGGGGGTGACAAAAGTTACCTTGCAGATTCGTGGGAAAGAGAAGTGAATAGGGACGTGGTCCTTCTGCAGATAGTCAATCACTAGACATCCTTGCAGCTATTCAAACTCTCCAAATCGCGTTGCAGGTCAAATAGCTAAGAAAAGATGAAGAGGGTGAAGTTGCAGAAAGAAATGTTTGTATTGCAGTAATTTGAGAAATAGAACAAGGCAAATAAATAGAACAACATCTGATGGAAAACACACCATAAGGGTGGTTGCATAATTGGCAAACTAACTAACAACCACCTTAACTAACAACCTAATGAATTAACTCTAACATTCCCCCCTTAATACATTAGGGTTACAAATAAAGCTACGAAAAAATACAAACTGCACTTTGCCAAGAGGCTTAGTGAGTACATCTGCAACATGGGAAGAGGAAGGACAAAACTTGAGTTGAATACCATACTCGAGAACCTATTCCCGAATATAGTGACAATCCACCTCAATGTGTTTGGTGCGTTCATGAAAGAGAGGATTCTTAACAAGTTTTAAAATACCTTGATTGTCACAAAACAATACGAGTGGACGATCATCTAAAATATCCATATCGGAGAAAATGCGACGGAGCCAAACCACCTTGCGGACAGCCTCCCCGACAGCTCAATATTCAGCTTCAGTGGATGAGAGAGATGTGACATTCTATTTCTTACTCATCCACGAAATAGGGCCAGATCCAAGATGAAAAATATAGCCTACGGTTGATTTGCGATCATCTAGAAATCCAACATGTAAGAAGAATTCCTCATTCTTCTTATAGTCCAAACCATACTCAAGAGTACCTCGGACATACCTCAACACATGCTTGGCTGCCATCCAATGACATTTTTTTGGTTCCTGCGTGAAGTGAGACAGATAGCTTACAACAAAGCACAAATTAGGTTTGGAGTAGGTCAAGTAAATGAGACTACCAACAAGTTGTCGATAGAGAGTCACATCTACTTGAGGCGAATCCTGGAAATGAGAAAGTTGTAGACCTTTCTCCATAGGAGTTGAGATAGGTTTACAATATACCATGCCAAACTTGTCCAAGAGTGTCTTGACATATTTCATCTGAGAAATAAATATATGACAATCCTGCTACCAAAATTCTAAACCAAGACAATAATGAAGTAGTCCCAAATCAGTCATATCAAAAGATTTCTTCAGATCGTGCTTGACAATATCAATGAGAATGTTGGAGCTCCTTGTAATAACCAAATCATCCACATACACCACAAGTATGGCAATCTCTATGCCAATCTTCTTGATATACAAATTAGGATCAGAGGGACTACGGATAAAACCATGTTGTAAGAGATGTCCATCTATTTTAATGTACCAAGCCCGAGGGGCTTGTTTAAGTCCATAGAGATATTTGATAAGACGACATACCTTGAGAGGATTTTGTTCATCGAGAAAGCCATCAGGTTGGACCATATAGACTTCTTCTGTAAGATCACCATTCAAGAAGGCACTCTTGATGTCCATCTGATGAAGCTTCCATCCTTGTTGTGCAACAAGAGCACATACCACTCGAATAGTTTTAAGCTTTGCAGTGGGTGCAAAGGTTTCTTCAAAATCAATACCCTCTTGCTGAGCATATCCTTTTGCAACAAGATGTGCCTTGTACTTGTCGATGGATCCATCTGCCTTATACTTTATTTTGAAGACCCATTTGCAGCCTATGGGTTTCTTTCTTGGAGGTAGATCAACAAGATCCCATGTATGATTCTTCATTAGATACTCATATTCAACATTCATGGCATGCTTCCAATGAGGTTGACTAAGAGCCTCATATATGGTGTCAGGTTCAGTACTTTCTTCAATTGAACTCATTAATGCTAAGTTCGCTTCATTTCTGGTGTGACTGCGGGTCTATATCCTGGTAGAAAGATTGGGAAGAGAACTCAAGTGAGAATCGTGAGGTAATGATTGCACTTCTTTGCTGGTGTGACTGCATGTCTCTATCCTAGTAGAATGTTCAAAATTCTCCACTATAGCCAGATCATCCTGGAACCCTTCATCTACACTGGGTGATTCAGACTCATCATCAATCAGAGAAAAAATCTTATGAGAGGAGGATGGAGATTGTGTAGGCAAGCGAGAATCAAAAGTTGTTTCATCAAATACCACATCATGACTAACAAGAAGTGTATGTGTCTCAAGATCCAAGAGACGATATGCCTTGGACTGTGAACTATAGCCCAAGAAGATACATGGAAGTGTCTTAGAATCTAGTTTCTTGCATTTCTGAGCTGGAACATGCATATAGGCAGTACAACCAAATGCTTGCAAATGAGAAACTGATGGCTTATGGCCACTCCATACCTCTTCAGCTATTTGATGTTGAAGAACTATTGTCGAAGCCCGATTGAGAAGATACACAACAGTTTGAACTGCTTCAGCCCAATATTGTTCACCTAACTTGGCTGTGGCAAGCATGCAGCGAGCCATTTCTAAAACAGTCTGATTGTTGCACTCGACAACACCATTCTGTTGAGGGGTATAGGGAGCAGTCAAATGATGCTTAATATCATGCGCCTACAAGAACTCCTCAAATGCATGAGATGTGAACTCCCCCCCACGATCTGAGCGAAGAACAAGAAGAGGCTTGCCAGAGTCATGAACAGCCTGATGGTAGAACTCACGAAAGCGGGAATGATCATCTTATCCTCCACTGTTTCACCAAGAGCCACCAGTTCTGCCCAAAGAATAGACACACGACAAATAAAATCAACAACCTTTTCACCGGCTGACATAATAAGAGTATATAGCTGAGACTACAAATGAAGAATTTTAGTTTGATTCTTTGCTTCAAAGATGGTGGAAAGTGCATCCCAGGCTACCTTGGATGTAGTTGCATCTCGAATATAAGGTTGAACCTCATTGAAGATGCTATGAGTGATAAGCATCAGTGCTTTATTATCAACTTTATCAAACTTCTTGTGTTCATCAGCATCAGTTTTGTGTCGTGTGATAGTACCAGAGATAATCTCCCATAGTTCTTCAAATTGAAGAATGGTCCTCATCTTTGTTTTCCAGGTAGCATAATTAGATCCTTTAAGAAGTTGAGTGTTGGACAAAGAATCTTGGGGGTAGACATGATATAAAACAATAATAACAAAGAGCAAACACAACAATTCTTTATTATGCTGATATTGATTTTAGGGATGAAGAGTCCACATACATGTATGAAAAATAGTCTTATTTAAAGATGACAAGAGGCAAAATGAGAACAGTAAGCACGTGTAGTGAGACGAGGACGCTTTGGTGAGTGATCCACCTCTTCTTCATCATCTGCATCATAACTAGCTTCAAGTTGCACATTAATCTATCTCGCTTGGCAACGAACATCAAATAGAAAGTATTCAAGGAGTCCATTGTGGATTAATTCATCAAATGCAAGGTTTCTAGTATTTCGAAAAGAAAACAAGTAAAGCGAAATAGAAGCCTGTGCTATCATTCACAGCTTGTTGTGCTCCATGATTACTCTCCACACTACATGCATCTTCAGGTGTTATCGACATTCACTGCTAGCCAAGCCAACGAATGCAAAACTTGCTTCTTTTGTATGCACCAAAGACTCTAAACATAATCACCTTCCTTCAGCACACTGTTCCCTTGCTTGCTCTGATACCAAATGAAGTTATAGAAAGAAATGTTTGCATTGCAATAATTTGAGAAATAGAACAAGGCAAATAAATAGAACAACATCTGATGGAAAACACACCATAAGGGTGGTTGCATAACTGGCAAACTAACTAACTACCACCTTAACTAACAGCCTAATGAATTAATGCTAACAGAGAGGAGGAGAGGAACGTGATGGAGGCAACTTCCTCCTATTGACAAAACCATTGGAAATTCCTAGTTGGGTTTGGATGCCCCCAATGATGGTTGGGTTTAGATTTATTTATAATTGTTCAGGCTGAGGAAATCGATCCATAATGTGTGGATCTAGACAATGAAAGTGATGGTAAAAGGAAAGTTAAGATGGAGAGACTCCAATGAGAAATAGTCAATTGAGAAGCAAATTTTTTGAAATCAATAGAGTTTGAGAGGAGGTTAAACTCATCATTCAGATTTGAAACTCAAGAGTCAATTTTAAACATGCTTAATTTTTTAAATTTTGATATTTTAATTTTTTCAAAAATCTTAAAATTCAAATTTAATTTATTATTATAATTTGTTTTAGTTTAATATTTTAATATTCATAAATCTTATTTAATCTTATAATTTATTGATTTTATCATTTAATTAATTTGGTTAATTATTATTACATTTGTGCGTATGCACAGGTTTACTTTCCTTGGGTTACTACCGATGAGCTAGGAGACGCCTCCTCAATCATATGTTTGTCTTTGACGGTCGACCCTGCATCCACCTCACACTCAACAAGGTCGTCAAATCATCATGATATAAAAATTCATAACATAATTAACATAATATCACATCAAAATAATGTTTTTAATAGTATTAAATAACATCATCACATAATTAACATTATATTAACAATGCCATCAAATATCATGATAATTCACATCACAAAATAATGTTGCTAATGACATTAAATAACATAATGTCAAGTGTCATCATTATTTCAATGTCTAATGAAATAAATTAATCTAAAATTTAATAGTCCGGGACAAGTCGTGACACTCCCAAACCAACTATCTAAGAAAAAACAAAAATAAACAATCCCTCGCATGCCTTTAGCATGTCTTTAGCCATCATGATGGTTGTTGTAACTACCTAGCCTCTAGCTTGATCATGACCATTACTCCTTTTTTGTGCACTTGTCAAAGACTTTTGATGGACCACCACTTCTTTCTATTGCATTGGCTCATGATGTCAATTCCTTCCATAACCCTGTACTGTCTATATTTTTTAGATCAGCATGACAAGTGTAATTCCTTGAAAAAAGATCAAGGTTTTGTCCCCAGTTAGACATTCTAGACAAGTGGTAACCAGGCATGTATCACTAAATGATCTTCCTTTTGAGGTCTCTAGGAATCCTGTGGGGAAGATGTGTGATCATCCAAATAGCTCCTTGAAGTTGGTGGGCCCCCTCTTTTGGATTTGGATAGAAGACCCGACATGCGACGACATAGCAGAGCTTTTGGGAATATGGTAAAAAGTATCGTTTATGAAATCCTATAGCAAGTGCACATGGCGTCCTTCAGCTTTGTTGCGAATTCAAAAGTTCGCAAAGGTGACTGTGAGAAATAATGGTTAGAAAACAAAAAAATAATACAACCCCTATAAATTCATTTATAGTTCACAAACATGATATCTTATTTATTGGTTCCATCATCATTTTCTATTTTTTTACATGAAAAGAATTCTTGAAAAGAAATCCCATACACTACTCTATGCGCATGATTCATATGCTACTACTGAGTGTAGACACCTAAAATTGTCATGTCTAATTAAATAAATATTTTATTTATTTAATTACTTTAGCCTAATTCTTTTATTAATTAAATATATCTTTATTTATTTAATTAATTCATTTATCCTCTTCTAGCCTTATTTCTCATTTAAATAAATACATTTATTTATTTAAATTATCCTTTTTCTAAATTAAATAAATATTTTATTTATTTAATTGATCCCACTTCCTCTATTAATTAAATAAATATTTATTTATTTAATTAATTCATTAACCTTTTCCACCTATGACACATGTCATTCATCTCTTAATTCATACACTACCTACCCCTCTTATTATTTTATTATTTCTTTTACCTACCCTCTAATCATAGCCGACCATTTATCTTTTACACCTCTCAATCTTATCCCTCCATTTCATATAGTGTCTTCTATATAAAGAGATGCTTCCTTCATTATCAAACCCTAACTGACTAACTACTTGATTACTCGACTACACTATGCCTTTGCACTTTTACATGCAATCCTACTTGCAACCACATTTCCGTTCTTTGTTGAGCTCTTGTGCACATAAAATCTGAGAGCAACTATATCAAGCAAGATCAATGGAGATAGGAAGAATGGAGATCCAAACCCTATTGGACATGTGATGGTATAATCTTTGTGATTTCATTTGATTTGCATTGTCTTAAGTAATCTTCATATGTTATGGTGGATCTTTGTTGTTATTAGGCTAGGGTTTTGTGGTTGAATCCATTTAGTATTTCATCATTTTTGTTTCCATTTTCACCATATACATTTTGGCACGCCCGGTGGGACCCTTGTCCCTTTTGCATTTAACATCTTTTGTTGCAGATTTTGTTTTGAAGTTACAGATCTGACATTTCCGACAACATTTGATATTTTCGCATCTGCGCACTTTTGGATCGTGTTTTTGATTTTTTGTCGCGTCTCTGACATCTGGAACTGCATCTGCGTCTTCGACAATATTTTTTTTTTTGCAGATTTTGGGAAACATGTCTGTGTTTTGTAGTCATGTCTGTGAAGTCTTCAAGCGTGTCTGCATTAGGAAGTCGCGTCTGCATTCAGGAGCCGCGTTTATGTCAGATCTATGTGCATCTATGTGTTCTTGCAGTGTCTGTGTCTGTGACAACTGCGTTTGTGTTTGGTTGTTGCATTTTTGGTTTCATTGATTTAGTTTTTCGTCATTCGGATTTCAGATCTGGTTTATTTTGAGCTAACATTTTCAGATCTAGCTAACAAAATTGGTGCAGCTTGTCTTGAAAGCAAAATCGTTTTGTTGAAGACCCCTATTTGACAAAGTCTTTTGGATTTAAAATTTACCTAACTTGTGTGCTTGCAGGAAGGGATGATTATTTCAAACAATCCAAACTACTAATAGATCTTTGTTGTAGGACCTTGGCAAGGGTTTTTGATCTTTCATTGTGTGCCTTGTTTTCATAGATTAGCAAACACTTCAATTGGTGCACTAAAATTGAACCATTGTCTTTTGTGTCTTGAGCAATAGGCTCTTTTTGTTTAATCTTTAGAGGGCTTGTCTCCCCATGTGGTCATTAGGACTACTGGTGAGGAGAGAACAACCCAAGTGGTAGGAAAAGAAAAGCTATCTTCTTCCAAACCACTATAAATAATTGTATCCATGGTGAAAACTATGGATAATATGTGTTGATTAGTTCATATCGACACTATGTCTCCCCATAAACCTGTTTGATCAAATTTATTTGATTAGTTGTAGGGCGTAACCCCTACCAGCTAGGAGCCTTCTGTATTTATAGAGCTGAAAGTGTTGCATGTATGGCTACACGAGCGAATACCCTTACTAGCACCTTTTTGTTTTAAAAGCCAAAATCCTTCTAGTTGTTGGGGCAGGAGGTTGGACTTCTGGTAGTGGTCCACACACATACGGTTCTTAGTAGAGATACAAAGTTTGCCACGAGGAGTTTTTGTGGGGATCGATGTTTGGCTGCCCTGAGAAGTGAGTGTCAAGGGTGGAGCCAACGGGGTCAAGCATCTAAGTATCTTCTCTTAATAGCGTAGCCTCGAGGGAAACTCCATGTGGGATCAACAACTATTGTCTTGGCCAGCCATAAGAATTGTGCTTGACTTATTTTGAAAAATCAAACATTCAAGACCAAACATCAAAACATTGTGTCTTTTGTGTCTTCAAGTGTATGCAAAACAATTTTACATCAAACAAAACACTTTTCTTTGAGTCATTTTGAGTCTAAACACTTGCAAACATTGAGTCCTCATCAACACTGTGTTCTCTTGTCATGAAAAACAGTCAAACATTTAGATTTGGTCACAACAAAACAACTTCACAGATTGAAAAAATTGCACAAAGTTTGTAGAAACGCGTCTGTGTCTGATAGACCCGCATCTGTGTCATCTAAATGCATCTGTGAAGGGCAGAAATGTGTCTGTGTCTTTTGAGCAACATTGCAACATCTCAGAAACGCGTCTATGTCTGACAGACCCGTGTCTGTGTCATCTAAACGCGTCTATGAAGGGTAGAAACGCATTTGTGTCTTTTGAGCAACATTGCAGCATCTTAGAAACATGTCTGTGTCTGATAGAATAGCGTCTATGTCCTTTAAGCATGTCTATGAAGTATACAGACACGTCTGTGTTCAGGATTGAAAACTTTCATAATTCAGCAAACAAGAACAGTCAGTTTTAGACTTATTGAGCTTCCTAGGTTATCTCTCAGGGGTTTTCATCTAGCATTCAACCTGTCTTTGGGTCTTACAAAGTCCATCATTACTTTACATCTTGCATTACATTCACATTTGTCTAAACTTGAGTCAAAAGGTCACTTGCTTGTTCTCATCTTGCTTTGTCAACATACTACATACAACAACATTTTGCTAAATGGTCCCTTATCAAGGTCTATCACCTTTGGGTTTCATTTGGTCTTACTTAGAGTCAAGGTCAACTTACCTCATCAAGAGAAACTATCCTCTCTTTGGAATTCACACCTACTCTACTACATACATACTTGGTCTTACACTTTGGACATTGCAAGTGAACCTCAGATTCATTTACATTCCATCCAACTCTTGGTCTTCCATACTCTTTTCCATTTTCATCTAGTCTCGCACATCTTGGTCAATACCTAGTTCATGGTTGAAACCCGTTCCCAAAAATCTAGAAGAGAAGCTAAAGAGGCTCAATAGTCCGCAAACATGAGTTCCTATGAGTATGAAAATGACATCTTTTTCAATTCTGATCATACTACATTACCTGACATGGATGCTTATAGAAACATTCCAAATGTTGAGCACATGGACACTACAAACAACAATGATACACACAATGACAATATGGACAACTTTTCCATACATTCAGCAGAAGTGGAAGACACCATTATGGATCCTCGTTTCAATCAATTGGTTGAGGAAATAATGAGGAGAGATAGACAATACTTTCTACAAGTGATGCCACAAAGTGGAACCAAGATCCCTCATGAATTTGATATGTCTCAAATAATGGAAAATCGACCTTTGCAACAACCTCACCTCAACATGGATCTGTAGCGTCGTAAATTGTACGCACTTGCTAGGGTGGTACAATTTCACACCTAGTTTAGCACCCGCCTTAGTACATTTTACATTCTGCATTGCATTTCTCCTTTAGCACTTAATTAATCAAATTAATTAGGTCTAAGGTCCTATTTTGTCATTCTTTGCATCATAAAGTTGGGCCCGTCCGCTAAAGCGCAACCTTCGCATTTTATTCCTCCAATACATCACTCAATCAAAAACCCTAATTAAGTCCTATTTCAAACTTGGGGGCTTGGTTTTGGGGTCAAAACATCTCGAAATCACCTGTAACTTCGGGATTCTCTCTAAAATCATCATATCCGACGGCCCTGAAAATTTGGTGAAAAGTTGTCGGGACCGTGGCGCCCGGAGTGCACATGGTCCCAGACATTTTTCCCAAAATTTTGGGAGCACGATCCAATCATAAAATAAAGCTTAACCCCAAGAAATTGGCGGGATATTCAATCTCTAGGTCGGCCAAAAGATGAAATTACGATCTAGGGTTTCCTACATAAGAGCTCTCTTTCTTCATTTGAAGGGATCCGATTTTTGTTTTTAGGAACTTCATATGCAGCGAAAGAGCAGATCTTTGAGGACCTCAACAACATTCAACATCCTTCTATCAAGCATCTATCAATTTCATTCCTTCACTTAGGGCTTGGAAGACATTGAAGAACAATAGGAGATTACCGACTGAAGATTGGCTTGTACTCCTCCCTTGAGGGTTGGGTATGATTTCATGTTGTTTTCATGTCTTTGCATAAGCTTCAATATATCACTTATTCATGCTTTAGATCACTTTGCATCTTGATTTAGAGCATTTACATTATCATTTACAAGCAATTAGGGTTTACTTTCTAGGTTGCTCTAGTTTGCTTTCTTGCATTTTAGGACCTTGCACACACACTAGGTCTGCACACACAATACATTTTACGAAACAACTTGGCTATTTCTGGAGGTGGAAATCACCGAAGTGGGGGTTTGACTAAGGCAAAACCCTATATAGCTGCCCATACACCCTTTTTCAGATATCATTGCAGGTTTTGGGAATCGGACGACGCCGCAGGATACAGATCTGGAGAGAGCAGGTCGAGACAGCACTCTGTATCAAATTGCAGAGCAGAAGACTGGGACAGGGGCGCTGGGCGCCCTGGTCCTGCCAGGACAGGGGCGTTGGGTGCCCTGGTCCCTGGGACAGAGGCGCTGGGCGCCCTGGTCCTCCGGACAGACAGCTTTCAAATAGCTTTCCGACAGTGTTTCAGAGTGCAGAACAGCAGTTTCCGGTGCAGTTTTCAGGACAGTGGCACCCGCGCTCCCGTCCCGAACATTTTCAGTCTGATTTTGGCTCCAGGTACACATCTGCATTCTTATTTCATCCTTGTATTTATAGTTGTTCATTGTTTAATCTCAATTCTGCAATCTTGTTATTAGTTCATACTTGCATTTTGGGATTAGGGTTTGAACTTGCATTACTTGATCTTACAATTTCAACAAGGGAATAGAAATCCTAATAGATATCCCGTGGCTCTCTCTTTCACAAAAAGAAGTAGCCAATTGTGCGATATCTCTAGGCTCTTTCGTATTCCGTAATGTGTGTCAAAAGGTAGGATTAGGGCATGTTAACCTAGTCTCGCTTTTTCCCCTACACATTTTGGTGAACCCGACGTGAATCTATCATTGCTTCCTCTTGCATTGCATTTGTTAGATCTAGATCTAGATTTAGTGTGTTTTCATTTCATTTTTCATTAAAAAAAAAAAAAAAGAGAGTGTGTTTCTTTGCATTGTGTGTTTAAATTTTATGCAATCTTTTCAAAATGTCAGATTTTTATTTGCAAAATGTTCATGTTTTTGATGATTATTATGAGTATAGCCAAGATGAATTAGATGAAGCTTTAGATGAGTTTTTAAACCCTAAGGATGCCAAACCTTCATTTTACAAAAAACTCATAAACCTTGTTACTATGCCATTTAGGTGTGATGAGAAAGATAAGTCGAATGATTCCTCTCAAGGATACATTCCTATCCACTCTTCCCCTGAAACTAGTAACATGGTTGTTTTCAATAATCCCCTTTATGAGGAGATATCTCCTTTTGAATCAAAAGACAAACCTTTTGACCGATATGATCATGCTTTGTTGGATGATGCTCTTGATGACTTTGTGGCTTTGTCAAAATCTTTAAACAAGAACAAGACCTCTAAATTGGTTAACATGATAAACTTGAATGAACATAATAAGCCTCTCTTTGAAGTCCAAGGTGCTTATCCTTCTCCCACCTTTCAAGTTCCTAAATCACCTCTCCTTACTGTCCAAGGAAGGTATGATCATGATTCCTTTCGTACCCCGAATAAACCAATCATCACTGTGCAAGGAAGAAAACCTATAAGTCCTTATAGTTATGCCAAGCAAATAACTAGAGAGAGTTATCATGCGGTTGCCCATACTTATCATACCAGAAATAATAGGCAACCTAATCCTCCTCCTGTTATTCCAGTTTCTCTTCCTAATCCTCAACCAATTCTTCCACAAGCTCCCCATATTTCACAAGTTATGGGTAAGGAATATGATCTCATAGAACAACTTAAAGCTACCCCTGCTAAGATATCCCTTTGGGATTTGATTCAAACTTCTTCCGCTCATCATGGAATGTTACAAGATGCCTTGAAAGATTTGAATGTTCCTCCACCGAATACATCTAGTAATATAGCGTCTTTGGTTAACTCTGTGATGAATCCTAAAGCTCAAATTGTGTTTACCCAAGATGAGTTGCCTACTAGTGAAATTCAACAACAATATGATCCCTTGATGATTGTGGTTATCATGAAAGACACTGCTATAAGACGAACACTAGTAGATAATGGCTCTGGCCTTAATGTGTGTAGTATTAATCTATTGCATAAGATGAATGTGGATATGTCTCTTATTGAGCCTGACTCTCGTCCCATTCATGGCTTTGACAATGTGGCTAAGACTTCATTAGGTATCATCACCTTACCTCTCATAGTAGGACCTGTTACTTTGCCTACTCCTATCCATGTTATGTCAGGAAATTTAACATATAACTTGTTATTAGGGAGGCCTTGGATTCACAGCATGCAAGCTGTCCCCTCTACATTGCATAGACAAGTTAAATTCATTTATAACAATAAGACATATACTTTGATAGGTGATACTAATTTTCAAGCTTGTTTACAAACATCTAATTCCGAAGGAGATTCTTCTAAGCCATCCTCGTCTAGTGATGACTCTTTAAACAAGAAACCTATCGATGAGTCTTCGCTCTCTGATGATCAAAATTCTTTGGATGAGTCTGGAGCTCCTGAAGAAGATCCTTCTCGACTTGAAACTACACATAAAAAGGATTTTGAACCTGAGAAGGTTCTCGCAGAGGATGATTGGGGATCTCTTGATTTTAACCCTACCTTTTTAGGTGAATATAAGGTTCCTTCTAGAGAAATTAAAGTTGAAAAGAAGGAAGAAGCTGAAAATCATAAAGTTGAAAAGAAAGAAGAAGCTAAAAATCAATCAACCTTACCTGAATCTATGAGTAATAATTTTGTGGCCGCTTCTCAAACTTCTTCTCCTCACACCTCTAATTATGAAGAGTTTGATTCTTTGTCTTATGAAAAACCACCTTATCTTCCTGAAATGGCTGATCGTTATGGTCGTGGTTTTCGCATTTTTGCTAAGCATGGGTATCATGGAAAAGGTTGTGGTGCTCATGAACAAGGGATAAGAGTTCCTCTAGAGACTAATTTTCACAATTATGCCTTTGGGCTTGGCTATAATCCCTGCAAACGTACTAAAGCTTCTAAAAGACCATGCATTAGTGTTAATGCTATCTCTACATCTCTATCAATACAACACCCTGAGTATATTGATGGAGATCCTTCGGGTGATTGTGCTTTGGATATCTTCCCTACCGACGAAGCTTTAGCTGAGTTCTTGGGAGCCTATGACACTCTTCCTCATTATCATCACAATAGGGGACTCCCTTATTGTTTGAACACTGAAGCCTATTTTGGAAAAGAGATTGATAATGACGAGATTGTGAAAGAATTCCCTCAGTTAAAGGATACTCCTCAACAAAGTAATCTTCTCATAAGTGACACCACTGATGTTAAGATGGATCCTTGCAACAAAGAGAAAGTTATTAAAATTGGAAAATGTTTGGATGAAGAGGAACAAAAACAATATGAAGAACTATTGCATGAATTCCCTGAGATCTTTGCTTGGACATATTTTGACATGCCTGGTATAGATCCTAAGATCGTTACTCATAATATTGTCTTAGTTCCTGATGCTAAGCCCGTGAAACAAAAGATTCAAAAAATGAATCCTAAGGTGGCTCTGCTTGTTAAGGCTGAGATTGAAAAATTATTGGAGGCTGGATTTATCCGCCCTATTGACTATTCCCCATGGATTTCAAATATTGTCGTTGTGGCTAAACCAGACAACAAAATAAGAATGTGTATTGACTTTTGGGATCTAAATAAGGCTTCTTTAAAAGATGATTTCCCTCTTCCAAACATTGACATGATAGTTGATTCTATGGCAGGACATGCCTTGTTATCCTTCATGGATGGTTTTTCAGGCTACAATCAAATTTTCATAAACCCTCAAGATCAATTCAAAACCGCTTTCACCACTCCTTGGGGTACGTTTTGTTGGATAATGATGCCTTTTGGACTTAAAAATGCTGGTGCAACTTATCAACGAGCGATGACCCTTATCTTTCATGATTATATGCATAAGATTTTAGAGGATTATGTTGATGATATTTTAGCTAAATCCTTTCTTCGCATGGATCATGTTAAAATCCTCCGTCAAATCTTTGAAAGAATTCATAAGTATCACATGTGCTTGAATCCCTGAAAATGTGTTTTTGGTGTGGATAGTGGAAAACTATTAGGATTCATAGTTTCGCATCGTGGGATTGAGGTGGACACTAAGAAAATAGATGCTATTGTCAACATGCCACCTCCTAGAAATGTGTCTCAACTTAAAAGCTTACAAGGAAAGATTCAAGCCATTCATAGGTTCGTGTCTCAACTTGCGGATCGTACCTTTCCTTTTACTCAACTTCTTAAAAAGGATATCACTTTTCAATGGAATGAAGATTGTCAGCAAGCATTTGAAGATTTAAAAGTGTATTTGGCTAGTCCTCCTATTCTTCAACTTGCTGAACCTTCTAAACCTTTCCTTCTGTATACAGTTCCTTCTTCTCATGCTCTCGCAGCATTGTTAGCACAACATGATAAAGATGGTAAGGAATGTCCGGTTTATTACATAAGTCGTACCTTACTCGATTATGAGACCCGATATTCTGCGATAGAAAGACAATGCTTGGCCTTGGTGTTTGCGACTCAGAAATTGAGACATTATCTTTTAAATTCAGAAGTCCACGTCATGGTAAAGTTTGATCCTTTGAAGCATCTTTTCTCTAAAACTGATTTATCAGGATGTCTAGCTAAGTGGGTTATGATGTTAACTAAATTTGACCTTAAATTTGTTTCACAAAGAGCAATTAAAGGACAAGCATTGACCGATCACTTAGTTGAGGCCCCTTCACCTTTCTCCTTCCCTAACCCTAAGTCTTTTCCTGATGACTTCATTCTTTCTATAGAGAAAGATGAAACTTGGGAGTTATACTTTGATGGCTCTAAGTGTCGTACGGGATCGGGGGCAGGTGTTGTTCTGATTTCTCCTACAAAGAAACCTATTCCCTTATCATATCGTCTAAATTTCCTGTGTACCAATAACATTGCTGAGTATGAGGCTCTTATAGCAGGAATAAAAGCAGCCTTAGCTCTGAATATAAAACACATACATATCTATGGAGATTCGCAATTGATTATAAGACAAGTAATAGGAATGTATCAAGCAAAACAAGACAAATCATCACAATATAAAAACCTTGCTATCTCTTTATTACAAAAATTTGATTCTTATACCATGGAACCTTTTCCTCGAAAAGATAATCGACATGCGGATGCAATGGCATGTGTGGCTTCTCTTGTATCTTTAGAGGACCCTATGGTCGATCTTAATTTTATTATTCACAACCTTATTTCTTCAGCTATTGTAGACGATTCCAGCCTGGTAACATGTTGTGACGTTGTAGATTCAGATGAATGGTTCTCGCATATCGTAAGATATTTGACCGATGGTACCTTTCCTGATTCTGCTAATAGGAACACTAGGGCTAGAATCCGCAAGCTGTCTGCTAGATATATCATCCTTTCTAATGTCCTTTACCGAAGGGGTTATGATGGTCTTCTCCTTCGTTGTCTTAACAAGTCGGAAATCCCTGTTGCTCTTGAAGAGGCACATTCAGGTGCCTATGGGGGGCATTTTGGGGGCAAATCCTTGGTTCATAGATTGCTTCGTATGGGATACTATTGGCAAACTATGCAGAAGGATTCCTTTTCATTTGTTAAGAAATGTCATCAATGTCAACAACACAATAATCTGATTCATGCTCCTGCCCAAGAACTTCATTCTCAAGTAGCTTCTTGGCCTTTCTTCGCATGGGGTTTGGATCTTATTGGAAAAATCTCTCCTCCTTCATCTCAAGGACACACCTTCATTATAACCGCAATAGATTACTTTACGAAGTGGGTAGAAGCTATTCCCCTTTGCTCTACTACTGCTGAAGTGATTTGTCAATTTCTTCTAGAAAACATCATTTCTCAATTTGGGATACCTTCCACTATAATCTCAGTTAATGGGACATCATTTAAGAACAAGGACGTGAAGAAATTCCTCGAGAAGTATCATATCAAACATCAATTTTCTACACCATACTATCCTCAATCAAATGGTCAAGCCGAATCATCCAATAAGATAATTGAACAAATTCTTCCCAAAACCGTAAATAAGCATGGTAAGGATTGGAGTAACCAGCTAATCTATGCTCTTTGGGCCTATCGAGCGAGTGTACAAATTGCTATGGGAACTACTCCTTATAATCTTGTTTATGGTGCTGACGCTATTATGCCTTTAGAGTTAGAGATTCCATCACCTAGGGTTTCTCTCAAAGGTATAGTAGATGATGACTCTTATAGAGAACAACGACTTCAACAGCTTGAGATGCTTGATGAACAGTGTATAAATGCTCTCGAGCATATTCAAGCGTATCACAAAACCTTACAACGAAGCTATAATGATAAGGTCATTCAACGTTCCTTCTCAGTAGGTGACTTAGTCCTTTATGAGAATCAGCGCAATGTGAATGCCTTACCTGCAAAAAAGGGAAAATTTAGTCCTAATTGGCTTGGACCATATATCGTTATTGAGGATTATGGATCAGGTGCTTACAAAATAGCAGATGTAGATGGTACGCCTCTTAAAGAACCTAGCAATGCTATGCACTTGCGTAGATATTATGCTTAATTCTTTGTTCCTCATCTATCTTCTTTTCAATTCTTCAACATTGGATAATATGTTAGTATCTCCTAATTAGAGAAAAATAGAATTAAATGTTATGATGTTTAATCTATATTGCTTCGTTCCTAACAAGCGTGTCTCTTTACTTTATAGTTTGTCTTGAATTCATTTATGTAAATTGTAAAAGATTTACATTTCCATTATGCTAGCATATTATACAGTGTCATTATGTGTTAAGTAGAATCGTATCATGTTGTATTTAAGTTCAAGATTAAATCACATTAGTTATATGATTCTTAGACTTAATGCATATTTCTTCCTTATCATCAATGTAGCACTTGATTAAATATTTAATTAAGTCACACATGTATCAATTTAATCATGGAGCATTAAGAAATCAATCACATGGAAATTAAATTTTGAACATACATGTACATTTACCGAATGTATTAGATTTGATCAAAACAAAATATACATTGTTTTAAGCATTAAAGATAACACATTTGAGACAAAAGAGAAGCATGTATATATACATATATATGTGTGTGGATCGTATACAAATATAGGTCACTGTATATCCAAAATATGACCTCTCTCCTACATCATAAAATCATCTCCTATCCCTAGGGCTAGTGGCTGGAGAGTGTCGACTGGACGCTCCCTCCTGATCTGGCCGTGAAGGTGGACCCATGGGTGTGTAGCGTGATACAGACCGTGAGTGACTTCGAGAGGAAATCCTACGATCCCTATCCATAAGGATCGCGTGATAGGTGGTAGCCTCAGCCTGAGCTGCTGCTAGATCTCGCCGCGCCTGCCGAAGGTCCTTTGATAGGACTCTCTCTCTCTCCCTCCATATGTCTACCTGTACTCGAAATGGAGAAAACAAGTCCTCATGCCGACCCGCGTTCCCCTGAGGCCTATAGGCAATCTGTGAGGAACTGGGGATCTGTGCTATCATGGAAATGTCTGTCACTGCCTGCTGAATTAGGGAACGCCACTCCTGCACATTAGCTGTAGCAGTCGAACAGATTTTTGTTAGTACCATTCTATATCGTCAAAACATTAATCAATCAATATAAACCTACTATACCTGGATCTCCCTCACGCCAGTAGGGATCATGATATGGTAGCATCTGTGCCTGGGAACCGCTAGGCTCCCCTCGCTCGAGTAATCTGTGCACGATGGGTGTAGGCTGGACGGTACTAGGAACAGGTCTCCGTATCGCCTCATGTTCCCCCTGTTGGGGAATAAGAGGTGGATCCAGAGCTATGGTATCGTCTCCTGAATGGTGGGGAGCTGCATCCGACTCCTCCTCATCATCTCTATCCTCCTCCTCGTCGTTGTCCTCATCATCCTCATCCTCGTCCTCATCCGCATCATCACCTGCATCCTCCTCATCCTCCTCTCTATCTGTATCCTCCTCCTCCTCCTCCTCGGCACTAGGCTGATCGCCCGTAGGTGGATCAGGATCTCCCACCTCCTCATGACCCTCTCCCTCCTCTGGCTCCTCTAACCTGGATCCCTGGTCCTCATCTCGGCCTCCATGTCTCCATGGGCCTGGATAGCCTGTCGGATGATCTGGTGGAAAGATAGGACCTGGATATGATCTCATAAACCATGAGACGTACCTCCGCTGCGCTCCAGGCTCTGCAGAATAATCAGTGACTACATCCTGATCAGATCCCTCTAAGTTTGTCATCTCAATGTCATCTATCGTCGGTCTCGCTACTGCTCTAGGTCTAGGAAGGACCCGTGAGTGTCGAGTATAGATGGGCACATCGGCTGGAGCACACTGCTCTAGCCCAAACTGCCTCCGTACTCGGTCAAAGTAGAAAGGGACTATGATGTGTGAATATCATCCCCGTAGTAGGCGGTTCCTCTGTAGGCATGCTAAATGTCTCTCCATCCCATCCCATCTGTGCATCTGTAGGTAAGGTCTCCACACTATCACCTCGGCTGTCAGTCTGTCAAAAATCACTCTCCAATATAACAAATCTCCAAATCTCCACTCGCTGGTAAGTGGATAAGCAAACACCCTAGGTCGCTTGCTCGCTGTACTCAACGGAAAGCTGACGGGCCTGGTGCATGTAAAGTGCTCTAAAACCCACACCTGCAAAAGTGTGCATGTCATCAAACTGCAACCCTGTCCAAATACGTACTCCTCAAGGTCGTGATAGAGATGTGCAAGCATACTCCGACCCCAAGCATACACTCTCTTGTGTCTCTCCATCGCTCTGATACACCATGTGAGACCCCCATGCATGTGCGTCCCTCGCCCATTAGGGCAGACGGCTAGTGCTATGATGGCTATCATAAGGCGTCTCAGAAGGGGTACCTCCCCTGTAGGATGTAAGAGCCAGCTGACCATGATGCGACCTCTCATCTCGCTCGGCATGACTCTCCCTATGCAATACACGTGCTCTCTCTGATGATCCTTCGCTGACCGATCGGTCGCATATGTAACAGTCGCTCCTCTGATAGGAAGATGAAGTATACGGTACACATCCTCGAGTGTAACCGTCAGCTCTCCTACTGGAAGGTGAAAAGTGCATGTGTCAGGATCCCATCGCTCCATCAATGCCATCAGCATTGCAGGATGGAACCGAATGGCTGGCATGAGGATCACATACCACAATCCCACAATCGATAGTGTGTCTCTCTCTGCCTGAGTCAGCCGCGGAATCTGATCTCGCAAACTGCGAAGAATATGTCCCGTTGTATGCTCTCTCATGTACGGGAGACCCTGCACCACAAAAACATAACCATAATCAGTACTCGATCATTAAAATCGCTAATGCAAACTGTCGAACATCGTATGCCAACCCTGAATCCCCTCGCCAAACCCTGATTGGGACCATGGCGCCCTGTCAGGGACCATGGCGCCCTGATTGGGACCATGGCGCCCTGAGGGGACCATGGCGCCCTTGTCAGGGACCATGGCGCCCTGAAGGGACCAGGGCACCCCATAGGGACCATGGCATCCTGGGTGGGCCCCGGTCAGCCTTCAAGGCCCGCATACGATCACAAAAAAGTCAAAATGCGAAAAAATCAAAAGTCAAACGTTCAGTCAACTCACCTCGTCCAGTGGCTCGTCATCGATCACGGCCTGGCATAGGATCTCAATCCTCGTGGGACGCTCCAGTCGTCGTGAAGGCATGATGATGGCTATGTGGGCTTCGCTGCACTGAATAGTATTCTAAAATCAACAAAGTGACAAATGTAAGTGTCACTTTCAAAGTATATACTCTCATTTGTTTATCTTCACTTTTAAAACTCTAATTTACCTCTATCATTCATTTTATCATAACTTGGGTTTGGGGGATGCGATTTTCGAACCGTTTGTTGCGTTGGAATCGTATTTTCCTTCCCCTACTCTCGGGATGTTCCAAAAAGTGCTCTGATGAAGCCTATTTAGTGAACACCCCTCATCAATACTCTCTTACACAATTTGTCACAAGTAAACATGCTACCCTGTTTCACCTCCCTAATAAGCAAGTCGAAATAGGGGGGGCATATAGCTACTCACAGATTTCATCACTTTCCCTAGTAAGCATTAGGTGATTTTGTGATCTAACGTGTGTTTTGTAGGATGTGGTTCCTAACTGTGTACTGCAGATACCGCTGGGGGCTTCGTCCGACAACTTATGGATATATCCTTTTTCAAATGATGTTTACTTTTCTGTACTTTAGCTTGCATATGCACGTAGTACTCATATGATCGCTAAAGTGGGGGCTAAATGTAGCGTCGTAAATTGTAGGCACTTGCTAGGGTGGTATAATTTCACACCTAGTTTAGCACCCGCCTTAGTACATTTTACATTTTGCATTGCATTTCTCCTTTAGCACTTAATTAATCAAATTAATTAGGTCTAAGGTCCTATTTCGTCATTCTTTGCATCATAAAGTTGGGCCCTTTCGCTAAAGCGCAACCTTCGCATTTTATTCCTCCAATACATCACTCAATCAAAAACCCTAATTAAGTCCTATTTCAAACTTGGGGGCTTGGTTTTGGGGTCAAAACATCTCGAAATCACCTGTAACTTTGGGATTCTCTCTAAAATCATCATATCCGACGGCCCTAAAAATTTGGTGAAAAGTTGTTGGGACCGTGGCGCCCGGAGTGCACATGGTCCCGGACATTTTTCCCGAAATTTTGGGAGCATGATCCAATCATAAAATAAATCTTAACCCCAAGAAATTGGCGGGATATTCAATCTCTAGGTCGGCCAAAAGACGAAATTACGATCTAGGGTTTCCTACATAAGAGCTCTCTTTCTTCATTTGAAGGGATCCGATTTTTGTTTTTAGGAACTTCATATGCAGCGAAAGAGCAGATCTTTGAGGACCTCAACAACATTCAACATCCTTCTATCAAGCATCTATCAATTTCATTCCTTCACTTAGGGCTTGGAAGACATTGAAGAACAATAGGAGATTACCGACTGAAGATTGGCTTGTACTCCTCCCTTGAGGGTTGGGTATGATTTCATGTTGTTTTCATGTCTTTGCATAAGCTTCAATATATCACTTATTCATGCTTTAGATCACTTTGCATCTTGATTTAGAGCATTTACATTATCATTTACAAGCAATTAGGGTTTACTTTCTAGGTTGCTCTAGTTTGCTTTCTTGCATTTTAGGACCTTGCACACACACTAGGTCTGCACACACAATACATTTTACGAAACAACTTGGCTATTCGTGGAGGTGGAAATCACTGAAGCGGGGGTTTGACTAAGGCAAAACCCTATATAGCCACCCATACACCCTTTTTTAGATATCATTGCAGGTTTCAGGAATCGGACGACGCCACAGGATACAGATCCGGAGAGAGCAGGTCGAGACAGCACTCTGTATCAAATTGCAAAGCAGAAGACTGGGACAGGGGCGCTGGGCACCCTGGTCCTGCCAGGACAGGGGCGTTGGGTGCCCTGGTCCCTGGGACAGAGGCGCTGGGTGCCCTGGTCCTCCGGACAGACAGCTTTTAGACAGCTTTCCGACAGTGTTTCAGAGTGCAGAACAACAGTTTCTGGTGCAGTTTTCAGGACAGTGACGCCCG
The DNA here is from genome assembly GCF_030272615.1 of Cryptomeria japonica. Taxonomy (NCBI): domain Eukaryota; kingdom Viridiplantae; phylum Streptophyta; class Pinopsida; order Cupressales; family Cupressaceae; genus Cryptomeria; species Cryptomeria japonica. The sequence continues at coordinate 266,538,666 of NC_081412.1, forward strand.
CGCTTCCGTCCCGAACATTTTCAGTCTGATTTTGGCTCTGGGTACACATCTGCATTCTTATTTCATCCTTGTATTTACAGTTGTTCATTGTTTAATCTCAATTCTGCAATCTTGTTATTAGTTCATACTTGCATTTTGGGATTAGGGTTTGAACTTGCATTACTTGATCTTACAATTTCAACAAGGGAATAGAAATCCTAATAGATATCCTGTGGCTCTCTCTTTCACAAAAAGAAGTAGCCAATTGTGCGATATCTCTAGGCTCTTTCGTATTCCGTAATGTGTGTCAAAAGGTAGGATTAGGGCATGTTAACCTAGTCTCGCTTTTTCCCCTACACAGGATCAAAGGAGGCCTAATAGTGGAGGCAATAGATGACCACATATGGTGCCTAAATCATCATCATCTTTGTTTCAAAAACCTGAGGTCCCATACACACATGGTCAAGCATATGATAATCACCTTTGTAGACCATCATGGAAGTCTTATGTAGAAAAATATGGTCAATCACATACCAATGCTAATGAGCAACCACCAAAGCAATTGGATATTGAAAGGCATGCTCAAAATTTGGACACAAGGAAACCCCGCGTCAAATTTGGGGGCAACACATTAGAAAAAACTCATGACATGCCCATAGAGTATGGTATACATGGACAAAGTAGATATTCTGTTTCTCATCATGACTCTATACCAAGTGGTCCTTATATGCAACATCATTATAGACCTCCTCCATATGAACATGTGTATGATCAATATCATCCATAAATGCAACATGCTCCTCCACTCGGTGCTTCGAACATGGGGTATGATCCAAGAAGTTGGTCTACACCTAAGAACAATTTGGAACAACAAATCAAGGACTTACAAAAGAAAATGGAGGACATAAATACACCAAAGCCAACTTACACAATGAGAGACATATGTCCCTATCCATTTGACAAGATCATTCCAATGCCTCCATTTCCTACACACTTTGTGACACCTAAGTTTGATAAGTATAGAGGAAAAGGAGATCCTAAGGCACACATAAGACAGTTTTTCACAGCTTGCATTGAGGTAGCAGCAGAAGAGACATATTTGATGAGATTATTCCCACAAAGCTTAGGTGATCAAGCTATGGAATGGTTCTCCCAACTTCCACCTAGTATTAAGTCATCTGGTGACTTAGCAGAGGCATTTATCCAACATTTCTCATACAACATAGAGATAGACATATCAGTCACTACTTTGTGCAACACCAAGCAAAAGGATGGAGAATCTTTTTTATCATTTTTACAAAGATGGAGAAATCTAGCCAGCAGATGCTCTTGTGAAATTCCACAAAAACAAATGGTAGAAATGTTCACCCAAAATGCTAACAAAGACATTGGCTATGATCTAAGGAAAGCTTGTTTGTCCACCTTCAAGGATGTCATTGAAAAAGGCTTAGCAACAGAGAAGGTCCTAATTGAACAAGGAGTCATCAAGATATTCAAAGAAAACAAAGATGACTTTAAAGGAAAAGATAAGCCAAGATTTTGGAACAAAAACAAGAACATGGTCAATGATGGTGTTGTTGATGCCAATACAGTGCGACCCAAAATCATTTTTTCAGGATCAAGCTCTAGAAACAATCAAGTGAATACTCAAACAACTTTGAAGTCACGAAGGAAGTACACTCCATTGGGAGAACCACTTGAGTTAGTTTTCAAAAAGCTAGTGGCAAACAAAGTAATCACTATTCCAGATTTTCCTCCATATGAACCAAAGGTCAAACCAAATTGGTGGAATGATGATGAGTATTGCCAATTTCATAAGAGCAAGGGCCATAAGACATGAAATTGCCATCAACTGAAGAACATCATACAAGATCTCATTGATAGAGGTGACATTGAAATTGAAGGACACTCATCCAACCAGGAACACAAAATTTTTAAGGAACCATTCCCAAAGCATGACAAGGGAAAGTCTAAAGCCACAGATGACCAAACCAACTATACCAAAGCATCCTATAACTATGATTCAACTATCAATCACATTTTGATGGAAAATTATGTCTCTACCATTATCATCAAGGACAAAACGCCTGAGAATTCTACCCATAGACCCAAGATTGTCCTAAAAGGAATTGGATCTTCTTCCGAACCTACCTCTGAATGTAATGTCACAACTCGTTGAGGTAAATTCATTTTGCAAGGTGCCCCAGCTAAAAACACCGCTTCGTCATCAACTAAACCTGAGTATGACCTTGTAGAACAATTAGGGAAGACACCCACGCTCATCTCCATCCTTGAGCTCTTACACATATCCCTCGCACATAAAGCCATTCTTGATAAAATCTTGAGAGACACTGCTATTCCTACTGATTTGAACGTGGGCCAATTTCAAGCCATGGTGGGATACCTTTCCATTCCACACTCCCTTACATTCACAAAAGCTGACGATGCCTCTGTAAATCAGCCACATAACGCACCTTTACACATTGAAGCCTTCATACACAAACATCGAATAAAATGAGTCCTGATAGATGGAGGAGCAGGTCTAAATATTTGTACACTGAGCACTATTAAACAATTGGGATATTCTGAAAAGGTTGTAAATTTTACACATGCAATCACCATCAAGGCATATGATGATGAAGAGAGTTCATCCAAAGGCACAGTCACCTTACCTCTCAGGGTTGGGCCAGTTACAAAGGATGTGGTTTGTCAAGTCCTAGACTTGGATCTCACATACAACATATTGCTAGGACGTCCATGGATTCATGAGATGAGCTCAATCCCATCTACATATCATCGATGTATCAAGTTTTCACACAATGAAATTGAAGTGACCATCAAAGATGACCCAAACCCATTCATATATTGCAATAATCTATGACCTAGATCAGAAATAACAATACCAATCAATCGAGAAGTTGTTCCTTCATCAGCATATGTTGATCCAGAATCCTTAAAAGCTTCTACATCAAAACAGGCAGAGATCAAAGAAAAGTTCAAGATTAAAGACCTGGGATCTAGTGAGTATATCTTTCATGTTGATCAACTCCCACTATCTCTTAAGACATTTAGTCAATAGGAACAATCTATAAGTAGTATGCAAGACCAAGGAATTGGGTGTGAACCACCTAGCGTTGTGGCTACTAAGTTTGAATGCAAATCTCCTCTAGTGGTGCAAGAATCTCTTGATATCAATAGTCCTAAGAGTGGTTCCAACAAAGAATCTATTGAGCATATCACCATCCCTCTTGATATCTCACATAGCTTTTCCATTTCATCCACTCATTCCATTTCCACTCCTCTCCTAGACTTGGATCAACAAGAATTACAAAAGCCCTTACTCATTGGAGATCAAAAATCAAGCTATGAATAGAAAAATTTAAAAGTCAAAAATAAAGAAAAGTCCTTTAGTTCAAATCAAAATCAAAAGCTATTGGACTCTGCAAAAATCAAAGTCAAGGATAAAACTCCTATGAAGCAAAAAGAGCAAGAGATGATCTCCCCTAATATCAAAATAACTGGGGGCAAAATTTCTAAAATTTTAAGTCAAAAAGCACACTTGTTGATCCTAAGTCTCCATCATGCTATCCTACTTTCACTTCTTTTCACAATCATAAGCCTTCATAACTCATCCACTTGTTCCACACATCCATTCCCTTTTGGTGATACATCATAGACCTTTAATGGAGCTTCCTCAAAGGACTTTGTTATCAGCGATGCCCAAACTTCTTTAGGTGACATGTATATGGGCCTATGCAGTCCACACATTAGTAATTATATCTCAATTCTTTTATCAAGGAAGATAATCACTCGAGCTACACAACATTCAATCAAGGAATGACACAAATACAATCATAAATTCAAGCCTTGCACATTTGAGGTAGGTGACTTGGTTCTTAGAGAAAATCCTAAAAATCAATAAGACAGAGAGAAGAAGAGCAAGTTCAAACCAAACTCGCTTGGTCCTTACATCATCATAGCAGCATATGGATCTGGTGCATATCAACTCTCAACCACAGAGGGTGAACCCTTGGAGGATCCTATCAACAGCATGCAGCTTCGCAGGTTTTACACATAGATCTTCAGAGTATCCTAATTCAAAAATACAAAAAAATAAATTAGAAAAAAAAACACAAAAAAAATCATAAACATAAAAAAATCGTTACTTGGTGAAAACCTGGCAAACAAGTACCTTGTGAAACAAAAAAAAAATTGAAAAACATTTCATCCAACGATGAAAACCACTTCGGTGGTGCCCTGAGCAAGTACCATGGTGAAAACTGGGTCACCAATGCCATGAGTAGAGACATTGCTCCTCCCTCCTTAAGGATTCCATTTCATCCTTCACTTTGCACACACTCACAACCTATTCATTCATAATAAAACTTATCCACTCCCATCTTGGCTTGTTATTGATCTACCCAAGATTGGTAAACCATTCATAATAACCCCCTTTTCCCCCTCTTTCCATCCATAATAAATCAGCTCCTATCTATGGCTAAGGCAAATCCTACGTCAAGTGATGGGTGTGGAACTGAGAGCATCACACGTTTTGAGGAGTACAGTTTCTTCCACTTTTCTTCAGTCTATCCGCACACAATCCACAATAAAGCAGCATCTGCATCACCGATCCGCAATAAAGTTTCATCTTCTCTGCAATAAAGTATTAGTTGCATGGATTCAGTCAGTTTCAGATGAGACACAACAACAATAATGGACTTTCAACAAATTAAATCTTTCAACAGACTCAGACAACATATGGTTCAGTGCTATCTATCCTTTTTGTGAAAGTAAACATCGTGACCACAATCAAATAAGACTTATACAAGTGACAAGAGACATTAAACTTGAGGACTACAGTGGATGTTGGTGTCGAGTCTTGGTTTTCTTTTAATTTTTATCTTTTGGTGACATGTTTTTTAGCTTTTCTGGGATGTCTCTGACTAGAGATTCTATCTCCAGGATGTCTTTGACTAGAAAGGCAAGGATGGGGTATCGTCACCTATTTTTATTTGCTATTTGTGGATTGTCTCTTAGTAATGCTATGACTTGTCCAAGGATATGAGGACGCTGCGAGTCTAGTGTGAACTGGAGCATTCCTTGTTTGCGACTGTCTTATCTCCATGCAAACAGGTACAATGACTTTCTGGGTCAAACATATACCTCGATTGTCATAACCTATTTTGCCATAATAAAGCTCAATAATGATAATGCACAAGAAGCTCTTTTCACTTTCATATCTTCTGTTTTCCATCCCCCATTCTTGATTGACTTTCATCGTCCTTCTTGAGTTCGTGTAGCCTGCTATCACATGACTAAGTATAATCACACGCCAAAAATATTTGCATTTCATGTAGTTGCACCTGCATTACCACATATAAGCATTTCATACATACATATAGACATCACAATTACATCGTATCTTGCACACAACACATGTTAGCACATTTTATATTTTCATCATGTAAATAATCATTTGCATTATCATATTCATTTGCATTTCATACATTCACATTCACATTTGCATTGGCATAACATATAAAACATAAAAGAACAAAAAACATTGCATTTCATCATATACATATTTGCATCCATATCATAAGCATCACATAGAAACATCTCATCACATAGGTACATATGCATATAGCTGCCACAAAGATGAATCATCTCATATATATAATCAAAAGTGTTATGATACAATGATGTCAAAATCATATGGCTACAATCACCCAAAGGTGTCTACATCATCATACAAAATAGTAGAAAACTGATACATAGGGAGCCCTCTATGGCTATGATGAACTCCCTCCCTCGGAGCCGCCTGGCCTCCATGGAGTCTGAGCCCTAGAAGGACTCGCCCCATGATCATCTCTCCTGCCCCCTCTATCTGGTGGTGGTGGCGAACCCATAACCCCACCACTGGACGCCTGTCTCCTCTGACTCCCTCCAGTAGTCGTTGCTGTCTGCGATGGTCTGCGGAAGCTCCTCGCCTACTGCTCTGGTGGCACTACCCTATAGTATAGGTCTTGCCAATAAACTATCTCCTCCCCTACCCATAGAACATAGGTGTATCCAGCCCGTGTGTCCTCTATCGCCTGGCTCCCAGCCCTCAATGTTGTCTCAACCTCAGTATAACACTGGATAGCCTGATCCCACTCTCACTTAGTATCCCTCAGCTATCTCATAAGCCTAGCTATCTCCCTCTCTAGATCTTGGATCTCATCTGCCTGTCCCTGGCAGATCTCCCTCAACTCAAACAGCTCATCCTCCTCCTCCTTGGTCCCTTGTGCCTGTGCCTATGGCTCCCCCTGTACTGGTGGCTGTGCCTATGCCTCTGCCTCTGCCTGTACCTGTACCTGCCTTTGTCCCTGTCCCTGCACCTGTCTAAGACCCTGTGCTGCTGGCACCTATAGTGGCAATCCACCGCGACCCCTCACCACCCGAGCCTGCCTCTCCTCTCCACCCTCTCTTCGCGGAGCCACCCTCTTCTCTCCAACTGCACCTCGCCTCCTCCGTCGACCTCTCCCCCCACCATCTCCATCTATCTGCTTCCTTGGGTCTGTTAGTCGTGGAAATGGATACTTAACCTAATATGTAGTGTACTCTGCATCCTCAATCTTAGGCCACATATCCCATGGCATGGGTACCATCTCTACCAGCTGCATCACGACCTGATTATATGATAATAGTGGCCCAAAGTGTGCCTGGTCTCGCACTATCCGCGCATACATGTCAGAACCCCGTGGCATCCACTGGATCCTGCCAAACTACCTGCATACCCTGTCCACTAACTGCCTCTCCTGTACATAGGGCATCTGCCCAATCAGATATCTACTCCTGAAGGTATAGGGTAGATCCACTGCATCATCCTCTCACTTCTCGCACTCACGGCCTCCATATCATAGTGTCAATCTCATCGATCACTCGATGCTATTGCTCCAACCTACCAATCCATGGCTGTGAGATAATCATATCATATAAATGAACAAAACTGCGTCCATGACCCCGGCCTCTGAAATATATCGGCCATGTGACTGGCAGATGCTCATATGCCCAAACCTACAACAATGTAACTCCACAACCCAATCCTACGGATCCATGATAAACAAACTAATGAAGCTCATAATACAAGTGTGCCAGCACGCACAGTCCCCAGGCATATTTGGTATGCTATGTCACCAGTGTCTCCAAGGTGCTCCCCCAGTCCACAGCCAACCCCCGTGTTGTCCTGTTTGGACACAAGAACCCACTGATCACTCCTCCTAGCACTGTTGGTAGTGCCAATCTTGTCGCTATCATCATGTACCATGCCACATGTCCAGCCCTCATCTCCAGTCCTGAATCCTGGAACACTCGTCTCAGGGCCTCCCTGTCTCCATCTCGATCATAGGGTATCAGCTCCCCATCGATCGGTATCCTCAATATCATGTAAACATCCTCCAAGGTGACTGTCATCTCACCCATTGGCAAATGAAAAGTGCACGTCTCTGAGTGCCATCTCTTGGCTAAAGCAATCAGCAAACCCATGTTCGCCCGAAACTTAGGCACATACAAAATGTATCGCAGACCCATAACCTCAATGGCAGCCCTATCCTCGAAGGTCAGCTTTGGTCGTAAGCTCTATGTCGATGAAAATCTCTCTCGTGACTCTAGCATAGGCAAGTACTCCTGTAGTCAAGCAAATCAATCATGTCAATCCAAGTGACACTCACTATTCATCACAAAGTGTTGCTATTTTTCCTAGTGACACTCACTATTCATCACAAAGTGTTGCTATTTATCCTAGTGGTACTCCTTGTTCATCACAAAGTACTATGTATTTTTGCACTCCCTGTTCATCACAAAGTGCTACTCATATTTGCAGTCCCTGTTCATCACAAAGTGTTGCTCCTATTGATACTCCTTGTTTATCACAAAGTACTATGTCTTGGCACTCATTGTTCATCACAAAGTGTCTCGATTTATCCTATCCTAGGGCTATACTTGAGTGTATCCTCTTGAGTAGTTTCCTAATTGGCAACGTATGTTTTATCATAGAATTGTCAATCCTAGCCCTATTTGCTATCCTAGTCTTCCTTAGAGGACCTGCTTTAGTGTATCCTCTTAGCAGCTTATCCAATCGGCAGCGTATGTTCATCACAGAACTATCGATTTGACCTTGAAGACATAAACGCGCCTTCAAGACATAAACATGCTTATAGACTGCACAAACGCATCTGCTCTGCACAGACACGCCTGAAATACACAGATGTGCCTATGCTTTGCACAGACGCGCCTATTTTGCATAGACGCGCCCACATTTCACAAACGTGCCTGCACAACGCAAACACGCTCGCATCTGGCACAAACGCTTTTCCCAGCATAGACGTGCCTAACACAAATGCAGATGCGCCTAGCCAACATAGATGCACCTGGCACCAACGTAGACGCGCCTGGCACCAACGCAAACGTGCCTACACGTTTTTGATATTTTTTGACATTATCCTAAAGCGCATTTATTGCACTACCTAACATGCATTAATGACAACAATTAATGTGACAAAGTACAAGGAGGATTTGTGGTACTTACCGACTCTCCGGCATCTGCTGGCCTCTGATATCGACGAACGCAATCGAATCTATGCACCAATGCCATCGCTGCTGACTGCTGCTGCTCTATTCTCTCTCTGCACTCTGATCTCTTGGATGTGTGGATGATAATGAGGATGTATTCCCCTCGTGGTCTATCTTATAGACTACCCTAGCCCTAGCCTCAGCCCTAGCCCTCGTTTCCCGAGTCAGTCTTCTTTATCCCGTAACTCTGTCACTCTATCCGATCAGTCCATTCTAGCCTTTCTTTCTTATCGAGAGATTGTCTGCGATCTTTTCAGGCATTTTCATCCAATCTTTCGAGGGGGCATATCATTCCCATCTTGGGGCAACTTTGTATTAGTTCATATTATCTTCTTTGAAATAATGCGACAAAATGCATTGTCTCAAAGAGGGGCAAAATGTAGACACCTAAAATTGTCATGTCTAATTAAATAAATATTTTATTTATTTAATTACTTTAGCCTAATTCTTCTATTAATTAAATAAATCTTTATTTATTTAATTAATTCATTTATCCTCTTGTAGCCTTATTTCTCATTTAAATAAATACATTTATTTATTTAAATTATCCTTTTTCTAAATTAAATAAATATTTTATTTATTTAATTGATCCCACTTCCTCTATTAATTAAATAAATCTTTATTTATCTAAATAATTCATTAACCTTTTCCACCTATGACACATGTCATTCATCTCTTAATTCATACACTACCTACCCCTCTCATTATTTTATTATTTCTTTTACCTACCCTCTAATCATAGCCGACCATTTATCTTTTACACCTCTCAACTTATCCCTCCATTTCATATAGTGTCTTCTATATAAAGAGATGTTTTCTTCATTATCAAACCCTAACTGACTAACTATTTGATTACTCGACTACACTACGCCTTTGCACTTTTACATGCAATCCCACTTGCAACCACATTTCCGTTCTTTGTTGAGCTCTTGTGCACATAAAATTTGAGAGCAACTATATCAAGCAAGATCAATGGAGATAGGAAGAATGGAGATCCAAACCCTATTGGACATGTGATGGTATAATCTTTGTGATTTCATTTGATTTGCATTGTCTTAGGTAATCTTCATATGTTATGGTGGATCTTTGTTGTTGTTAGGCTATGGTTTTGTGGTTGAATCCATTTCATCTTTCATCATTGTTGTTTCCATTTTCACTGTATACACTGAGAACTCATCAGATTGAGTCAACAAGAGTTAGCACTATGTTCCCACTCTTTAGTTGACAAGAATATTTTCAAATTGCTTAAATCACACACATTAAGCTGTGGCTTCTAGACTTAAAATTGTTAAACACTCAGAATTGATTGACATTCTCAAAGCTTAATATGTTGCTTAATGTGTGGTTTAAAGCTAGCCCAAGATTTTAAACTCTATTTAATACTGCTAAAATTGTTTCTGTAAGTTATAACAAACACTTTTCTAAATTTCCAATACTTGGATTAGCCGCAAGAGTAAGATTACAAAAAAATAACTAAAATGAAACTATGACTAAAATCAGAAGAATATACTTTAGCATCATAATATAGAATCTCCTCACTCATCAGTGGCACTGGCTCACTTATTTTGGCCTCACTTTTATGCCATAATGGGGCTCCATATCAACAAAAATAGTAAGGCTGATAGGAACTATTGGCTACATCAACTACAAGTCTTATGTTAGGCAGATTTGGTTTAAATAATAATCGAATTTTTGGAATGGATCAACAATATCCAAGTGCAAGGAATGGATATTGTCATCACAATCGAGATCGATTATATATAGGCAGGAGAGGTTTGATTATCAGTATAACTCATAGATAAATGTACATGCATTATAACTTCCCTACAATAGTATTCAATGACTGTATAAAAACAGGCCAGCCAAAAAAGCGTTGTTCATAATTAAAAAAAGAAAGCTAGATAATACAATCATAGACAAATTTAATATTTACCTTCAATTATAGTCATTTAGAAAAACATATTCTTCATATAGTCGAACGAGAGCTTATATAGGTATTGATGTTTAAAAGCTTGGAGGCGGCACAGCAGAGGAATATGCAATCATCTAACAACCTTTGCAGCTTTGAGGAGCGTTTCCAAGTTGAGAGCAAGAATGTCTTACTGGTCTGAGCTACGCCACAGCCCAGTAGTAGAATAAGTAAAGGGTGAAGTGTTGTCATTTCTTACTAATCCAGAGATGGATGATTGATAATGTGTGAAGAGGGAAGGAATGAATGATTGATTGATATAAAGGAATGAGCAGTGTGTGGTGGACAAAATTGATGGAGACAATGTTTTGTTTTAAATTTCCATTATTCACAAAGTGCCATGCAAATTATTGTGGGTTTGCCTTCCAGATTTGAGTCTTTGCACGTGCTATCTCAATCTTACACACAACAGAGAGAATCCAGTGCATGCATTATTGTCAACCACGTGCCAAGGGAAGTTTATCTTTTCTAAATAGGATGAATAAGAGGAAAAGGTGGATACGCTACTTACTCTTACAAGGTTACTGTTTTGAGTAGCTAGAAAAAGCAAATGAATGATTTAAGCTTTGCGTTGCTTATCTCGGTCTTACACGCAACTCGTAGATTCCCATACATTTTTTCTTATGAAATGACTTCACTTTAGAAGTTGGAAGGTACAAATTATTTTCTTTTAAGACTTTTGTCCACACTCTTATCAAAGGGCCTTCTTTTTGCGAGCTTAAAAGAGGAAACAGAGGAGTGAGTGATTGATTGATGTGATGAATGGATTTCAAAGGATTTTGATGTATAATATGGTTTTTTATTTATTTATTTTAAATTAAGATTAGAATCTACAATTAAAAACCTTGGAATGTATGGTCGAATGAAATAAAGGATGGAATGTTAGATAAAAAAATGGATTTATATTTTTGTTATTTTATTTTTTATATTTAAACAAGAAAATGAATGGTATAAAGAATTGAATATTGGATTGCGGGTGGATTTGAAGAATCTTATTTTTTATGTTTCAAATTTTGAAAGAGGAAATGAATGATTGATTCATATAAAAGATAGAATATCAGATAGGGGATAGATTTGAAACGTTTTTGATAGATGTATTGGTTTGTCAAGAAAATTTTTGAGACTCAAATTTAAAAGTTGAGTCTCTAATTTTAAGTCTTTAATCTTGTTTTTTTGAGTTTAAAGGAGAAAAGAAATGATTGATTGATTTAAAATATGGATCATTAATTGGTAGGTGGATTTAAAAAAGACTTTGATGGATATGATGTCTTGGCATAAAAATTATTGTGATTGCTATGTTGAGTTTTTCTTATATGATCATGATCTAATTTTTATGTTTGAATTCAGTATTCATAGATCCTAGTTATTAGGGTGAATAAGTTTTGTATGGTTCATCAAATGAGGAAATGGGACATTATCTTAGGACCCTTTCTTACATAGTCTCAAAATTGTTGATGAGAGATACTTTAATTTGATGTTGAATGCTCTTCTCTGATGGATATTTATTTCAAGTTATGATATAACTTTATGTTGGAATTCACAGATTTGCAAGTGTATGTAGAGTGTTCTTATAGTTTGCTCATCAAATCAATAAACACCTTACACAACCTCAAAGGTATGGAAGAGAGAATTTTGAATCTGATGATGAATGTTTTCCTATGATAAAATTTTCTTTCCAGTTCAAAATCTTAAGTTCATGTGGGAGTTCATAGATATATAGTTCTTGTAGAGTGCTTACAAATGGTTCATAAAATGAGGAAATGTAACATTATTTTAGAACACCTTCTTACACAGCCCTAAAGCTGTGGATGTGAGATTTAAATCTACCGATGAACCATTTTTCTTTATTTTGATTTTTTGTTTTCAAGTGTAGATTTTAAGAATAGCTTTAAGATTGCATATTTCATTTACTTATTCTTCAAGTTCCCCTCTCTTTATTTGAACCATAATTAATATGTTTCAGTAGCTAGAATGTTTCAAAATTAACTTCTTTTTTTTTTTTGAAGTGGAAGTTTGTTTATTTGAGCATCAACCAATCTTGTGTAAAAGTATTCTAGATATAATGAAAAATCAAATTATAATCAATAATTTGAGGATGCTATTTATTTTATTTTGTGCAATAAATCTAAATCCATCAGGATATTGATTTTAACAATTTCAATTGTGTTTGGTCATTATCTTTGGAGCGATGTTATCAATGATAATTTGATATTTTCTAAGTGTTTTATCTAAGGCTAAATGACGACATTTGAAAAAACTTAATGTTGGATAATGCAAATTCCAAATGAATTTAGTAATCGCTACTTCTGACATATGCTCTTGTGTCTATGAAGTACTTATTATTTGAATCTTTTGGTTTGAAGTTACGTTGAGGGTTTTGCTGCTGATATTCTTTCAGACAGCATCACCAAGTTTGTATTGGCCATTTGGCCTTCCAACTAGTACAAGAAAAGGCATTCAGTGGAATAAATAATTTTGGCTACCATTTTCCAATCAAATTAGCTCATTCAGTCCAGAATATAATTGGTATTTTACAGTACCATTGTCCACAAATACTGTCTGATTATGCTTAAAATCCCACACAGAATTAGCTGATACAATGTGAAACATGTGGGCAAATGTTACTCGCAAAATAGATTGGTAAAACGTGGAATTGAGTAAATTGAAAATATTTGGCATTTTTTGTCGTTCTCTTTTGATTTGTAATTTTCTTGGAAAGCTTTATCAGCCACATGTGAAGTAAGATATTGAGAACATATATTTGTAGAGAAGTATGATCTACTTCGAGAGACTACTAACCTTTTTTTAATTCTTACTATTTGGACGGGACTGCTCTATAATGGCGTATTATTGGATTCAAGCTTTGAATAGTCTCTTTTTCAACTATAGAACAATTAAACTCCATGCATTAGTAATCATGTGCTTTTAATTTTTTGTATGGTACACTTGACGTTTTGTGGCTTTGTAACTCTTATAGTCAAGCTCTTTCATTAGTAACCATGCTTGTGTTTCTTAAAGTATTCTCTTTAGCAAGGCAACTTCTTGGCTGAAGTGCATTCTCTCAATTCAGGCACTTATTTATAACTTGCCATATTAATTGTGCATCGCAAACATTATGCCTTCTCGCTCAGCCCTGATTCTCCTAATCATTTCTGGTTGTATCAGTCTTATTTTTACAGAATCCATTTTTACAGAAATGTGGTTTAAATGTTAAGCCATATATGACTAAGGTATAAACCCAAAGCGCATATTGACAGAAATTAAACAGAAGTTTGATTAGACTTGTAAAATTCACTGTTTTGTAAATTTGGTCACGTATACGTTGAGTTCAGAACAAATAATACCTTGTTGGGTTTGGAGCGATTCTGAAATCAATCAACTCAAGTCTCTTTCCTTTTCCCTTGATATGCATGTATGTTTAGCCCCTTGTTCTAATTCAGAACTTTTATTCCAACAGGATGCCATAAGTTCAGTCTAAGTAAAGGCCAAACAGCTAAGTCAAGAGTCCTAATGGAGTCCTAATGATAAGGTAGCACGATTATTATATTGATTTTATCAACATACGAAAGTCACCAAGCAATAAGTATAAACTAATCATTTTATTTAGAACATTTAATATATTCAATCAGAGTAATAGTCGTCTAGAAAATCATATTCTTCATATGGTCAAGCTAGATCGAGCTCATATATATTTGATTAAAGTAATAGTCATTTAGAAAACCACATTCTTCATATGATCGAATAATAGCTTATATATATTAGTGATAGTCATTCAGAAAACCTTATTCTTCAAGTAGTCAAACGAGAGCTTATATAGGTAGGGCTGTTTAGAAGCTTGGAGGCGGCACGGCAGAGGAATATGTAATCATCTAACAACCTTTGCAGCTTTGAGGAGCGATTCCAAGCCGAGATGCAGGAATGTCATATACCACTCGGAAGTTGCGCTGCTGGAAATTCCCCAATATAGAAACTCCTGAACCCGAGGAGCTTTTAGGAGGTGCAGCCAAAGCCTAGCATATCACCGACCCCTGCGCACTTTCGCGAATTAAATAATTAGTGGGCGGCAGAGGCACGTCCACATTATTATCAAAATGCAACGTGATCTGAGGCACCTCCACATCCCCCGAAGGAAAATTGAAGCACGCATCGAAGATCGAAAACGAAGCGGCTCGACTGTATTTGGAGAGATGGCGAACGAAAGAGTCTCTCACTGAACTGTAAGCGGGTTCCGCCAGCCGAGTGATAGTTGTTCCCGAGTCTATAATTGTCCCTTTCCCGCTTGATTGCCCCATGGCCGGTACAGCCACGCGGTCTTCTCCAACCGAGACTCCGTTTAACCCCACGTAATAGAACGAAGGATTGGCAGAGTTGGTCAAGAGAGACGTAAACTGCAGTCCGGAGGATGAAAGCGCGGATTTGCCGAGTGCAAGGCAACCCGTGGAAGTGGAAGACGGGATGCAATAAGAGAAGGTTTTCTGGAACAGATTGGCCGTCTGTGAAACAAACGAGAACGACTCCCTGCCAAAGCCTACCAGACCGGGCGTGGAGGTGATTAGCCCAGTCCGAGCTTTGGCACAGCCGAATATAAAGCCTGGCATAGACTGCGAGTCCACGGCCAGCGAGTCCGTTGAGAGCAGCACGAGCACCTGGGATCCGTCGCCGTAGGTCTGTCTAATGCTGCAGTTGTAATTCCCACAGGTTGGAGTGCTGCCGAATGCCTGGCAAGTCTTGGAAGAGCAAGTCAGGTATTTGTAGGTGGATGATCTGGAGGGGTCGAACAAGTTCCCTGAGTCGCAGGGAATCCAGGTGATGTCACTGCCCGTGTCGAGCAATGTGTAGAAGCTCTGCTTAGGCGTGCCGAAGCCCAAATTGATTACGTACTCTCCGTTCTTTACGGCCAACGGAACGCCGGCGTCCTCTTATGTGGTATAGCTAGTTGTCGCTGCTCCCGTTATTGCGCGGTAACGCTGCTCGTCGCCCTTTATTGACTCCAACACCGAGGTCAGCCACGTTGAATCGTTGTTGCGGAAAGGGGAGCACTTGGCTTGGAGATGCATGAGAGGAATGCTTGTGCTCGATTTCCTTGGCTGAGCCGCAGAGCAGTCCTCCTCCTCCTGAGTGTCCTCGCCAGTGAATAGTAAGGGAAATGTTGAGGAGCCTCTGAATTTTATCCATGTCATTGTGTTTAGGTGACCTCTCAAGATTATGCACCATCATTGTGTCATAATGTGTCAAAAATATATTGGTTAGAGTATTGAACTAAGGCTTATGCAAGTATGGTGGAAGACCGTTGAGGGTAGTGTTAGTGTTGGTCTTAATGATAACAACTAATAATTAAGACCTCATGTATAGGGCATGGTGGCCCATTTTTTTGCATGATCAAGAGGATTGGCTATAATTAGAAATGGGTCATTGTAGATAGTGTAGGAATTGTCTAGGCTACAAGTGGATATCAACTAATACAATTACTACATCATTATGTTTTCATACATGTCAATATAAGGGTAGGCCATGAAAGTGTATGTTATAATTATTTGGTTTATCTTATATCAATTTGTAATAAAATATAATTTGTTATACCAATATCTATCACTAGGCAATAATCACCTTGTAATTCTTTAGTGCATAGTTTGCACAATGGTTGGAATATGTAGTTATTTTAGATGAAATAGAATTATTATCAATTGTGAAGTATCATGTTTATAATCCATCACATGTTACTAAGAATTATGAATAAGCTCCCAACTACCTATGATGCTTGAGACAAGTATGGAGGTAGGTAACATCACAAATTTTTTTTATCTAAGAGGGGTTTTCCTTCAACCTAATTATGTTCATTATTAATGTAGGCTTATAAAAATGGATCTTAGGACTCCTTTTAATTATGGACATGAAAATTGTTAAGGGAGAATCAAGGTAGGGTTGTCTAAGAAATGTTTGTTGATTTCTCGAAAGGATTGGACTTAGTGACCTACTTGCCTCAAATGGAAAGCAAGAAAGTATAAATAGAAGGTGTACACATCAAGAGTTTGAGGTATTGTAATATTATTGTAGCAATATTAGTAAAGTGTTGGTTAGTTTGCAAAATGCACATGAAAGTAGTAGAGTGTGTGTTGGAAGTGAATGTATTATATTATGTGAAAGCATTAATTGAAATAGTAAAATAAGAACCAACAAGAAGGGAGAGTTGAGGGTGGTGTCTATATAGGGTAGATGAGTTATGTATTCTAATATATGACAAATTTTCTTGGATAGGTTTCGTTATAAACCCCACTAAATTACTTAAAAATTTACACGTCTATATAAATTTATTTTGCCAAGTATATATTAAATTAAAAAACTGATTATATATTTATATGTGTATGTATCATTTTACATTTAGAATGAATTGATTCTAGATTTTTTATGATAATTGCTTGTATTTCATTACCAAATGTTTATTCTAATTGATATAATTGATGTACATAATTAAAATATATTTTAAAAATTATTTAATATGTAAATAAAAGTTGATCTTAAGTAAATAAATTATTTAATATGATATAATGAATTTCCTCCTAAGTATCACCATCGAAGGGTATGTGATCTTCATCTACAAAGGGAATGAAACAATCTAAAATGGGATCCTCTAGTAATGGAGAGATATGAGGGTCTCCATGGATCTCCTAAAGTCTATTCCAAAGTGTGTGGGGAAAATCAATATCCAATGCAATACACATAGAATCATGATCTTGATACTAGATCAAATCACTCCTACATGGTCAATGATGTTACACCAAGATTATATATTTTCTACTGTTTCTAGTTTAGGTATGACTCCATACATAAAAGGAAAATGATTAAACCACCTAAAACTTATGAAGATACCATTTTACAAAAGAATCATAGTTATCCCTTTCTAATTTTACCACAAAAGGATGAATAGAGAAACTTATGATGCCTCCTCAAATAAAACCTTAAAAAATCAATAAAATCAATACATATAAAACATATCAAACAAATTCATCTCATGTAAGACGGTCATTTTCAAGTGCCAATATGTCTAAGTAAATGACTAGAATGTGAAATCACAAAAAATGGTCATTTATTCAAGCTTCAACTTAGTGTAGTACTACTAGTAGTACATGTATTGACAAGTTCATAGATATAACTTATGACTTTAACTTATGATTATTTTTATGATTTTGATGGAACTTATACTAATTCATCTTTAGATGTTAAAAAGTATTGTTTGAGTTGCATGGGCATTATGATGTTTTATTTTGTATAATTTTTCTTATACTTTGATTTAAGTGGATAATATTTCTTAAATGATGCTTATTATTACCCACCTGTTAATAATATTATAGATCTATGTGAGTTTCCTTTTTTAATATTTAAGTTGCTAAATTGTATTTAATTATAAGTTTTTTTGGAAGGTGAAATGTAAATTAAATAGTTTGTAATTGTAAATTTTCATGTTTGTAATTGTAATTGTAAATTTTCAAGTTTGTAAATTTTCATGTTTGTAATTGTAATTGTAAATTTTCATGTTTAACATATTTAGGTATGATGTTACTCTTGAATTCATTCATAAATGCGTGAACACTAACTTTTTCAGTGATTAGATCGCATCGTTTTCCAACCTTTCCATCCTTCAATGGATACTCAATAGTTTTAAATCTTTTAACATCAATTAATTATTGTCCAAAATCATTTGAAAGATTTTCATGCAAACATTCATCCAACAATGCAAGATTGCCACGTATATCACATGCACCAGAAACACATGCATTGAAAAGGAAATTTTGTTCATTTCGTGGGTTGCAAAACAAACTTGAAATAAACTCCTTTATAGTTTCAGGTGGTATATTTATACCACATTCTTGGAACATAGCATTACTATGCATGGTAACACGTATATATCGAAATACATCATAATGGTAGTGAAATTGAACATGAGTTTTGCAACAACATGTGACTCTTTCCTTGTTAATTCGAACATACCAAGGTTTACACTTTTCAAAAGACCTTTGACAAATGCTAATAGTCAACACTTTATCATCCAAAATTTTTTTATACAATTCAGTTTGAGTCATGTCCAATAGGTGTTTTGGATGTAGATCACAAATTTTTGACCCAACTCTTAATTTAAGAACATCTCTAACATTAGGTGATACTCTCGTATTATCGTACCAGAATTTTTCGATCAAATTTTTGACTTCACCAGTAAGTTTCATATCAGACCTTGGTAGTCTACCATTAAAAGTCCACAATTTGTTTGCCGGATCACTTTCAAAATTAACTCTTCTTTTTACAGCTCTTGACAAAGTTTTGTGATGAATATTAAGATATCCACTTATGTTACTCATCATTCTTTTATTAGAAGTTGTTTGGCTTACTAAAGCTATTGTTATTGCCCATTGTGCCGCATTTTTATCTTTAGAATGACTTTTCTTTCCAATTGTATCAAAGGTGCTAGCAACAATCAATACAACTTGTTTTAAAGACTCCTCCTTCTTCTTGGGTTTGACATAAAATCCTAACTTCTTCATCACTTTTCATATTTTAGTCATTTTAATTAGTTGTACCATTAATTGACATTGAAACCCAAATTTCTTATTATAAAAAACATGTCTAAAAAATCTATTTGCATGTGTCTTAATCTGTCTCCATGAAACCAAGCCAGGAAGGTTGTTTAGTACATCACTTTTAATTTCAAAATTTTCATTCATTTGACTATCATTCAAACATGTTTCATTTTCAATTGGTGTTTCCATGTCTACATACACATTATTGGTTTTAGTTGCAGGTGGATTTTCAATTTCATTTGTAGTTTCAAATTTGGTTTCAATTTCAGTTTCAAGTTGAGATCTAGTTTTAGTTGGGGTTTCAATTTGGATTTCAATTTCACTTTCAACTTGACTTCTAATTTCATTTGGGGTTTGATTTTCAATTAGAATTTCATTTAATAAGTAACCTGCTTCTACTAAATCATGAGAAAAAACATAGGGCTATGAAGACATACCTGTATCCAATAATGGATTAGAAGATGCACCTGAATTAAATGGTTCTATTGTGTTTCCTTTGTCAGCATTTATGGTCTCATTGATGTTCTCCTCTTCTAAAATGATTGTGGAACTTGAAGCTCCTTGTCTCATTCTTGATCTTCTCTCTCATTAACGCATTGCCTCCTTCTCCCTATTTGCTGCAATCTCCTCAGTTGTCAAAACCTTCCTTTGCCTCTTCCTGCATTGATTTGATCCCATGGCTACACCAAAATTTGAATTCAAATCAATCTCCTTACCAAATCCACAATAAGACAAACAAAGAGAATGATTAATCAAAACATTCTCTTTGCAGATCGTACCTATCAGCCAATGATTGAAAAATCATTCAATCATTGAGATTTGTGCTTGTGGGCCAGATTCTGGGCCCAATGGATCTTTTCAGAAACGGGCGCCCGTTTCACTTTCAACGGTACAGAGCGAAACGGGCACCCATTTTTTAAAATTAGGGGCAGGAAACATTCCTTATCTTTTCTTTTTGCTTCGGGATAGGCTTGGTCTCACCAAGCCTATGCTTGGACCTCCAAAAAAATGACTAAGGTAAATCGACATCAGATTTCTACCTTGGCCTGATTTTTTGAGGGCCTTTCTGATTGAATTTTTTGACGAAATGAAAACCCATTAGAGTTTTCAGTGTCTTGATTTCAGAAATGTAAATTTTATAGTGATAAGATTACTTTTACTATTTTTTTATTATTTATTAATCAAAAGTGGAACCTAAACCTAAAATACCAAGGTTCACTAAAACTTTAATAACCTTTTGGTTTTTAGGATTTTAGAAAAATAAATTATATGGCATCAATCTACATACAATTATTTTGAATATTAAAAAAAAAAATGGAAAAATATGAAATTTTCATCAAATTATGGTGGTCGTACACCCGATGTTTTGAAAATATACTTTATTGTTAGTTAAAAATTAATAAAAAAAAAATCTATTCAATAAAAAAATAAGAAAAAATATTCTCATCAATATTTGGTGTCTTAGGTATCATTTCCCAAAAGGATTTGCAAAAATTCATTTATTTGCATCAAAAAAGGGTGGTCATACACATGCGTGGTATGGTCCTGAAACAGGCATTTTGAAAAACTGGTTTTTAAACATGCCTACTAAAAAGGGATTTCTACCATGTGGGTATTAAAATAAATTACATATTTGAAAAGTAGACTCTGAGCACTACAATTTCTATTACTGAAGTTTTTTGAGATTCAATCTCTAAGTGTATCAAATTTTGACATCAATTGACATAAAATTTGAAAAACAGAGAAAACACTTCCACTTTTTGCCCAAAAGTGGGACTCAACTTCTTGCAGCCACCCTATTATAATTTTTTAATTTATTTTAATTTGTCTAAAAAAAATTTCAAGATTATTTATTTATTAAGTTAAAATGAAATTTTAATTATTTATGTATTCTTATGGAATTACAAATAATAATTAAAATATATTTATATTAATCTAACTTGTATTTTTGCCTTATTGATTTTTTTTAATTCTAGAGTAATTAAATATTTGAAATTTATTTTAATTTGTCTAATAAAATAAATTCCAACTTATAACCTAAATTAAACGTTTAGAACAAGAGAGCAAGATAGAGCAACTAATATTGATTAGTCATTTCATACCAATAATTTATAGATAGTTTTGTCCTTGAAGAGTTATACTAAGGGTAACATGTCATTTGATTATTATCTCCATCTATATCTCTCTCTAGGCTATCTATATCACCTTACCTCTCCTTGTATCTCTCTCTTTGCCCCCTCTATCATTCCCACTATATCTCTCTCTGTATCTCTCCCTTTCCCCCTCTCGCTCCCTCTTTTTATATATCTCTACTTCTATGTCCTCTTTCTCCCTCTCTCCCTCACTATGTCTATTTATATATTTTAATCCCTCTATATCTATCTCTTTCACTCACACACATTCCATATTTCTCCTTCCTTATCTCTATCTCTATATCTCTCTCATTCACACAAACACTTACTCTCTATTTCTTCCTCTCCCTTGCTATCTCTATCTCTATCTCTTATACATTCCTCTTCCCTCATCTCTCCCACTCTCTCTCTATATCCCTCTCTATCTCTTCACATATCACTTCCTATATCTTTATCTTTCTATCTCCATGTTTCCCTCTCCCCCTTTCCATTTCCTTCCATATCTTCCTCTCTCTCACCACCTTTATATTTTATAAGTTATATCTATTATCTCTCTCCTTTCTACCCTTATCTCCATATCTTTCTATCCCTATACACCCCTCTCTCCATCTTTCTATCTTATCTCTCCATGTCTTCTTCTCTCCCTATTAGTCCCTCTTTTTATATCTCTACTTCTACTCTTTCTAAACATACACTCCCTATTTCTCCCTCCCTATTTTTATTAGTTTTATCTCTCTATATTCTCCCCTCCCTATCACTCTCCCCCTTTCTAAGGTCTAAACCTTTTTATCTATTACTTGTCTTTGTCACCTTATATCTCTCTCACTCTTGCCCCCTCTATCTCTATCTCCATACATCTATATACCCCTCTAAATCTATATATTATTATCTCCACCTCTCTCTCTCTCTCTCTCTCTCTCTCTCTCTCTCTCTCTCTCTCTCTCTCTCTCTCTCTCTCTCTCTCTCTCTCCCTCTCCCATACCTTCCTCTCTCTATCTTCCCCTCCTCTCCAATTCTCCCCATCTCTCCCTCCCTCATTCACTCTCTATCCCCCTATCTATCTCCTTATCTCTATCCATCTCTCTCTTTCTCTTCATGTACATCTCTACATCTCTCTATTTCTCTTCCAATATCTATGCATCTCTCCCTCTATCTCCACCTATTTCTCTCACCCTCTTTCCATCTCTATTTGGCTATCCCTAGATCTCTTTGTTTGTCAATCTCATTGTATATCTCCCCCGCTCTCCCCCTCTCTCTATATGTCCTTAGATATCTATCTCTCACTTTATCTCAGCATCTATTTATATGTATCTCTCCCTCTTCATTTACATATCTCTCTCTATCACTTCCCCTATATCCCCCTATCTTTCTATCTCTGTATCTCCTTGTACCTCTCTCTATCTTTGTATCTATTTTCCCTCTTCCTCCCCCTATTCTCTAGACATGCCTCCTTTTATCTCTCTCTCTCTCTCTCTCTCTCTCTCTCTCTCTCTCTCTAGACCTCTATTTATCTATATCTCTTTTCCTCTCTATATCTACTCTCCCTATCACTTATTTCATCTATCCCTCTAACTCAATCTAGTTATCTTTATCTCTCTCTACCACTATACCTCTCCCTCTCTTTATATATCACTTACTATCTCTATCTTTTTATCTCTCTTTCTCTCTTTTTATTTTTCTTTTCCATTTTTATCTATTCCTATCCCCTCTCTCTTTTATCTCTCCATATTCCTCTCCTTATTCTCCATCTTTGTCTCCAACTCTATTTATATCTCTATCATCTTCTTCTCTATCTCTATCTTTATCTCTTTACCCATCTCCGTATCACTCTTGCCCCCTCTATGTCTCCCTCCTAGCACTATCTCAACCTCTCTCTCGCTCTCAACATGTGTTGTTGGTAATGAAACTTGATTTTCTTCTCAATTTAAATTTTTTGTTTCAATTATGATTGGAACGATATAAGTGGATGCATAGTTAATTTGAAGCTATCACTTCTCTAATGAGAACTTTGTTGCACAAACAACATTATGACCGAAAAAGTGACCTTATGTATTACCCAATTATATGCAAAAAAATAGACCAATGTTTTTCCTAATTCACCTTACACACCTCTTTCGGCATACCCGTTGCACACTAAGGTGCAATTGCTAGTTTTAATTTTTTTAATGCATGCAAATCATTTCATATTCTAAGATAAGACTCTAAAAAATATATTTTTAAATCTAGATTTAAAAGAAACTTCTAATTTAAAAATTTATTTTTTAAAATTTAGATTTTAAAAAACCATCATTTTTTTCATGCAAATCATTTCATATTCTAAAATAAGACTAAATTCTAATAAATACTAACCATATGAAATTAATTAATCTATACTAAAAGATAAAGATTTACATAAATTTTATTTATAAAATATAGATATAATAGTTTAATTTTTGTGAGAGGATAGAATGAGCACTATATTGTTGATGATTTTATCAACATATGAGAAGTAATTAAGTATAAACTAAACCTTTTATTTTGAGGAACACTTAACATATTTCATTAAAGTAATAGTCATTTAGAAAACCATACTTCTAATTAGCCAATAGGCTATTTTTAGGGTGGGAAAACCCACTGAAAAAGACTTATGTCGGAAATTTTCTATCGAAAAAGTCTCACACCGGAATGTTTCATGCGGGAATTTTTTTTTTCAATGCTTGCCACATTTGAATCGGTTCTGATCCCAGCCACATCTGAATCGGTTCTGATGCCTGCCACATCTGAATCGATTTCTTTTGGCTGGAGATTCAATTAATAAATCATTGCTTAATTAATAATGACTGACTGAAAATTATGAAATTAAAAAACCTTCTTTTGATTCCCAAATCCTAGTGTGCACTAGATTATTGGTAGCCACTCCACATTGTTATAAACAATTTCACATGTTATTGCCCTTATTTGAACACTTAGAAAAACTTAATGTAAAAGCTCAAACCATGAACATTGCACAGGTCACTTATCTCATGTTCCCATGCAACTGCTTAACTCTATTTTCTGCTTAAATTTAAGCAGTTAAGTGTTCCCATGCAACTTAAAAATTGTCAAAAAAGGGATAATTTAGAATCTTTCCCTATTTTGGTGGAGCAGCTATTGTTTAGGAATTAGAAATCAGCTATGGAACAAAAAGAGGGGCTGGAAATAAGGAGTGGTTGCTTATTAACAAAAATGCCACATGGCTCCACAATTTTCTTTCCCTCTTTTTTAAAAGATTTTATTTCTTTTTTTTCCCAAATTTTAAGTGCACAAATTAGTATTAATGCTATTAATACAAAGTTAAGATGTTTTTCTTAAAAATAAGTAGCAAAGATAAATATTCATGGGGTCAGCTGCTTCACAAATAATCCCTAAAAATATTGAGCACCAACTACTAACCAAAATAAGCTAAGCAACCACATGGGAACATGCCCTTATGCAAAGCTATTTTATTTACAAATGGTTTAAAACAACAATGGCATTTGGTGGTGAGATGAGCAAGAATTATTTTTTAGGTTTCTTACATTTTTATTTCTAAATTGAGTCAAAGTAGTTTATCTTTGTAAGGGGGAGATTAGGCATATAGAGTAATGTCAATTATCATTTAAAAAATATATTATAAATAATAATTTATAAGAAAATGTATTCTAAGTATAGATTGATTTTAATATTTAATAAGATGATTATTATTATTATTTTTAGATATAAATTTTAATTTTTAATTTATGTTAGTATTGCAAAAAACATTAAAAAATTACAATCTATGATATTATTTCTAATATTTTTTTAATTTGACCAAATTTTTTAGAGCTTATGATATTATTGTAAAATATTTGTAGATTATGAGTTACAAATGTTGCAATATTTACATTGTAATAATAATATAAGATAGTATAATGATATTGTTATTGAATTTCTATGTTAATATGTATATGAAATTAAGTTATATCTATATGAAATATGAACATTCTATACGGAAGTAACATGAGATGATATTGGTTGATGATTTTCATTAAGTGCAATAATAAGGCCGATAGTAAAATATACTCTAAATAATATATTAGAGGGTACAAATATTAGAAAATGTTTATGTATTGGATTATTTAAAAATTAACATGAATATCACATTTACTATCATATATAACTTTTTTTTAAATACTAAATATATAAACAAGAGAAATTGAATTTTGTACTATAACACAATTTAATACATACTCACCTCTTACAAAAAAAACTAACTTTGGTTTGTGGATGTACTATAAAACTTCTTAGACTTGCCCTAAGGAACATGAGCAAAAGAGAAATTGAATTATGTACTATAACACAATTTGATACATATTCACCTCTTACAAAAATATTAAGTTTAGTATGTCAAACCAGTGGACACTATTAGAAATTGCTAGAATCTCAACCACTTATATTAATTATTTCAAAATATATGATTTAATTGTATACAAGATGAAAGGCCAAGCATTTGGGACACATATACAAAGGTTACTTTGGAGCTCAACCATTAAAGAACTAAGAAATCAATGTGTGTAAGGCTCTTAGAGCTCATTTATGAAGAGCAAGATTTGGTTATAAATTGACACAAAGCCCTTTATTTATAAGAAAATTCTTAGTCCACAATAGAACTTCCCTCCAAGACGTCAAGCGTTGTTGGAGTACCTTGGAGATTGATGAAGATACTCAACTTTAAATTCTAACTCTTTGCTAAATAGATGCATTCAGTAATTGTGTTCACTTTTATAGACTTTGATGGCAATTCAAAGGAGTGGTAGAGAATGGGGGTGGAAGATTTGGGTTGCTAAGAATGAGCCATGTAAAATTCACTTTGTCCAAAAACATTCCCATAACTTATGGCAATTGCAAGTTTTACTTCAATTATATAAAATACATGAATTCAACTCTCTCAAACTTTCTTACACAGAAACCATATAGAGTCATCTGCAAAAGATTAGCATCAACAACAAAAAAACAAATGTAATCAATTTCTTAAGTTAGTGATTTTTTATATTTTATTTATTTATATTTAATTTTTTATACTTCAAAATCAATTTATTTACATTATAAATACTTATAGCTAATAAAGAAACAATTCTATACTCTTCAATATAATATTCAAACTATTTAATACTATATCTATAACCTTTGCACCTTCTTCTCGTGCAAGTGCTAGCGAAGTATAAACTAAATCTTTTATTTAGAGGAACACTTAATATTTCATTGAAAGTAATAGTCATTTAGAAAACCATACTTCTTCGTATCGAGTGCTTATTTACGTAGAGTTTAGCACTGTATGAGAGGAATATGCAATCATCTAAAATTTGATTAGAGCGAATATTTGCCATCACAGCTTTCAGGAGCTATTCCAAGTCGTGAACCAGGAACATCATAAACTATTCGGAAGTTGTGCTGCTGGTAACTCCCCAATATAGATGTTGTCGAAACTGAGGAGTTCGCAGGTGGAGGCGCGAAAGCCAAGCATTGCACCGACCCTTGCTCATCCACAGGAATTAAAACATTAATCTGCTGCAGAGCCACATCCACATTATTATCAAAATGCAACGTCATCTGAGGCACCTCCACATCTGCCGAAGGAAAATTGAAGCACGCATCGAAGATATTGTACGAAGCAGCTCGACTGAGATTAGAGAGTTGACGAACCGTAAACCGGTTCATCTTTTGACAACAGCGACATCCTGCCGGCACCGCAAAGCGGTCTTCTCCAACCGAGATTCCGATTAACCCCACGTACTACAAGGAAGGGTTGGCATCGTTTGACAACAGGGACGTAAACTGCAAGCCAGGGGAGGAAAGGGCGGCTATCCCTAGCGCAAGGGAGCCCGTCGATTAAGGAGACGGGAGGCAATAAGAGAAGGTTTTCTAGAACAGATTGGCCTTCTGTGAAAAAACAACAGCGACATCCTGCCAAAACCGACCAAACCGGGCGTGGAGGTGATAAGTCCTGTCCGAGCCTTGGCGCAGCCGAAAATAAAGTCGAGCATGGACTGCGAGCCCACGGCGAGAGAGTCCGTTGACATGAGTTCCTTCACCTCGGATCCGTCGCCGTAGGTCTGGGTAATGCTGCAGTTGTAATTCCCACAAGTTGGAGTGCTACCCAGTGCTTGACACGCCTCCGAAGAGCAGTTGAGGAATTTGAAGGTGGATGACTTGGAGGGGTCGAAGATGTTTTCTGTGCAATCGGCGAAGGGAATCCAGGAGATGTCACTGCCAGTGTCGAGGGACATGTAGAAGCTCTGCTGGGGCGTGCCGAAGCCCAGATTGATTATGTAGTCTCCGCTCTTTGAAGCCAAAGGGACGTTGGCGTCCTCTTGTATAGTAAAGCTCGTTGCTACTCGCGTTATTGCGCGGTAGCGTTGGACGCCGCCCTTTATTGAGTCCAACATCGTGGTCAGCCACGTTGAGTCGCTGTTGCGGAAAGGGGAGCACTTGGCATTGATGTGCATCAGAGGAAAGCTCGTGCTCGATTTTCTTGTCTGAGGCGGAGAGTATAACTTCTCTGCGTCCTCCTGGGTGAATAGTAAGCGACTCCCTTTTACATGCCTGCTCGTTTGAGCTACGCCACAGGCCAGTAGCAGAAAATGTAAGAGATGAAGTTTCGCCACCTCTTTACCAGAGAAGCAATCTAGAGAGGGTCGATGATAATTTGTGAAGAGGAAACAAAATGAATGGTTGAAGTCTTTGAGTCGTGTATTTCATTCTTAAACGCAACTCAGAGATTCCCATGCATTATTTCTTGCGAAAAGACCAATACTTTCGAGATTAAAACGTACAATTGAGAATTTTTAGGACTTTTGACCACGCTTTCATCGAAGGGCCCTACTTTTACGAGCTTCAAAGGCTGTAGCTATTCTGGGTCCAAAACGGCATGCCTCCATATGATGCCGAAGGCATACCTTTCAAGTACGGCAGGTCCATGAGAGCGATGTTCCTGGGACCCACAGATGACATGGAGATCCTCGCAGCTGCGATGACGTGGATGATGTTGTTGTTTTGAGTTTGACGGAAAAGCTTGCTCGCGGTTAACACTTTCCCGACCGTTGTCACCGCGATGTGACGGTTACATCGGGCGAGGCGGTTAACAGACCACCGGCCAAGCGTTTTACATTTTCGATGACTGCCAATTTCGATTTTGCCACGTGGCAATTTGTTTGGCTAATCCACTTTATTGCATCGACGAGTCGACTAACATGACTAACATCGGGCGGCGATCACGTGTTATGGGCACAGTTTTCAATTCATTTTTTTTTAAATTTTGAATGAAAACTCGATTTCGCGAAAATTTGAAAATATATTTCATTTGGTAGCTGCATGCAGAACGCAGTGGTGGAGGCGAAACAAAATATTCGACCGTGGAAATTCAGGGTGTAAATTCATGTGCCCGGTTGAATCATTGAGCGAAGGAGCTGCGCTTCAATTGTAGTTAAAGGTATGCATTCTTAAAATATGCGTGGCTCCGAAGGGGAGGAGAAAGCCGACCGCATGCATAGCCCAAGTTGTCTGGGTATATTGTTAGTCGTATTGTTATCGCCTGTTAACACGCGGTTTTTTTTAATGTGCAGGGAGGAGGTATCGAAGCGTACAGGGGGTGGTACGATTGAAGATTTTTGTGTAGGGTTATGGCAGCATCAGTAAATTCAAACCCTAACAAATAAAGACAGTTTTATGATTCCTTCGTCAACCCAGTGTTTGAAATTGTAAATTTTTATATCATTTTTGTATCTCAAAGGTGGTTGTGAGCGTGCCCTCAGGAGGTGTGAAGAGGACATCGATTTGGGTGGAGGCTTAGGCAGTTGCAGTAATTTGAAACCCTAAGACATTCAATAATTTTTTTTTTATTTCCTGTGTCATTTTGTGTTCTGTCTATGTAAATTAGGCATCATTTTGTAGCATGGTCATGTCAGGATACCAAGGTTTCCTATTTGATTGTTGACGACTGATTTTTGAGATTTTGCTGAAAACTGTCAGGGTTTGCATTGTTTGTTTGTGGTTTGGTGTGTGTTAGTGTGTGTGTGTGTATATATATATATATATGAATATGAAGCAATACACACACACACACAAACATGTCCTCTACAATATAGAGGAAAACAACAGAATTAAACATAGATAAAAGAAACTATGGAAATATTATGCTCTGTTTCCATTATTCTTAGGTGCTCATTAGAAAAAAAAAAGAAAACCTATAGTCCCATAAATCCCCCTTCAACAATGAACCGGAATAGACGGAGGCTGCTTCAACAAGGAGCCCTTCAACAATAATGTTTTCGTTCGTGCATTAGTCTTACTTTTTCCACCTTAGGCAAATAAAAAAGGCGCCATGTTTGCTATCATCAAACAAACAACAGATCAACTCCTAAACAAGAGCAGGTCACACACAATCAAAGAATGGTTGCATCAACCAGTCAACAACCTAATTTTGAGGAGTCTGTTTGCAGCAAAAGGCAAACCATAACATGTAAATGAGGTCAAGACCAAGTAAAAGAAGCTCAATTTGAAACAAAACATTTTACCTCACTTTGTCTTTCATGTAGCTATTAGGTGTCTGCCACTTGTATTTGCATATATATATTTATTCTCGGACATGTATGTTGATGCATGTCATTGGTACAATATGTCCTTTTTGGAGCCAGAACATGTATGTCGATTCATGTCGTTGTTACAATCTCATTTTGAAGCCAGAATAGACATGTCTGACACAAGTTGGAAGCACCTAATCACACTCAAAAAGTGCAAAATAAACATATATGCATATATATGTGGGAGGCTATCTGTATTGTGGCTCAACAGTGGACGTATCATACCAACAACATGCATCGACATATATTTCCAAGACATGCATACCATGCCAACTTCTCGTGGTGCTCCACCCCATGGTATGTGATGTGGAGTTGTTGAATTCTCGGTTTCAGTCCTCGGCGCCCATGCAAAATTATGTGGAAATGAAGGAGCATGGCTACAGGATGGTTGCGACATGCTTCGTGGTTACTACCAGTTTATTGTGCATAACATGCACATTAAAAGCTTGTGAATGAAGGAATCGCATTTGGAGGGCATCCTGGCAGGAAGAAGAGGTCGCGGGCTGCAAAAACTTGGTACTTTTGTCAGAGAAAACACTAGCACAAAACTCAAGTTACTCTCGTAGTGGGATGCCTCTATTGTGGCTACAAAAAACAAAATGGGGGGACTAACACCCCATGTTTGTGGCAGGTTTTTAATCGTAGGTTTTGCATTTGATGGTTGCTTTTGTCTAACACAACACTGTTAGTCTGTATGATTTTTCTATTTTAGAACCAGAAGAGACACAACCTGTTGGACCAATGTTCATGTACGAGTTGTGATTTGATGTAGCTAACAGCGATAAAGCCAAAGGCTAACACGCGATGCAATTTACCATAGGAGATGGAGTTAGTCAATAACAAGGCTTGAGAATAGACAAATGGTACTGCGTGTTAGTGACATGTTATCCAGTTGCATCCATTGAATGTAAAATATAGTGTTAGTCGTATTGTTATCGCTTGTTAACATGCGGGTTATTTTTCATGTGCAGGGAGGAGGTATCGTAACGTTGATTTTGAGTCTAAGCTACATGTTAGTCAAACCATATCATTGATTTCGAGTCGGAATAGAGGTGTCTATCCTTGAGCACACAACAATAGTACAAAAATAGGTGGTTGATATAGACAACTCTTGTATAGCTCTGGTACTATGGCAAGTTGACATATATAATTTAGGTGATATAAATTAGTTAGTGGTAGTCTATATTGGATGTTAAACTGCAATTTCATATATGAACATGTAGGTTCCTTTTTTGTCTTTTGAAATGCATGTACTTCCCAATGTAGACTACCAGTAACATTAGTTATCCATGCAGGTTGTTGATTTTCAAGGACTATTGAGTAGTCCCCCGGCAAACATCCAAACGTTCCCAAGTTGTTGCTCTATCTCCCTTGTTTAAAACTACTTGCACGATAATGTCCCCTTATTAATAATCTTTGGGCTTGTGCAACTTTTTGAAAGGTGCTTGTTATATATATATATATATATATATATATATATATATATATATATATATATATATATATATATATATATATATATATATATATATATATATATATATATATATATATATATAGTTTGTTGTATATAATTTTTTTTATGCAATACAAATGTATGTATAAATTTTAGTTCTTGATCATGTAATATTAATGTCCTTACTTTTACTAAATTTGATAATAACGAAAATGAACAATGCAATTGGCTGATGCGTTTTATTATATGCTATAGATGCACCATATTAGACAATAAGATATAATTTTTGAACCTGAACGTAGTACGATTGTTATTTATGGATCTTCGAGTCATGAAACCAGCGTTGAATATATGAACCACAAATCCTGATTCTTGCGAACTATGTGTTATAAATTTGTATATATTTTGTTGATTTGCATGAGAGTATTAATGATCGTAGTGTATTTGTATTTCTAGATTATTGATGTTCATGATGTTTGAGAAGTAAATGTGTTTGATGATCCAACTCCAATCTAAAATGTGATTTGGGCTTCTGTTTGAGGTGTCTCGGGTTGGCATGACGAACTCCTCATGTGTCTGTCCTTCAGAGTGTTTTTTTCTTTTTTCTTTTCGTAACTTAAGAGTACGTTTTTAATAAATAGTACTCTTCCCATGTCAATAAAGAGATGGAAGCTTTAGAATAGACACTCGTTTCAAAAGACTTGTGTCTTTTGAAAAATGAATTGGAGGTCTCTGTACACATTAATTATCGTGAAAGACTTTGTTAATGGTAATGAATTGTTGTTTATTCTCTGACATAGATTGACCATCTTAATTGCTGCACACTCGTTTTACAGCATTGAGTTTGCAATTAGCGGCTGCGATTGACTAACCTATCGATAACACGTTATAGGAAAGGTTCGTTTTGGAACCGGAATAGACACAACCGATCCGTTAAGCGTGTTTTGCATCCTTCTTTATCAATCCTTAAGAAAGTCTAGTTTTTGTGTTGTATTTTGGATGGGGAGAACACAGGAAGCCTTTTTAACAGCGTTGGCGATGGATCATAGTCATTATTTCATTGCAATTGCAACCAAATATGTTCTAGAGTGGAATGTCATGGATAGTTTATGGCTAAACTATTAGTTGGGTTGTACATAACACAACGACATGCTGACTTTGTATTGGAATGTGGGCATAACCAGTCGTGTGTTGGTTGTGTCATTTGTAGTGAATGTGTGGTGTTATTTATAGTGTGACGAATATGAATTGCATTTTTTTTATGTTTCAGTTCAATCATGTCAATTGCGTTGCGAAAAAGGTTGAGGGAAAATGTTGATCTTGATTATGGGTTGCTGGAGCTAAAGGTAGATGATCTCTTGGGAGTTGGCCGCATTCACTTCCCAGTGACATGTGACATCGGCCTACCTGTAAGATAAGTAGTTTTAATGGATTATGTAACATGTAGTATTGCTTGGTGTTGTAACTATTTAATGCTTGTGACTGGAGAACTAATTTGTATACCCAAGAGAGAGGTGGGCTCTCATATGCGGGAAGAGTTCGGCATTCATATCTGAAAGATTCAGGAGTTGGGTTTTCATATCGTGGAGTAGTTGAGGATTCGAATCCGAAAGAGTTGGGAGTTGGGCTTTCAGATGCGCGACCAGTTGGAGATTCAAATCTTAAAGTTTCAGGAGCTGGGCTTTCGTATCTAGGACTAGTTGAGGATTCAAATCTAAAAGGGTCAGGAGTTGGGCTTTCAGATGCATGACAAGTTGGGGATTCAAATCTGAAAGATTCAGGAGTTGGACTTTCACATCCATGAGTAGTTGAGGATTTAAATCTGAAAGACTCAAGAGTTGGACTTTCAGATGCACGACAAGTTGGGGATTCAAATCTAAAAGATTCAGGAGTTGGACTTTCACATCCACGAGTAGTTGAGGATTCAAATCTTAAAGACTCGGGAATTGGGCTTTTAGATGCGGGACTAGTTGGGGATCCAAATTCGAAAGAGTCAGGGGATGGGCCTTCAGGTCAGGGACTAGTTGGGGATTCAAATCTGAATGAGTCACCAGTCAGGTCTCCAATTTTGAACCCATTGTCAAGTCGGCATCTCAGCGACTGCACAACCACACTGGTAATTATTTCTCATTGCATTATATATTTTTTCCATCATTGCATGGCATGGTTGGTGGAAGTTGGGATTTATAAGTGGAAATGTAGATATATACACAGGCATAAAATGGATCGATGATGTGTGCTATTTTATTGAACAACATTATGATAGTGGTTGTGCTGGTGAGGAAGATGAGGCCACTGGAAGTGTAGATGAGGCCGATTATACTGATGCTCAAGGCGGTGAGAGTGGAAAAGGGTACGTTTGTAGCGAGCACGAGGTGAGCATAGAGCAGGAGGCTGAACAGCAACATGATTCTATCAGCGGTCGTGAATAGGAACAAGGAGGGGTGAGTAACAAGGAGGTCCACTATTAGTCATTATATGTTGGATTATCTTTATAATACTTGATTAGTGCAAAATTGAATGTGACTCTTTGTCTCTGTTGGCTATGTGCAGCAACAAGCCGATCACAAAAGAGAACATATTAATGGCAGGTTTGCACTACTTTTGTCTCTTTCATTATTGTTCCGAAAATGGAGGTCGTCAGTTTTGGGATCTAGGGAGGCTTAATATGCATAGAGCCAGAGAACATCAACTACCATTTTTGGGGATTTCACGACGCAGTCATCAATAGTGTGGAAGTGGAAAGCGCAATGCGGATCATAGGAAGAAATCACCGTTGGAGTTGAAAAAGAGGGGATCTAATATTGAATACCAAATGGGCGTACGACACAGTATGCAAAAAAAATGTGTCACTGACTGGGTCTGTATGAAATATGGCAAGAAAACATGTGATGAGCTTCCTACCGAAGGGAAGGAAGAGATAAAGGAAGAAATGCGAGTGTACGACAATGGTCTAATTAGGGAGGCAAGAAGGAAGAAGGTTTTAGAGTTATTGCAAAGAAAGAATATTGCAACAGAGGTAATTTTTTAGTGATTGTATTTTTTTGCAGTTTAATAAATTCCTTTAAACATGTGAAGAATGACTTATTGAGGTATCCTATCCTGGTGCCCAGATTTTAAGTGACAGTGCAGGCCATGGCGAGGAGGTTTTGTCATCAAAGGCTAATCGCGAAACAAAAGTGCCAGTGAATGAGGCTGCATCTATTTCGTTGGGGAAACAAAAAAAGAGGAATGCTATGAAAAAATCAAGGTGGGCTTTAGGTCATCAAACAAAAGAGGGTGCACCTATTTTGTCGGGGAAGCAAAAAAAGAAGAATGCTGTGGAAAAAAGAAGGCGAACTTCACATCCTAAAACAAACGTGCCAGCCAATGAGCCTGCATGTGATTCGTTGAGGAAGCAAGAAAAGAAGAATGCCACAAAAAAAACAAGTCCGACTTCAGGTGACGCAACATGTTTGTCATTGAAGGTGATTGTCTGTTGGCTTGTCCATATGTGTGTTTTCAGTGCATGGTATGCTTTGCACTGCACTGTGTAGTATGTTGACTATTTCGTCCATGTCATTGTAGGCTGATGGGGTCCGTGGAGGGAGCATGGACTGTCCCGTGGTATTGGATGACACAGAATACAGTGTGCAAAAAAAATTAAGTCGAAAACCTTGGGCGTCTGTTATGTATAAGTCCGTTTCGTTAAAGAAGCTGAAGGAGACGTCGAATGAAAAATTGGGTGCATGCAGTGCCGAGAAGATTGTGGAGTAGGCTCGTGACTTGGGCCAGACGATGGACGATATGAGCAAAGAACAGTCAATGCAGTTGCCTAATGACACCGTGTGTACTTGTAGTGTTCCCGAAAAAGCAAGTCCAAAATCTTGGACATCTATAAGAAGGAAGAAGGTGAAGGAGACAACAATTGAAAAACCGAGTGCATGGAATGGCGAGACAATTGCAGAGCACTCTCCTCAACTGGGGCAGAGGTTGGAGGATAGCTGCAAAGATGAATAAGTAATGTGGTGCCATTGTGCATGACATGTAGTGCTATATCATGACATGGTGTGTTATACTATACAGTAACTCTTTGTTTATGTAGTTGGCCGTGGTATTGGACAAGAAACTTCAGAAGTCTATTTCGAGGGAGAAACTGAAGGAGATGGTGAATGGAAATTTGAGTGCATGCAATGGCGAGAAGATTGCAGAGGAGTCCACTCAATTGGACTAGACATTAGAGGATAAGATCAGAGATGAACAGGTATTGTGCTCTTCTTTTGGATAACAGGCGGTGAGGGGTAGTGTTATATTGGAGCATTTTTTATGATGTTGTGGTTTATGTCCATTATCTGTGTTCCTGTTTTTGCCTTAGTCGTGTAAAATTCATCGGCCTTGGTCCAGTACTGTTCATAGGCATATGAGTTTAATGTGTACTTACACACCTGTACAATGTGTCACGTTTTGCAGCATAATCCGATAGAAACAAGCATTGAGAAAGAGTCTAGGGGAAATGATGATGGATGTACAAATGTAGACCGTGATCGCGATGGGGGCAACAGGCCGGGAGAGACAGCTACTCCAGTACTATTGTACTGCATTGGCATGAATTCATTTGACTATGTTTGATCGAGATGTATAAAGAATTTTATTTAAGCGCCCGTGTCCACTCGTTACTGATGCAGGCAACCATGGAAGACAAAGAAGAGTGCACAAAGAAGAGTGCACCAATGAAGATGCTCACGTTGTTGTTGTTGGAGTTGAAGTCCACCTACTTCTGGATGGGGCAGTGGTTGGGGAAGGCATTTTTGATGGCCTGGGGAAGGGTGCAATGTGTCATACTATTCCACTCCCATGACATTGTGCTAAATTTCGCATTGTCAAAGTCTTTGATGCAAATGCCAAGCTGCCTTTCCCAGGTCCTTTCGCCGATGTCTTGTCGGATTCCCTAAACTCATGGGCGGTGTGGCCCATTGAAGACCTAGTCTATTCCCCACTCTTGGTAAGTTTCGAAGATGACAAGATCCCTTCCTCTATCTTCTCATTCCATCCTTTACCTTATTTCAATGGAATGAAATAGGCAGCACTCATATGATGTCGTTTGTATGTGGCAGGATAAAGTTGGCGAAACTGTCTAGATACAAAAAGAGGATGTTAAACGCGGCCCTATGATCAGATGGGTAAGTCACAGGCTGCGATCACTTGGCATCACCCCTCCTGAGTTGCATAAGAATGAGAAGAATCGTAAAGAATTTTATGGTGTCGTCAACTCCATTGCGCAATCCAGACAACGGAGGCAATAATATTCTTTGATCATAGTTGTTGTTCCTCTTTCCAAGTATTTAGAGCGAGATACTGTGGTGGAATTTCAGTCTTCATAGATTTTATTCAGATGGGATTTGGAGATGTTATATTGACATGGCTTTTACCTTAGCATAGTTTAAACCCTCCTAATTATTGTTTGTCTTAGATGAATTGTACATTATTATTCAACCTTTCTTGCTATTTTAAGCACCTTTCCTTTTATTTTAAGCAAAATAACTGTAAAGGCTTGATTTCTTGGACTCTTTCATGGTGATCCTGCACCATCAACTACCCTTTAATAACTTCACAAACCTTTCTTTGGTTCACAACATTTTTAATAATGATAGTGGATGGTACAATAAAGTTGATGATAGTCATTTACTGTTCAAGTTTTGTTCAAGGTCTCTTATATGTTGCATATGCATAGGTTTTGTTATTGCGTACCAATTGGGTCCCTGCAACTCTTTTACGTATACAGATGAAGTGAAATGTTTGATTGAAATTATGAACCATGTGCTCTTTCCATTGTAGCTTACGATAGTTGAATATACCATTGTTATTGTTTGTTTTTGAACACTGAATCTAAAATTAATTAACAACAAAAAAATAACCAAAAAAAAACAAAAACTATTAAAATACACCAAACTTCCATTATAGTTTCATGGCATATGTGTAATAAGTTGGATGCAGGACGATGAGTGTTGACTGATGGAGTTATCTTCCCAAAACATGGATTCCCAATTGGCAGGTAACCTGGCACCCAAGTGCCCAGTTTAGTGAACATGTTAACTTTATCGAACATGTTAACTTTTTGTATCGTGCATAATGGTATTCATTCCAAAAAATGCAATAGATAGCAATTCCTTTCTTGTTGGCATAAACTATTGTTTCCTGCATTTTTTATGTTGTCTCGC
Source organism: Cryptomeria japonica (assembly GCF_030272615.1). Taxonomy (NCBI): domain Eukaryota; kingdom Viridiplantae; phylum Streptophyta; class Pinopsida; order Cupressales; family Cupressaceae; genus Cryptomeria; species Cryptomeria japonica. The sequence continues at coordinate 266,576,197 of NC_081412.1, forward strand.
CCACTTGTCTATAGATACTTCTTTTTGGCATTGTTTGCAGGGATGGCAATGGGAAGACCACGGATAGGAAAAAGAAAGGGTGTGGAAACATCTGTTCCGCAGAACGGAACGCCTGCTATGAATTCAAAGGCAAATGGGATGGCCGATGTTCTCACCTCTGATGGCAGTTTAGGGAAGTTTGCAAGACAACCACCACCACCCTTTGTAGACTGGAATGATGGGATGGACACAATGAAGTTTGACACCATGCAAGTAGAACTGCTAATGCAGAAGGTCGAAATTGCCCATGTTGAAAATGAAAGGCTGAAGGTGATTGTTTCTGATCTTGAATGGAGACTCACTAAAGTGAAAAGGAGATGCACTTAACTCAATAAGAAATGCACTGAACTCAATAAGAAATGCATGGAACTCAATAAAAAGGTCATGGACTTGGACGATAAGAATACGGACCTTGAGCTGGAAGTGCATGGTTTGCAGATGGCGAATGAGACACATGAGGTAGTTCGTGAGGTGTGTGCTAAAAACAGCAAAATCATAAGTGACCAGATGTAGGGGATGCTAGATGTTTGTGCACAATGCGCTCAGTACTGGAAACAAAGGTACACGAAGGTGTTTGCCTTTGTAACCGATGAAGATGATGGGAATGATGTGCCTCCCCTTACTCCGACCACTGGGGGAAACAAAAGTCATTTAAATACTCAACCTCTGCCTCTATAACAGGCTTGCACTGTTATGAAATTTTTCCTCTTCAATAAAACGTCAGCAGTGGTGCAAACTTTTTGTCATCAGACATATTCTTTCATTTAGGAAGACACTTTGTATGCTTCATGAATGGTTATTTTCAATAAACTTGATTGACCGAAGTTTTTCTTTCTGGTTCTTTTCTTCGGGAGCCCTTCTTGAACTAGTCCCTTGAACCAGTTGTAAAAATATATTAAGTGGCCTTGGCACCTTGTCAAAAAAAATAAAAAATAAATAAATGTGATTGACTTCACTTAAACATCAGTGGTTAATGATTGGTTTGTTGTACACTTTTTCATGCTTTCTGAATGGTTCTATGTGGCTTCTATGATGAATGGACTTCTCTTAATAAGTTAATATGACTTCCCAATCAGTGTTTGCAAACCAAGGCGGTTGAATCTATACCTGAAACGTAACTTTAGGTTAAAAGCTTATTTATAGGGGATTTAAAAGAACCGCTAATTGTATGATGGCAAAAAAATTTTATAGACTGAAAAAATGCTTATTTATAAATGATGGATAAACTAAATCACAAGTACATAAGATAGACTTCTCAATGACTATTATTCTTCGTAAATATTAAATATAAATCAATGAGTATTAACTATTAAAGCTTTACGACACGAAAGGTCTATAACTATTAATCTTGCTTGCAGTCTTTGCTTGTCTTCATCACTTTAAATATAGATCAATGAGTATTAACTATTAAAGCTTTACGACACGAAAGGTCTGTAACTATTAATCTTGCTTGCAGTCTTTTCTTGTCTTTATCACTTTTTTTCATATAGCCTCTTATATGTATAGTCCTCCCTCAACAGAAACTCTATTTGATCTTCATTCAGTTTAGCCACATCTAAGTTTAGTTTGCTAGTGATTCTACGGTTAGTCTTTCCAACTTGTCTTATTATCAAATGTCCAAAAGCTTATTCTCTGTCAACCAGTGTGGGTGTGTATCTTAGCTTTAGGATAGATAGCCCATTGTAGAAGGGATGCGTCTATTCTGCCTCCAAAAACATGCATGTTAATCATGCATTTTACACCTCGTTTTTGCAGTTAACGGCTGTGATTGACTAACCTATCGCGTGTTAGTCATGCGTTTTACATCGTCGATTTTGCAATAAACAGCTGTGATTGACTAACTTGTCGCTAACATGTTCTATGAAAGGTCTATTTTGGAGGCAGAATAGCTTCAGCTGTTAGCGAAAAGTTACTCAGTCACAGTCATTAATTGCAATATCGATGGTGTAGAACGCGTGACTAACACGCGTGTTCGTCAATCCATACTATCATTTTTGAGCCAGCTAGTACTGGACTCGCAACCGTTAGTTTCACGTTTTAGCTAAAGGTTAGTCAATCAAAACAGTAAATGTCGTGTATTTGTTCACAGTTTGTCATTTGCAGCCGTAAGTTTTGCGTGTTACTAACAGGTTAGTCAATTGCAGCACTAAATTTTGCGTGTTTGTGACAGGTTAGTCAATCGCAGCAATAAATTTTGCATGTTTGTGACAGGTTAGTCAATTGCAGCAGTAAATTTCGCATGTTTGTGACAGGTTAGTCAATCGCAGCAGTTAGTTTCGCGTGTTTGTTATAGGTTAGTCAATCGTAGCAGTTAGTTTCGATGGCGTGTTAGTCTAGCTCGTTGTTTCGCATGGCAAAAGGAAAAGTCTGCCAGCCACTAGTCTAATCGCAACTGTTAGTCAACCGCAGCCATTAGTTTCTCATTTTTTGGTAGGTTAGTCAACTGCAGCCATTAATATTGCATTTGTGTGATAGGTTAGTCAATCGCAGCCGTTAGTTTCACATTTTTGTGATAGGTTAGTCAATCGCACCAGTTAGTTTTGCATGTTAGTGAGAGGTTAGTAATCAGCCTTCGCGACCGTTATTGCAAAATTGATGGTGTAAAACGTGCAACTAACTTTTTTAGAGCTAGAATAGACGCATGTTGTTTAGAGAAAGGATTATTTTTATTAGATTTAAATTAACATATAAAGTGTATTGCTTTGTAGATAGAATGCATAGAGACAAACATATAAATTGTAAACATAACCGAGACAAACATATAAATGGTAAACATTCGAGACAAATGACGTTCAAATATCAACTATGTAACCATAGAAATTAACTATTTTATAAATAATATCATAGTCATAGAGGACCAGTTATACAATTTTAATTAGAGGACCTCCTCTACGATGGGAATCTACTCTGTATCCTCACAAACCTCCCTACTGGCTGTGGACTACCATAACCCATGAAAATGGGGGTGTAGTCCATAATAAGCAAGTTCCATGGAAAGAATGCCATGACATCCTTGATATTGTCATCAGAGTAAGGCACCAGGGACCATCCACGTCTCCAGTGGGGTCTGTCAGCATAGATTATGTGAATCCGAGGGAGAGTGACTGGCCAGTACACAAGGGCAAAATAAATTGGCCATAGCCGCCTATACAAAGTGACCATCAATGGAGTCGACAATCTGGTGAAGGAGATCACATCTTCTATGTGGACCATGTACATATTGTCATCGGTATAATATCTTTTCATTCGAATGGTCCACTTAGCTGCCCATCTAGGAGTTATTGTTCAAATAATATCTGAAACAATGATATCCGGGAGGCACTGAAATAAGGCAGACTCCTTGTCATTCTCTGCTAATCTCTCTAGCAGTCTGTAGATACATACGATAAGAGTGTTAGTAATATAACTATAGCATTCAAGAAATGTAAGACATAAGAGTATCAAGCACTCAAAAAATGCAAAACATAATCACACCATAAGAGTATTAATTATTTAACTAGAGCACTCAATAAATTGAAGACATAAAAGCGTAATACTGAAAATTAAGTTGCATAAAACCTACGCCTGTCGCTTGATGTGTATGTGAATTCCATTTAGTGATAAAACAGGGTGAAGAAACAATGGACCTGCATACAAAGATACATTATAAAAGATGGTTAGGGACAATTATAGTAAACATTACAACGGAACTACAATAAACAAAGTTGTTCCATATTACGCAACAGGTTGAATGAAGAATGGATAAACATCAAGGGACATCAAGCACATATATGACATAGTTACAAATAGAGAGCTTGATCTGAACAAATAATACCAAAATTAGTATCAGCGAGGATCACTGTGTGATCCCTCTCCATGTAAAAGACCATCAAAAGCCAATCACCGACGAGGAGTCCTATGGCCAGGTGTTGAGGGGGTTCCGAACACTGTCACAGATAAGTGTGTATCACTTTCACCGACTACAAGACACAATGACTAAATAAATGTGTGCAACATTCAGATGTTTAGAAACCACTTACAGGTGACACTAGAGTACCAACTTGTATCAAAGACAATCGATGCAGTGGCAAGGACATGTGGTTCCCGTTCTTTGTCTAATTGCCTCTTTCCCCTTCTCCTCCTAGAAGTCTCAAAGGGAAACTCAAAGGTGAGAGGCTATTGAACATCATGACAGATCTCACTCCTACTACTATGCCTATGTTGCCGCTGATTGTGACGATGGAGCTGACTTGCACTAAACCAAGGCCACATACGTTCGATGGTTGTATTGGCTGGATCAGTAGATGGTCTAAAATCAAATGACATGGCACTGGCATTCTGAAGATCAGCCATGAACTTATCCAGACAGCCTACAAATGCCATTAGTTTATCGCCTGAAGCCGACATTGTTTGCGACAATATGTTTAACTTTCTGTTTGCTTTGTTCCACATTACGATGTCCACATCCTCTAAATTTGTATGTGCATTATAAATGGTGTCGACGACAGCTTCAGGTGTTGGGTTTTCATTAGTATTAGCGGATGTTGGAGTCGACATACGAATAGGATTTGTATGAAACAAGATCTTAGGGTGAAGTACACATCTTTTAAGTTAGCAAAAATCAACATTCATGAACATCCACTTGCCCGGAACACATGAATCGTGGAATGAATTGTTCATCATTGCAACAACCTTCAATGCATGCTTGCACATGTTTCCTCGCAAACTCCACGGACATTCACAGATGTAGAAGTAATCCCCAAATTTCCTAACCACATATACCAGTTGCACGAGGACTGACTTTTCACCCAGTACCATCCAGGAGTAGTGTCGTCTAGAACACAATCGGCATCAAGAATTGCCTTTGCCCTCTCCATACTAGTTTGCAAATGTGTCAACCTGTAGTTTTTGATAAATCCAAAATGTTGCAATTCTCGCTTATGCTGGTAGAATGGTTCCACTTTATACACAAGTATAAAATACAGATTGTCCATCCTCCTCGAGCATGTCTTTTTATCATCTCTTAGGTGCAGTGACTTCAATTTACCATGGTATGATTTGATGGCATTATTTGTGTCCTGGTTAGCATGGGCGAAATTCCTGAAGTTTTTCGCCCACATAGCTGGCCAAAAAAAAAAAATTCAAATAAAGAAATTAAAAATAGGAGTAGGATGTCAACTACCAAACGACAACCAAAATGGGTAGCAAGTCATAAAGCCACCACTAGAATGTAATGTCAAACTCACCGATACGGCCTTCTCCTTGACACCATGTGTTGTAGAAGTACTCTAGAAAATGTGGTTGATCACTAAATTTGGCAAAGAAAGTGTGCAGCTCCTCCACCGTGCTCTCTTCACTTTCATGCATTGCCATCATTATCACCCCTAGATGGTGAAAAATATCCATTGCTCTTTCCTTCGTTGCATACTTGTATACATTCTTCAACCATGCTCGATGCACGTGCCAAATACAAAGTATGACACGACATTCTAAAATAGTCCTGTTATGAACAAAACATTTAATTGGGCTGAGGCAGGAGCGTGGCCATTTAAAATAAAACGTAAAGCAATGCACCATACTGTTTGATTTCATGTAGCCAAAATATCGCTCTTGCACTTACTGTATGGCTTGAATCTTTGCACTCGCATCATCCATGATAAATGCATTGATCCTCCAATTAGGCCTCTTTTCCTTTCCTCGTCTCCACAACTCCATCAACCACACCTGGATATCCTTGATCTTGTTCCTTGATGTCAGAGCCCATGCAACAAGCACCCCTGATTGTTGCTCGTCAAAGACGAGACACGAATACAATTGATACTATTTTAAACAACAAACAGGAAGATCATGATCATCCAGGGATCAAATGGGCTGCATGAAAATAGGTTAAGTTCGAAGAGACATGCCCCGTATTTTTTTGTTGCGAATGTCGAATCCATTGAGATGATTGAGTCATGCGAGAATCGTACCATCATGTCAAGCATCCAAGTTGTTTGTATTCCCATAACGAAAGGTCTGTCAGCACCTTGTGGCTGCTGGAAAAAAAAGAAATTTGCCTGATCCTGTTTTTTCCATTCTAAGATGCTAGTGGCATCGTGCACATGCTTTCGTGACCGAATAGAACGAACCCTCGTCGTCGCGTTGATAACATCCTTGCGCATCATGAATGAATCTCTCTTCTTCAACATGTCATGAAAAATGGGATCATCAAGATGTCGGTCCACAATAGCATCAATGCTCACATCCATTAGCAACAACCTCTCTATATATGCTTTGCATTCATCACAAAGGTTTGGTGCAAATTGAGAGCGCAGCTCATTGTTGGTATCATCGACACCATGACAAGCTTCACCATTGTTGTCTACATGCAACGGTTGCTTGAATATCAAGATGGCCACATTTGGCCTACCATATAACACCTTAACAATGAAGTGGCATGTACAACCTCTTTTTTTCTGATATGTCTGTGCGTGCTTCTTATTCGGTGACTTCTTCCTATTGTCTTGTGGTCCATATGAACACCAATACCTTCAAAAACAACTCTCCTATTATCAACAATAGTGGTAATGTCATTAAACGTAGACAAAGAATATGAAAGAATGTGTCTACGAACCTGTTGTACATCTTTGTTGTGTGCGTGTTGTGCAGAGCACTATCATGCTCACTGTGCCACTTTCAGAGGAATTGGGTTTCAACACCTTCATGCAACGATTCCCCTCTCATGAATGCATCCAATCTATCCAGTGGAATTGCTGCACACAGGTCTGTCGTTGAATCATTTTCGACACAAATTGGCATCCACTGAATATCCCTCGAACAGAAATGATGCAAACCTTCACCACCATCTTGAACTTCCAATACCATAGTGTCCTTCCATTTCCGGTGTTTTCCCATTCTCGTCCTGCACATATCAGAGAAAGAAAGAGATATTGTATACAGTAAACAACCACAATGATTATATCTTCAGTGTGATATTGTTTTGAGATATTGGTTGATGTCAAATGTGTTTGCCATGATATTGGTCGCTTCACACAAATGACCAAATCTACTTTACTGTTAGACCTTCATCCTGCCCATCCTGTTAACACATTTATTTACAAAATAGTTTTGTGCTATATGTGGACACTTTTAGTTTCATCATAAGAGAATTTAGTGGTGGATTGTATGTACAAGTGATATCTTGCAGTATCTTCATGAAAAAGCATCACTTCGGCATATTGAAGGGAATGTTGAGTGATATGTTGAGTGTTCGACAGGTCTGATTTGGAGCTACAGTAGCTGAGGCCATTTGAAATATGCCTCCAATTCACTTGACCTTTCTTCATACTCATCGGTTTAAATCTGACCGATGAAACAGTGTGAAGAAAATCTGCAATCTCTATCAGCAGGCACAACCTCTATCGGTTGAAGGTGGATGGTTCATTTGTTCAAAAAGGTAAAATTTTAATTATCGGCATAAGTACTCTCCATGAAATAGAACTGGCAAGCAAAATATAGAATATCAGCATAACATGTACCAATAAATCAGAGGGCGGATTCATTGGGAAGAGGCACTTATGAACCTATCGTTGTAACTTGTAAGGATAAGGCAATGCGGATCATGGAGTTATAGCATCGACAGATCGGAAGTAATGAGAAAAGTCTATCCCGATACCTGATGACTGAAGGGAATTGAAGGCGGGCCCATTGAAGAAAAAACCATGTCGGGATAGTGCAAAAAATAGTTAGATCGATTCCCGATGACATGGAGAATCGAAAGGCAGAACCATCGGTACTACCTAAACTGATTAATCAAACTCCGAAGCATAAAGCATAAAAGTGCATCAGAGACTCATCGGGACTTTGGGAGGAATAGGAAAATGCTATTCCAACCCCCTATGAATATAAAAGCACCTGCAAGGATATCAGTGTAAATTATACTGATAAAGTAAACGTGCATCAGGACTCATCGGGACATCAGAAGAATAAATTTTATGCTATGTCGAGTCTCGATAGGACTATTAAGGCGGATGTAGAGTTGCTAGGAATTCTTCGGAGTGATTTATGTCGATAATGCGGGTGACTTGGTCACAATGCAGACTGGTATATTGAGATCATCGAGGCATTGGAGGGACATCAATTGAACTATGTCGATACACGATAGGACATATCGGACTATGTTTTGGCTATCGGGAGGGGTCAAACGAGGCTATTCTAGCTTCAAAAGCTCCAAAAAGGCAGTACGGAGGGACTAACATGCATGTTAGTCTCACATTTTTCACCATTGATTTTGCATTTAACGATCACGATTGACTAACCTGTCACTAACACACTGTACGAAAGGTCTGTTTTGGAGCCAGAATAGCCATGGCCCTCCAAAACAGACCTGTCGCACAGCGTGTTAGTGAGATGTTAGTCAATCGCAACTGTTAATTGCAAAATCCACGGTGAAAAATGTTCTACTAACACGCATGTTAGTCAATCCATATCTGTCTGGGTTGTGTCGATTCTGAAGGTTTAGGGTTTTTTGAAATTTACCTTTTTTATGTTTTGAAAAAAGAGTGGCAGGCCCGGAATGAAGGTTAACGAACGATGTCTTCCGGTTGATCCAATGGCCCACGTTGTTTCATAAAGGAAAGATGGTCGGAGTTTATCTTTCGCGAAGCAACGAAAGGGAAGTGGGCCAGCGGGAGGATGACGTGGAAAGTAAAGAAGGTGCATCTTGAAAAGGACCTGACGGTCTGCATTAGTTCGGTGGGCAAAATAGCGTGGAGTTTATCTTTCGTGAAGCGGCGAAAGGATGGTGGGCCTGACAGATTGGACTAGTGCTGGTTTTTAAAGGTTTTACATCTCAAAATAGATTCAACGATGAGCGTTGTTTCGTAGCCCGGAGATGCAAGGTTTTTAAACTTCACGAAACAGCGAAAACCCTTTGTGGTGAGGACTTCATACGGTTAGTGAAAAGGGTTTCGCTCACTATGGAGAGTACAGATTGAGCGAATGCGTAGTTTTTAATCTTCGCAAAACAGCAAAAAGCCAGGACAATGAGATTTCCTTTGTGGTCCATTGGAGCTTTTCTTAAATTCAATTGTGAATTCATCGGCGAAGCCTGTAGATTAATGTCACAATTCAACACTCTATTGCCCTATTAAGCCTCACATCAACAAAATTTTAGTATCAATTCAAGTAATTTTGCAGAGGAGGCATTGCGTAGAGCAAATTTCTTCAAGCAACAAGTTCGTTCTGCACTCATTTTGAAAGTTACAGTTCGAATTGGTTTCATTGGGTGTTTAGATTCTGAGAGGTCTGTTTGAGTTTTAAATTGAAATACCTATAATTCAAGATGGCACCACGAAGAGATTTCAGAGGGAAAGTGAATTATCAGGATAGAGCTATATGTGATGATTTCTTGGAACAATTAACCATGTCTACAAATATCGCTGCTAAGATCAAAGAATTAGTGCCCAAGGCCCCCCGTTTAAGAATTGGAGATGGTTTGTATGACAAAGGGAACTGGTTGAGGGATTCACAGACAGGGCTATCAGGCCTGGGACTTTTCAAGGTGGGTTTTGGCCAAAGACATTCCTCTGCTCCAATGAACAGTCTATGGGAATTAGATGTGGGAAAGCTCATAGTCCCTAGGGTTTTTATGGATGTAGATTTATTAACCCAGGTTGCAAATAATTATGACCCTATTGCTAAATGTGTGAGAAATGTGAATGGGGGAGCCTTAATTGAGATTAACGATGATGAGTTTAGGAAGGTGTTTAAGCTCAGTGAGGTATCAAACTACTTAGAGCCAATCAATTTTGATACACTTGCACAGGTCTACAATGTCTAGAGAGATCATCTCAGGAGCGGTCCTTTGAAAGATTTTTTTGTCAAAATAGGAGGGTTAACTGTTGTAGGCCCTAGTACCATGGAACCCTTCTCTGTGAATTTGTTTACTCTGAGGGCTAAAGGCATGTATTGGTCACTTTGTCAGATTTTTGGGGAAGATGCCCAAACCAGTATGCCAACTCACTATATGCTAATGATATCACAAAACTTAAACCCCTCTATGGCAGTAACTTTTGATTATGCATCTTATCTCACTAATGCAATCCATGCAGGACTGATAGGGATTAAAAATGGTATGCTAGACATACCTTTTGGGTGGTATTCTCTTCTCATGCATATGTTTTTGTTTAAAGGTGCTGATTACTTCGCTAATGGAATGGATATGGTTAAGGAAAGGGATGGTGAAGAGATACCTATGCAATTATGGAGCACAATTTTGTCTTAGGATAGAGAGGATGCCCGTTACTTGAAGTTTGACAGATGCTTTGCATCTAGGCTTCGGATTCTCTTGTGCCAAATAAATCCTAGGATCCCTAAGGCCCTCATAGAGTTCCTTAGGCCTAAAGAATTTGCTGAAGGTATCAAGATTGTGCACAACTGGGGTGATGTATATATATACCCCATCTCTATGGTGTTTAGAGTTTATGGATTTGGAGGAACTCCATATTTGCTTCCTTATCAAGTCCCATTAAAGATAGGAATTGCAGAGATCCTAAGGCAAATCGGGGGTCTCCAAGAGGTAGAGTTAACAAATAGGGGGAAAGGGACCATTTTCCCTACCATCACTATTGCTCATCAATTTGTAATTACCAAGGGTGGCTAGAAACACTTTGATGATTTCTTTCAACCATATAGGTTGCCTACTACAGTATCAAGATTTGTTGACCTTGAAGATTTCTTCAATGGTATGTTCAGAAAGAGAGCAGTACATAAAGGTAGACCACACCAGTTCCATTTTCCTGAGGATCTGATCATAAATGAATTCAATCTAGATGAGCAAGAATTGAGGAAAGAAAAATGGGTAGCATACAAGAAGGCTCTTGATTTTATTCACCAATTTGATGGTGGTTATGATCCTTTGTCTAGTTTTACTCCCTTTGAGGAGAAAATTAAATTCTTAATTCTTCATTTTGAACACCTAATGCAGACATTGAAGGAGAAGAGGGAGGTTATAATGAGGAATGATCCTCAAAGGGCTAAGTTGGTTTTAGCCAAGCCTTCCTTTGCCAAGGCCATCCCTCTGGGTGATTATGTGATGAATAAGAAGCGAAGGTATAGTGTGCTAGTGCCGGTAACTAGTGAGCCCTCTATTTCAAAAGGAAAGAGAGCAATAGGAGATGTCACTGACATCCAAAACTCCCCTAAAAGGCAAGGGGAAGGCAAAGAGGTGCAAACAAGTGAACCTATGTACTCTCCCTCCCAATCCCCTATCCATGTGGGAGATGAACTAGCAGCTGCAGACCAATTGTTGCAGTTAGGAAGTCTCGGTGAGATTGCCTACACTTATGAGGAAACACAAGAGGGAATGCCCAAAGAGCCATCGACTGCTAAGATGAATTTGACTACAGATGAGTTCAAGGGAAAGGAGCTAGACCCTACTATCAAACAAGCTAGTGATGAGTTCCTGGCTGATAATAATTTTGTTACAACAGGGTCCTTTATGCAATTTGTTTGGAAACAAAACATTGAGCAATATAAGGCAAGATGTGAGAAGAGAAAGAATGAGCAACCCTAGAAAGATGCAAATACAGTGGAGGAAGAGGTGAAGCGAGAAATGATGGCAAAATTCAATGCCATTACTCCTCAAAAGGGGAGAGAAATGGTGTCAAAGGTTGGTGTTTTAATCCTTCCTGAATGGGACATAGCAGATGCCTTAGTGCTTGAAGCAGTAAGGAAAGAAACCAAGCCCCTAGAAGGAGTGACATTCACTAAGGATAATGCTTCTTTGGTTATGTGGTCCCTAAAGAGGGATGAGAGAAAAAGGAGGAAGGACACCTCATAATCCAACTACCTAGGAGGTATGATAGTGAAGAGAGTTTAGGACACTAGAGTGGTAGAAGCTGCCAACACAATTCTAGAAATTGCAAAATTTAGTGTGGTAGTGGCTGAGAAAGAAACTAAGGAGAGAGTTGATCTCCAGGTAAAACTGGAAACAATTTTAAAGGCTTATAATGAGGCCAAAGGAGAGATAGCCAACCGAGATAGCATCATTGCTAGTTTACAAAGTCAATTGGTAGGGCAGTACCAGAAAGGTGAGTCATCTACTTTAATGATTGCATCTTCTCCAGCAAGACCCCCACCCACCAGTCCTATCATTGAATTTCCCCCTTCTCCTATGACATCTGGTTTCGAGGCTACTAAAACTTTAGAAGATGAGATGGAAAAGTTTAAACGGGGTCACGCCTTACTTAGAAGCAACTATGAAGAAAAGGTGAGAGGTACAATTTTGAAAATTGGTGACTCAGTTAGAGCCTCTATTGTATACATTAACATGAAAAGAATTTTGAATATTTTGACTGATTTGAAAGAAGATAAGGCCACTTTAGAGCCAATTCTGAATAAGTGGATGCCTAGGGGAGTGGAGTTGGAACTTATGTGTTCATCTCATGTAGAGGCAGATGGTGATGCCAATATCAAATCCACTTTTGAGTTAATAAAAGGGATGACTGGATTAGCAAAAGAAAGGGTAGGTGTGAAGAGAAAAGCCCACATATATAGAAAAGAATATTCTGATCATAAGTATGAGTTGTTTTTCAGGGGTTTTGTTGGTCCAAATCAGCTGAAAGAGGAAAAGGCATGGCTTGATGAGTTGGGGTGTAACTTGTCAGAGAGGGTAAACGAGCTTATTAATACAGATGACACGGCTTTATTTATTAAGACAATTGAGGAGATTGAGAAAGCAAAGTCACATTATGGTTTTCTAGAGACAGAGGTTGGGAAATTGAGAATTACATGGAGAAGGCTAAATAAGATGAAAAAGAAGATCGTTCGCTTCTCCTAGCTAGGTGATGGTGTGTTCGAAGAGTGGAAAAAGAAATATGCAGTACAAGAAGAGGAAGTCCCACAACACTTGGAAGATGTTGCAGCAGAACAACAAACTTAAAAGGCCATTAAGATATAAAATGATTGTATTTTTCTTTCCTTTTCCAGCTTGAATCATGGTTCTAACAAACTTTTCCTACAAAAGTCCGAAGCTTGTTTGCAGCCATATTGTTATAAATGGATACCAGGACTTAGGAAAAATCATCACAAGAATTTGTAAAGAAACTCTGCTGAAACATATCTGTGGTGTTTCTGGTTCTCTCTGGAATTACATTGAGTCTAAAATTCTCAAAATGAATATAAATATACACATCAAAGTTTCAGCCCTAAATCTTCTTTCTCTTCTAGTGTGCATTCATTCTTCCTTGGGATCAAATACTGAAAATGAGCATAAGTTTTCTTTAATGTTACAGTTTCTATTTTCTTTGAAACCTTCTTATATGTTAGTCTGGAATTCTATTTTCTTCATGTCCTCTTTAGCAACATACAAAGTTATAAAATTTTCTTACATGGAGGAATAGGGCTGGGCTGAAGCTATCCTGGCTCTACCTATCGTACAACGTGTCAGCGACAAGTTAGTCAATCGCAGTCGTTTCTTGCAAAATTGACGGTGTAAAATGCGTTATTAACATGCTTGTTAGTCAATTTATACTGTCATTTTGGAGCCAGAATAGATGCGTCCGTGTTAGCGACGGGTTAGTCAATTGCAACTGTTAATTGCAAAATCGATGGTGTAAAATGCATGACTAACACGCATGTTAGTCAATACGTACTGTCATTTTGGAGCCAGAATAATGTGTCCCGCACTTAGCATGGTCCTATCAGGCCTCGACATAACATAAAAGTTCTTCTTCTGACGTCCTGATGAATCCTCATTTGATGCACTCTTTATCGGTATAGCTCACACTGATACTCCAGCCAATGCTTCTATCTTCATCGGGGGTCGGAATAGCCCTTTTTATTCCTCCTGAAATCTTGATGAATTCCCAATGCACTTTTTGTGTTATATGCTTCTGAGTTCTTTTATCGATATAGGTAATACTGATGGCACAAAATTCTGTTTCTCCATATCATCGAGGATCGGTATACAAATTTTTGCACTACTTCGATATGAATCTTCTTTTCGATGGTGTCACCTTCAATTTCCTTTAGTCATTGGGTATCGGGATAAAAATTTCTTATTACTTCCAATCTCCCGGCACTATGTTATAAGCTTCGCCATTTCATTACAAGTTATAATGATGCTTTCATAGGTCATGGATATAGCAATTTATATGCTTTGCCGATAAGCTGATGCAAGCCGATAGAAAGCAACCACCTACTTCCTCATCGAAACAAGATTTCTCGATGAAACGATCTTTTGAAAAGTGTGCACCGAGTTGAGTATTTTTTAATGTGCTCCAATGAGTCCGCGCTCTATTTCATCGGTATAAGTGTTGTCGATAATCCTCCTTTGGCTTGCCAATGTGGTTTCATCTGGAGCTTCATTTTAGCTAGATGTAGGCCAACCATACCTTAGTGGAAGGACAAACTGGAGACCTCTATGTTTTTTCATGCGCTTTGGTAGATTCACATCAGGCCTCAGATAAAGTACATAGGAGCAGAGAACTTGACGGCTAGTTCTCATAATAGTAAAGATATGTTGTTCGAACGAACCTTGATTAGAATTCGGGCCTCTTCTAGTCGGTATGTAGACTTCTCTAGAAAGTTTGAAACTTTATATAAGGAATGGTTCAAATTGCAGTCTTAAGCCTGGAAGTCTCGATCTAAACCGATGGTGCATCATTTTGGTGTCAATTGCCTGTGTAGAGAGGAATCGATCCAGGCCCAATGTAGTCGGCTATTTCAAGAAAATGATGTGCTCTGGAATGCTGTATGGCGGGTGGCTAATGGTATATTGGGTGCTAATTGACACTGGTGTGATAGGTTTGTTTATGAGGCTGTCATTTGCCCTATGGTTGACATATTCGATTCAAAGGAAGCGACCATACAGAGGATCGACAGCTTTGTCTTCCCATCTGATGGGAAGGCCCTGGGAAATTCCATTCTAGAGTTGGATTTTGATTGTTGGGTAAGCACCCTTCACATCTCTTTTAACCACACCAAATACATCTCCTCTAAATTGGAGGAGTCAGACACTGAAGACGAGGAAATTGCCCAAAAAAGGGCAGCATGGGAAAGGAGGAAGAACTTCATCCAGGAGGCGTGGGAGGTGTATAGGGTGGGGGTGAGGAATGGGAATTTGGATCCCTTCCGCAGACTATTGAACTCCGATGATAACTAGCTCTCGGCACCAGCCGCTGTCAAAGTAATGGAGATTGGAGAGAACATGGGTGTCATACTCCAATACATTGGGAGTTAGTTTTGTTGTTTATCTACAATTTCTTGTTTTGCATATGTCACTCACTACACTTCTATGACCCTATTGCAAACAATAGGATTAATTTTGTAAAATTAGCAGTAGCACTATTTTAGGTAGTTACTGGATAAGTTATAAAACATCTTGTCATGGTAAATAGGAGAAAGTGTCACCATTGTAGGTGCGTCGAGCGCCTTCGATGGTAATTTTGTAGCCAATATTTTTATATTTAAAGATGTCATTTTCATCTACATGTACTGATGAGGGATGGCTGGTGGACATTACAATTTGTAAAGAACCAATGCTTCTTACACACTGCTCCCAATTTTTTAACACAATGTTTGTTAAGTATTGATGTATTCAAATACAAATTTTCTATCACATGAAGTATTGATCTATAGTTGTTAGTTTTTCCTTTTCTATACTTTAATATTGCTTCAATCTCTTTGTTAGCTTCAAACTATTATTGCAAAATCATTTGCAATAAATGACTGCGATTGACTAACCTGTCGCTACCACACTGCACGAAAGGTCTGTTTTGGAGCCAAAACAGCTGTAGCCCTAAAGGATTACTATATCAGTATAACTTTCACCGATATCCCCATAGGCAATTTTATATTAATCGTGGGTTGGAGTTGCATTTTTCTAATCCTCCCGATCTCCCCATGACTAACACACGTGTTAGTAGTCCATTTTACATTGTCCAATGGGCATTTCGTACCGTGTCTTAGCGACAGGTTAGTCAATCGCAACCGTGTGTTATCGACAGGTTAGATAATCGCAGAATGTTGGTCCCAATATGGACGATGTAAAACAGACTACTAACATGCCTACATAGTCCTATCGGGACTCAGCATGGCATAAAATTGCTTCTTCCGATGTCCTGATGAGTCATAATGCATGTTTACTTTATCGGTATAGTTTACACCGATATCCCCGCAGGTGCTTTTATCTTCATTGGGGGTCGGAATAGCATTTTTCTATTACTCCCAAAGTCCCAATCAGTCTCTGATGCACTTTTATGCCTAATGCTTTAGAGTTTGTTTTATTGGTATAGGTAATACCGATAGTTCTGCCTTCCCCATTCTCCATGTCATATAGTGTCTTAGCGACAGGTTAGTCAATCTCAACCATGCGTTAGCGACAGGTTAGACAATCGCAGAATGTTGGTCGCATTATGGACGGTTTTACTGATTACTGACTGGGTATCGGTATAGCAGACTGAGATTGCTCCCGATAGCTGAAACATAGACCGATATGTCCCATCAGGTATCGGCATAGTTCAATTTATGTCCCTCCAATGCCCCGATGAGTCCGCATTGTGACCAAGTCCCCCGCGTTATCGACATAAATCACCCCAAAGAACTCCTAGCAACTCTCCATCCACCTTAATAGTCCTGTCGGGACTCGACATAACAAAAAATTGCTTCTTCCAATGTCCCGATGAGTCCTAATGCATGTTTACTTTATTGGTATAATTTACACTGATATCCCCGCAGGTGCTTTTATCTTCATCAAGGGTCGAAATAGCCTTTTTCTATTCCTCCCGAAGTCCTGATATGTCTCCGATGCACTTTTATGCTTAATGCTTCGGAGTTTGTTTTATCGGTATAGGTAATACCGATGGTTCTGCCTTCCCCATTCTCCATGTCATTGGGGATCAATATAACTATTTTTGCACTATCCCGATATGGTCTTTTTCTCTGATATGGCCGTTTTCAAAAAAAAACAGGACTAGTCTGATATGTCGGGCCCACCATCCTTTTGCTGCTTCGCGAAAGATAAACTTCACTCTATTTCGCCCAACAAAATAACGCAGACCGTCGGATCCTTTTCAAGATGCACCTTCTTTACTTTCCACATCATCCTCGCACTAGGCCCACTTCCCTTTCACTGCTTCGCAACAGGTTAGTCAATCACAACCACTAACTGCAGAGTCGACGATGTAAAAAGTGCGACTAACATGCATGTTACTCATTACTGATTGGGTATAGGTATAGCAGACCAAGACCGCTCCTGATAGCCGAAACATAGACCGATATGTCCCATCGGGTATCGGCATAGTTCAATTTATGTCCCTCCAATGCCCCTATGAGTCTGCATTGTGACCAAGTCCCCCGCGTTATGAACATAAACCACCTTGAAGAACTCCTAGCAACTCTCCATCTACCTTAATAGTCCTATCGGGACTTGACATAACAAAAAATTGCTTCTTCTGATGTCCCGATGAGTTCTAATGCATGTTTACTTTATCAGTATAATTTACACCGATATCCCTGCAGGTACTTTTATCTTCATCGAGGGTTGGAATAGCCTTTTTCTATTTCTCTCGAAGTCCCGATATGTCTCTAATGCACTTTTATGCTTAATGCTTCGGAGTTTGTTTTATCAGTATAGGTAATACCGATGGTTTTGCCTTCCCCATTCTCCATGTCATCGGGGATCGATATAACTATTTTTGCACTATCCCAATATGGTCTTTTTTTTCCGATATGGTCATTTTTTTTAAAAAAGCAAGACTAGTCTGATATGTCGGGCCCACCATCCTTTCGCTGCTTCGCGAAAGATAAACTCCACTCTATTTCTCACAACAAAATAACGCAAACTGTCAGAACCTTTTCAAGATGCACCTTCTTTACTTTCCACATCATCCTAGTGCTGGGCCCACTTCCCTTTCGCTGCTTCGCAACAGGTTAGTCAATCGCAACCACTAACTGTAGAATCAACGGTGTAAAATGCGCGACTAAAACGTGTGTTACTCATTACTGACTAGGTATCGGTATAGCAGACTGAGACCACTCTCGATAGCCAAAACATAGACCGATATGTCCCATTGGGTATCGGTATAGTTCAATTTATGTCCCTCCAATGCCCCAATGAGTCTGCATTGTGACCAAGTCCCCCACGTTATCAGCATAAATCACCCTGAAGAACTCCTAGCAACTCTCCATCCACCTTAATACTCCTATCGGGACTCAAAATAGCAAAAAATTGCTTCTTCCGATGTCCCGATGTGTCCTAATGCATGTTTACTTTATCGGTATAATCTACACCGATATCCTCACAGGTGCTTTTATCTTCATCAGGGGTCAGAATAGCCTTTTTCTATGCCTCCCGAAGTCCCGATATGTCTCCAATGCACTTTTATGCTTAATGCTTCGGAGTTTGTTTTATCAGTATAGGTAATACTGATGGTTCAGCCTTCCCCATTCTCCATGTCATCGGGGATCGATATAACTATTTTTGCACTATCCCGATATGGTCTTTTTCTCCAATATGGCCATTTTTTTTTAAAAAGCAGGACTAGTATGATATGTCGGGCCCACCATCCTTTTGCTACTTCGTGAAAGATAAACTCCACGCTATTTCACCCAATGAAATAACGCAGACCATCGGATCCTTTTCAAGATGCACCTTCTTTACTTTCCACGTCATCCTCATGCTGGGCCCACTTCCCTTTCACTACTTCACAAAAGATAAACTCCGACCATTTTTCCTTTACAAAACAACACGAGCCATTGGATCAACCGGAAGATATCATCTATTTGTATATTGAGATCATCAGAGTATCAGAGGGACAAGAAATAAACTATGCCCACACCAAATGACTCAAGTAAAAAGAAACCAAAGGCGAATGCATCGAAGAGAGCTATGCCGATGGAGCGTTAAAACAAAAGGCAAGGAGGAGACTGAAGTGATTCCCATCACAATGAAACGAACCATCAGGATAAAGAAAATATAGGTATTCCGAGACCCGATAAGTGGGTCGGGGTAGTTTGTTCCGATCAGAAAGAAAAAAGTGGTAAAGTAATAACGGACAACCGGCGGAAAACATTTGAATCATTGGGAGGAGTATCACCGATTAGCCGTTGGTTTTCGTCATGAGAAGAACTGACCGTGACAACATAGTTTCCATTAAATATAGAAGTTAAGTACATTCATTGCTGCACAAAGCAAATTTGTCAAATATTGCAATAATCAATTACAAAGATTGCAAGCAAATCTGTCCCAAATAGCCTGTATTGCAGAGGGAGTAGCATTTCTCACGAAGTAATTGCAGAAAGATATTAAGTGCTTATTGAGAAAATTTCTGAGTTACTGACTACAGAGTGAAATAATTTGCAGAAATGGAGGGGTCAAGCTCAAAAGGGAAGCAAAAAGCTATCGAAGTATCGAGTACCGCAACAAAGAAATCGGGTAGAAAGTTGAATCAGGACATGATAGACCAAATGGGATCTCCAGGAGCTAGGTCACGCAGAGCTAAGACAAATTTTCCTATCCACGAGCAGTTAGAGGATAGATACAGAGGGATTGGGGACATATTCACCACAATGCGAGGGCACAAGTTGTTCCTTTTCCATTACTTCCGCAAGGATAACCCCACACCAATTTCAAACCCATGGAAAACGGGTCTCGGTAAACTTGTAGTACCCAATGTGTTTGTGAAAATTGATTTGTTGAAGATTTTAGTAAGAAATTATAATGCAAACAAGCGATGCATTATGTTGCCTGATGGGAGTGCTCTAGTGCATTTTGCAAAGGCTATGATTCAGGAAGTTTTTGCAGTAGATTTGGAGGCGGAATTGCCTTTGTCTTTTGTAGATTTGGAAGAAGAGTATAGGAAGATGGACACTACATACCAAGGCTAGAACCTCGCTGTCCATAAAGTAGAGAAGGGGAGGCTAACAGATGAAGAAGGTCCTCCATATGACATGACTATTTTAAGAAGTATCTGCAATATACATATATGGCTTGTGGTTAGGTGGGAGGAGTTGAAGCTCTTGATCTGGCAAACACTGGACCACTTGTTCTAGCAATAGAAGTGCAAAGGCATGAGCCTAGGGCATTTGACTTCGCTTCTTACTCGGTAGACAGATTGCATGAAGGTTTCTTAAACCTAAAAGACAATCCAGACAAATATTTCAAGCACTACTCACTGTTAATGCACATCATTTTATTTTATGGGAGACTTAAAGGGTTATGGCCGGAAGAATTGAATGTGAATACAATTGGGAAAGATGGAAAGGAGAAACCCATGCAATTATGGGTTTCCCTTTGGGATTACAGGTTTGATAGTTCTCATTACCTCAAATTTGAGGAGTTCTTTGTGAAACCACTTTTCTTGCTCTTTGGTGAGCCTCAGCAAGGATTATTTTTGGAGGAGGTTAAGAAGTTTCTTAGGCCTCATGAGCACCAAAATCCAAAGGTCAATCACAACTAGGGCGATTGGTACTCGTGCCAAAACTTCACTTTTGTTCGATGCTATGGATTTAAGGGTTATCCATATGTTCTCCCTAAGCCTACACCAGACAGGATTGCCTTCTTGGAAATTGTAAGGCAGTTAAGTGTTTCTAATGCCAAACATTTCAGAGGAGCACACAAGCAAGCTTTCCTCCCTGGCACACTTCACTTTTAGGATTTTAAAATTGTATCAACTAGGGCATATGAGGCCATTGACAGGAAGCTGGTGGATGAATACAATTTGTTTCGGCACGTATCTAGAGCACACTATGATCCTGAGGGTTACATCCATTCAAGCAGGAAAAGACGGGATTTGGGAGACTACCTCCATGAGGAGGATGAATTTGAAGACATGTGCAGGAGTAAGGAGGTAGAAGAGCTTGTAGGAGTTATGGAGACCTTGGAGAAGAAGCTAGAGGAAAGAAGGCAGAGACTAGAAAACATGGAGGGAGAACCAGCCCAAAGTGATTCAAAGGAAAATGAAGTAGTCTCCAAGCTCTATGCCCCTAAGAAGGAGAAGGATTTGGAGGCAGAAGATAGGCTTATTATTACTCTAAATGCAGAGACAGATGAAAGAATGGTAGAACGTGTTTCTTTTGTATCTAATGATCACTTCATAAAGTCTAAGGAATTCAAATCATTCTTGTACCACTTCAAGGGTAAGAAATTGAGGGAAGCAGTGCCAAATGTGACCCCTGATAATGAAGCAGAAATGATGATGAGGTTGAAGGAAGACATTGACAGAGAAGTTGAGACTATGACCCCGCAAAGGGGCAGGCAATTGCTAGTAGACACAAGAATAATTGTGTTTCCAAGATGGGACCTGAGTGCTTCATTTATTTTTGATTCTTTGTTACATTCAGATAATAAGGATATGAAGTTAAACATCCAAGGAGTGCAAGATATTTTTATTGGATCAAGATATGATCCAAAGGAGGAAGAAATGTTATTGTGGGCCTTATATCCTCCTAATAAGAGGCCAAAAATCATTGATGTAGATAAAGCTTTTGCTCACATGATGACCTTGAAGGTTGGAGAAGTAGATCATATAGTCACAGCTGACATGGGTATCAATATTTCAAAGTTTAATAAGGCCCAAATGAAACATGTGATAGCAGAGAAGAATAAGTATAAGGATTTGTATGAAGAGACCCTGAAGAGGAGTGGGCACCTTGTTCCCCAAATTACAGATTTAGGAGGCGAATGGAAGAAAAAATTTGAAAAGCTATCTTATGAACATAACAAGTTGAAAAAATAGATGAAGAGCGTTAGGGCCGATACCACTTGCGTGTTGCTAAGTAGGAGGTACGACAATATGGAGAAAACATTGAACGAATTCTGGGGTGAATATCAGAGGAACATGAACAATATAATTTCACACACCAGAATTCGAGATAGACTCGACATGATGTTACAAGATGCAACGACGAAAGAGAGAAAAAAAGAAGCTGCAGGGTCTGCTTGTTACACATGATGGAGTTATAGAGGCATTGAAGTCTGAATTTGATGAATGCTAGCAGATTGTTGAGCATGAGGTTCCTAGTCTGGTAGATGATGCAGGTGTGATCAAAGACAAAACCGTATGGATCACTGAGTGCAAGTCTATGCTTAATGCAGCCCAAGCCATCACCAGAGCAGATGTCCTTGACATGAATGACACGTTTGATCAATTGGAAAAATTTTATGTGATTGAGAATGCAGCCAAGGATGCCATCTTCAATGCTACAACATATAAGGATCCGACCTACTTGGGGCATATGAAAAAATGTGGACGGTGGCTGGATCGAAAGTCCTAGTGTGGTGTTTGACTTTATGTAATGTAATTGATATCTTGGTTAGGCATTTTAATTTTTGTTCACTTAGTTGTTAAGATAATGAAAGGGTGTGTCCTTTCATTCCTGTCTTTCAGCATTTGTATTTGTATTGAGTCATCTTGCGTAATGAAGGGAGTTTTTTTTTTTGGGGGGGGGGGGGTTTGGAACATCATTGCTATAAGGACTGAAAGTCATATGTATTATGAAATTTTATAGGAAGCAGAAGTGTCATTTTGTGTAAGCAAATTGCAATGAAGTATCTCCAAGTGGGTAGCTTATGTGTACTGTCATTTCTCAGACATTAATATACAAGATTCACTATTTCTACTTCAAATGTACTGATTACTTTCTTTGTTGATGATACATGCTTTGTCCTCTTCATAAATTTGTTTAAGAATATGTTGTAATATGAATCACATTCCATTACATCAAATGTGAGATTGGGTTCTTATTGTTTATGTGAGACATACTGAACCATTATATTGATTATTCATATTGTCTCTTGAGTTGATAATGTTATCTATCCACAAAGTATCATTATATTCTGAGATAGAGGCATTGCTTTGTTGTTAATTCTTTAAGATCCTGATTTAATATGCATTAGCTCCTTGATAGATAAGTATTATTCTGAAACCTAGGTTTAGTGGAGTCTAAAGTGTAGAGGGAATTGGTCTTCGACCATCCCTGTTCGTTGCCCAAGGCCGATTGCACTACTTCATGGTTAGGAAACTATTTACCATTTTATATGCATTTTCCACATTTTGAGCTAATGATCCATAGTTTGGATTAGGTGTTTGAATAATGGAATACTCAGAGCTCCACATGTGTGTTTGATAGTCATTTCAAGGATGATTGTCCCCTAGGTTGCTACTTTTGTCAAATCTGGCCTATGAGCCCTTGTAAGCCCAAAAAAGCATAAATTTGCATTACGATCAAAAATGACTTCTAAAGCCTCATTAGGAATTTAGGCATATCATTTTAATGTTAGGAAGTCATGCTAGGAGGTTCAGTATAAGTAAAAATGCATAAAAGGCAAAAATGCACATTTGACCAAAAGTTGTCATTGTTGCTTGACAACTTTTTGAAAAACTTTGCATTTTTTTAGCAAATCAGTGGTTGGGCAATCGATGAAGTATTGGTTATGACCAAAATGGCATATAAAATGCTCTGAGAATGACCAAAATGACCAGAATAGAAATTCAATTGTCCTACAAGAATTTAATTGTATTTGTAGTCATATATATTGAAATGCTTGACTTTGATGTTATACAACAATTTCATGCACATACAATAAAAAACATTTGTTTTTCCACCATATATAATAAAATCTTAACAACAATTTCAAAACAGAGAAGATAAGAGTACCAGTTGGTGTCAACAAAGTTTTTATTTGTCTAGTAAAGCTATATTTTATATTAATTCTAAAAATGTTTACATTCTGCAAGACAAACCTCGACGGCTAGCCAACTAGACCATCAAAGTCGGTGGACGGTATACATAATGGTCCATACATAACACATTCAGAAACATTTTTTAAAAAAACACAGTCCTTGCTTCAAAAAGGGTTGTATGTGCCATCTCGCTACACCACATGAACAGTGACCGTGCCCTCTTCCACGTCTAGCACTTCCATGTTCCTAATTTGGTTAATTTTTGTCTCCCTGCTAGAGCCTTCACTGAACTGTAGCACACAACCCTTCTTAGTTGTTCTTCCATAAGGTCGACCCTATCATTTTGTGCGTGTAGGAACTGTTCGTTGCACAAGTGCTCTATATTCTGACCAAGGTCCCCATTTTGCCATCTCCACACACACTTCCCAGACATTGACCGTCTCAAGATATTGCACAATACCATACATCCCAGCCTGTGCTACACTTCTTCTGGCCTCTTTATCGAATGTCGCACTCCAGAGCAAGAACGGTCACAAGGGAGGACTAAATTCACTCACTTGAATCCATGCTCCACCCACACTTTCAAAGCCGTCCATGTCTCGTGCCAATCCTAATAAGGCTTCCATTCCGCCTAGCCATTCCTTCTTCACACACCTATTCATGATTTTTGTGACTTTCAAAACATGTCGGAGCTCGAGAAACCATTCCATAAATAGAGACACTATGTCTGCATTCGTTCTATACTTCCATCCACCTTCTACATACTCAGGCCCAAGGATCAACTTCACCACGGATAGGAATGAGGTGTCTTCATAAATAAACAGGTTCATCAACCTCTCATTGCTTATTCATCCCCAAAATGCGACCTGTGTTTTGGTTGTTTCTAAAGAAAAGTTGGCCTCCATGTTCAAAATCAAGATACCTGTTATTCCAAAATGGACATGCAAATATGTCAGACTAACAACAATGTCTATAAATTATTATAATTTTTATCAACCTATACCTTAATTTTTTAGTGCTTTCTAATAACTAAGTTCATCCACCACATGTTCCATGTTATTCTACAATCTAAATTTCTGCACAATAGTCTGTGGACATTTTTTTAGACTTACACATTTCCATATGATGCACACAACTAATCAAAAGTTTCTTCGATTAACAGGCAGTGATTGACTAACACTATGGATTGACTAACAGTCATGTTAGTCGCGCGTGTTACACCATTCATTTTGTAATAAACTATTTGCAATTGACTAACCTGTCACTAACAAGTTGTCCAAAAGGTTTGTTTTGAAGCCAGAATAGCTTCAGCCATATTGCCTCTGGAAGGGATGGCTATTCTAGCTCCAAAACAGAACTGTAGTACAACATGTTAGTTAGAGGTTAGACAATTGCAACCGTTAATTGCAAAATCGACAGTGTAAAACGTGAGACTAACACGCATGTCAGTCAATCCATAGTATCTGTTTGAAGGTTTAGGGTTTTTGAAATTTACCATATTAGGATAGTGCAAAAATAGTTATATTGATCCCCAATGACATGGAGAATGGGGAAGGCGGAACCATCGGTATTACCTGTACCGATAAAACAAACTCTGAAGCATCAAGCATAAAAGTGCATCAGAGATTGATCAAGACTTCGGGAGGAATGGAAAAATGCTATTCCGACCCCCGATGAAGATAAAAGCACATGCGGGGATATCAGTGTAAACTATACTAATAAAGTAAACATGCATTAGGACTCAGTGGGACACCGGAAGAAGCAGTTTTATTCTATGTCGAGTCCCGATAGGACTATTAAGGTGTGTTAGTAGTTCATTTTACACCACCATAATGCAACCAACATTCTGCGATTGTCTAACCTATCGGTAACGCGCAGTTGAGATTGACTAACTTGTCGGTAAGACACTGTATGACATGGAGAATGGGGAAGGCGAAACCATCGGTATTACCTATCTCGATAAAAAAAACTTGGAAGCATTAAGCATAAAAGTGCATCAAAGACTGATCGGGACTTCGGGAGGAATGGAAAAATGCTATTCTGACCCCCAATGAAGATAAAAGCTCCTGTAGGGATATTAGTGTAAACTATACCGATAAATTAAACATGCATTAAGACTCATTGGGAGATCAAAAGAAGAACTTTTATGCTATGCCAAGTCCCAATAGGACTATTAAGGTGTGTTAGTAGTGCGTTTTACACCGTCCATAATGTGACCAATATTCTGCGATTGTCTAACCTGTCGGTAACGCGCGGTTGAGATTGACTAACCTGTCGCTAAGACACTATATGACATGGAGAATGGGGAAGGCGGAACCATCAGTATTACCTATACCGATAAAACAAACTCGGAAGCATTAAGCATAAAAGTGCATCGGAGACTGATCGAGACTTCGAGAGGAATAGAAAAATGCTATTCCAACCCTTGATGAAGATAAAAAGCTCTTGCGGGGATATCAATGTAAACTATACTGATAAAGTAAACATGCATTAGGACTCATCAGGAGATCGGAAGAAGCACTTATATGCTATGCCGAGTCCCAATAGGACTATTAAGGCATGTTAGTAGTCCATTTTACACTGTCCATAATGCGACCAACATTCTACGATTGTCTAACCTTTCAATAACGTGTAGTTGAGATTGGCTAACCTGTCGCTAAGACACTGTATGACATGGAGAATGGGGAAGGCAGAACCATCAGTATTACCTATACCGATAAAACAAACTCGGAAGCATTAAGCATAAAAGTGCATCGGAGACTGATCGAGACTTCGAGAGGAATAGAAAAATGCTATTCTGATCCCCGATGAAGATAAAAGCTCCTGTAGGGATATCGGTGTAAACTATACCGATAAAGTAAACATGCATTAGGACTCATCGGGAGATCAAAAGAAGCAATGTTATGCTATACCGAGTCCCGATAGGATTATTAAGGTGTGTTAGTAGTCCGTTTTACACCATCCATATTGCGACCAACATTCTACAATTGTCTAACCTGTCGGTAACATGTGGTTGAGATTGACTAACCTATCGCTAAGACACTGTGTGACATGGAGAATGGGGAAGGTGGAACCATCGGTATTACCTATACCGATAAAACAAACTTTGAAGCATTAAGCATAAAAGTGCATTGGAGACATATCGAGACTTTAGGAGGAATAGAAAAAGGCCATTCCAACCCCCAATGAAGATAAAAGCACCTGCGGGGATATCGGTGTAAACTATACCAATAAAGTAAACATGCATTAGGACTCATCGGGACATCAGAAGAAGCAATTTTGTGCTATGCTAAGTCCCAATAGGACTATTAAGGTGGATGGAGAGTTGCTAGGAATTCTTCGGGTGATTTATGCCGATAACGCGGGGGACTTGGTCACAATGCAAACTCATTGGGGCATTGGAGGGACATAAATTGAACTATGCCGATACCTGATGGGACATATCGGTCTATGTTTTGGCTATCGGGAGCAGTCTCGATCTGCTATAGCGATACCCGATCGGTAATGAGTAACACGCGTGTTAGTCATGCATTTTACACCATTGATTCTGTAGTTAATGGTTGTGATTGACTAACCTATCGCAAAGCAGTGAAAGGGAAGTGGGCCCAGTGCGAGGATGACGTGGAAAGTAAAGAAGGTGCATCTTGAAAAGGATTCGACGGTCTGCGTTATTTCGTTGGGCGAAATAGCATGGAGTTTATCTTTCGCGAAGTAGTGAAAGGATGGTGGGCCCGGCATATCAGACTAGTCCTTTTTTTTTTTAAATGACCATATCAGAGAAAAAGACCATATCGGGATAGTGCAAAAATAGTTATATCGATCCCCGATGACATGGAGAATGGGGAAGGTGGAACCATCGGTATTACCTATATCGATAAAACAAACTCCAAAGCATTAAGCATAAAAGTGCATCGGAGACATATCGAGACTTCGGGAGGAATAGAAAAAGGCTATTCCGACCCCCGATGAAGATAAAAGCACCTGCAGCGATATCGGTGTAAATTATACTGATAAAGTAAACATGCATTAGGACTCATTGGGACATCGGAAGAAGCAATTTTTTGCTATGTTGAGTCCCGATAGGACTATTAAGGCGGATGGAGAGTTGCTAGGAGTTCTTCGGGGTGATTTATGCCGATAACGTGGGGGACTTGGTCACAATGCGGACTCATCGGGGCATTGGAGGGACATAAATTGAACTATGCCACTACCCGATGGGACATATCGGTCTATGTTTCGGCTATTGGGAGGGAAATAGGGACCAAAAACAACGTGTTAGCAATAGGTTACGCGTTCAGCCACTCCTCCAAAACTAACATTTTTTTTGCTATTTTAGACTATTTTATGCAATAAATAGTAAATCATATTAAATAAAGCAGACAAAAATCCCTGTGTAAAATTAACTACAAATTTATATGGGTATTTCTACATATTCATTTGAATCATTTGAAGATAATTTCAATATTATTGTTAATTGTTAATCGCCCAAGGAGTAACACGCCTAATCGCGTGTTACTCAGTGCATACGGCGGAGTCGACAAGGTTGTGGCTATTGCGCGACTAACAAAGCATGGAAATCCATCGGAGAAGAGGCAAAATCGATAACAATGCATGGAAATCCAAGGTCGGACCTATCGACATTACTCTCACTGATTAAATTAATAAGGCAATGACGGTTATATCAGAGAACCGACAAAAACATAATATTGTCTTGCCGATAACCGAAAAGCGCTACAGAAATGACAGACCAAAATGACAGTACAGAGATACTAACAGACACCAAAAACCCAACAAAATGGCAGTACAGACATACTAACATGTGTTTTACGCGTCTTTTTGGAGCCAGCAAACATGCATCGAGCCCTATATCTAACTCTAACCCGAATAATTTCAAGCTACAGAAAAACAAGAATAACCAAAGCAAAAACAAGACAATATAATTTTCACTCAACGTATACAAATCTGAAAGAACGGCTACTCAAAAAAGCAATAAACATGCAAATTTTCCAACTGTAACTCAACATACCTATTAACCTTCACAAATGAACACAGGCTGCCCTTGAAAACTAAGTCCTTGCTGCCTCCTTCAAACCCTTCTTTGCCTTCAAAAATGCCTTCAAAAACAGCATAACACTTGAACAAATGAGGGCTTTAGACTTTATCTAATCGCGCATTAGTTCGTCCCTTTATGCTTGTCCCCTTTTTTCCACAACACATAGAAAATGGTGGGAGGTCCAATTGTACGATCCACCTAACACACAGAGCCTAACATGCGTGTTTTTCTATACAAGGTCGTGGAGCTGCAGAAAATGGCGGGACGCATCTATTCTGGCTCCAAAAAGATAGTATGGATTGACTAACACGCATGTTTGTCTCGCATTTTACACCGTCAATTTTGCAGTTAACGGTTGCGATTGACTAACCTGTTACAAACTAACATGCTGTACGAAAGGTTTGTTTTGGAGCTATGGGGTCGGTTTTCATTGAACGGCTGCAATTGACGGATTGATTGAGTAAGGACCCACCTGTTAGTAGCACGTACAAGACAACTACCACGGTTTGGAATCCCGCGGCCTCTTTTTCCCACCATTTTGGCATCCAAACGCGGTCATCAACACTTGTCACCAGTTGTTT
This sequence comes from Cryptomeria japonica, assembly GCF_030272615.1. Lineage (NCBI taxonomy): Eukaryota > Viridiplantae > Streptophyta > Pinopsida > Cupressales > Cupressaceae > Cryptomeria > Cryptomeria japonica. The sequence goes on from NC_081412.1 coordinate 266,605,515, forward strand.
ATTTTCTATGGCTTTTAATGTGTGTTTTAGGCACAACACATCAGCGCGAGCCATGGCCCACAATCCGCCATTTTCCGACATGTCCATGTAGTTTCATGTGGGCCCCGACGTTTGAAACAACCAACTCCAGGACAATTCCACATCATTTTCGATGGGTCTAGCGCCTACGCCAAATAGGCATGGTATGCATGGGCTATGCATGTCTCGAACATGTCCATCGATGCATGTCATTGGTACGACAAGTCACTTTTGGAGCCAGAATAGACACATCCAACTTCAAAGAGGAAACAAATGATTCCATCGTATTATGAATGGTTTGGAAAGGATTTGATACATATAATGATGATTCTAATTTCAAATTAAGATTAGGGTTTATAATTGATTTTTATTTATTTTTTATAGAGGAGTTATTATTGTATTCATTTAAGTCTAATCAATGGATATACTAATCAAGAGTAATTATTATTTTTGTTTTCAAAATAACTTAATTTTTATAAAGTTGATGTTTACATTTTTAATTTAGAAATTATTTATCTAAAATATGATTGGATGAAAAAAAATTGGTATTATAGAAAGAATTTTATAAGAATAATAGATTTTATTATTTTTTTTAAATTTTAAAAATTTTAAAAATAAATGTCTATTTAAAATAAGTTTATTTAATTTTTATTGATAATCTTATAAATAAAGTGAAATTTCCATATACCCTTAAAATAAACAATATCTACTGGTGGTCTACAAGTAGTTGGCATCCCTTGCGAAGTCTTCTAAAATCTCATGTTAAAGTCATAGATGGCCTCTAAGGGAGCTTGCTTTATATTTATCAACTAGTGCAACAAGGAAGAATGATCTCTTTTCTCAATGTAACGTGCAAAAAATAGGTCCTTGAGTGCATCCCAATCTCTTATGGAATTTAGGAGAAGAGATCTATACTAGTCTAGAGACTTTCCCTTAAAGGATGCAACAAGCAACCTTAAAGCTACATTGTGTTGGGTTACAAAGTGGACTCAACATACATCTACAACGTCTTGTAAGTAATCTATGGAGTTTTTTCCTTCCTCTCCACTAAATTTAGGCAAGGATTTCAATGTAGATGTGGGGATAGGGTCCCATTGGTTGGGTGGGGTATGAGGTGTTAAGGGACTTTCACTATCCCAATTAAAAATTTTTGGAGGTAGTCGTAGAAGAGTCATTTGGATCTAAGGTTGAATTTGCACTTGAGTAACCCTTGTGTGGTGTTTTCGATCAGGGAATATTTAGCAAGGGAGGGAGTACTAAATGTGGTTCAAAATTAGATTGTGACCTAGTTATTAGCCCTTGGCTCATACAACTCTATTTTGATTTTTAATCAGGTGATTAGGGTCCTACCGAGTGTGCTAGAAAAAGGAATTGCTGATCTTGATTATTACTTCTCAGAAAGGTAATATAATCTTATGGAAAGCTCAACAAATGGGGATGTAGATTTGTGAATTACTAAGAAAACTCCAGGATTTTAGAAGGTGGCTCTTCTTCTTTAATTTTTTGAGGAAAAGGGGAAGAAGGAATTCAAAAGAAAATCTAATACTAAAGTGGTTCCCCACAACATTTTGATAATAAGCATCACTACAGGATAATAGATATGATATTTCAAAAGTAAGTACAAATCATCATTACCCCTTCATAGGCTGAGAGAATAAAAGATTTACTAAGGTTTTTGAACACAAAAACAAGATATTCAAATCTCTCAATGGAGACATCTGCTAAGACTCGCTAAAACACACATCATTTATCCCATCATGAATGCTAAAAGATGATATGATCAAATGGACATGATATAATAACAAAATCTCTATCACAAGTAATCATTAGAGTTGAACAAACATGATTTGATTACTCACACTAGTGAAATCGAAATTAAAAGAGCTAGAATTTCATTCATCATTAACCTCATTGACATAAAATTCAAAATCAAGATTAAACAAAAAGCCATTTGAGCATAGTCTATTTATGTCTCCTAATCAAATAGAAGCCTAAGCATGTATAAAATTATCAAAATAAAACTTCAAGATCAAATCCCCTTCAAAGAAACCCAACCTACCCTATATAGACTCCCTGTAAGGACCCGCTAGTCCTAAGCTTAGAAAAACTAACATATTTAAAACATACATTACTATTTAAGCCTACATACATTTATTTCAAATGAAAAACCATTAATATAAGTGCAAGATTTATCATTTGTCCATGTAGTTATGTAAAATAAGAACTATATGTCAACAAGACTTGATAACTATTTAATGAGCATATGAATAAGGATAACTTATCAAAAATCACATTATTCACTCTATCCCTAGCATTTAGCATTCATAAATAAATTGGTAGGAAAACTAAGCGTGAAAACACACAAATCTACGAGTCATGCACATGTAGGACACATGTTAGTAGGTTAGTGGTTAGTAGTTTTCTTACTTTTCCTGTTATTTACATATTACAAGGCAACTTTCTGTCACATTTACAGGCTCAGACGTCATAGGTCATTTACAAGGCTTACTTAGCCCAATAGTCAAGATACCTCATTGGTCTACTAAAATGAAAAATTAATATAATATACATAGGATTTTACAATGATATAATATGAATCTCTGTCTTCGGATGTAGTGTCTTCCTTGCCATTGGACTCACCTCCATTTGCAATCTGGAAGATAAACATATGGCCCAGACATTTTATCCACCCAACCAAAATCTAGAAAACATTAATCTGTTGTAGAGCCACATCCACATTATTATCAAAATGCAACGTCATCTGAGGCACCTCCACATCTGCCGAAGGAAAATTGAAGCACACATTGAAGAGATCGTACGAAGCAGCTGTACATGTAGGACACTAAGCATGAAAACACACAAATCCACGAGTCATGCACAGGTAGGACACATATTAGTAGGTTAGTGGTTAGTAGTTTTCTTACTTTTCCTGTTAGTTACATATTACATGGCAACTTTGTGTCACATTTATAGGCTCAGACCTCATAGGTCATTTACAAGGCTTACTTAGCCTAATAGTCAAGATACCTCATTGGTCTACTAAAATGAAAAATTAATATAATATACATAGGATTTTACAATGATATAATATGAATCTATGTCTTCAGATGTAGCATCTTCCTTGCCATTGGACTCACCTCCATCTGCAATTTGGAAGACAGACATATGACCCAAGCATTCTATCCACCCAACCAAATGAAGCTTTTACTTCCCGGTGCCCATGATAAGCTTTCGTCCCTCATGACAATGTATCCTAGCAAACTAACAACATATGTTAGGTTTGGAACCTGTGCATGCATGTAGTATCTAACAACCAAATTATTGAACTTAGCTACATGTGTTGTGGCAGAGAGAAAATTACTTGGCCAAGCTTCATCTTAGATCAATTTCTCACTTTAGTCCAACCCTCATACTTTATAGTATATAATACTCCATATAAGATATTGATAAAACAAAACAATCATCCAAACATGAAGCATATGAAGACATACACGTCCACTCAAAGTTAATTATCATATATACTAACCAAGGTTCAAACATCGAGAATACCATCTTCCCAGAGGCACTCCTCAACACACAATAATCTAGGAAAATCCTTTACATAATCTATCAAACATTACTAGCTAGATCCACAAGACACATCCTATCTTATTTGTGTGACCACACATTACACTTTTATTTGAATAATGGTACACCTTGCTTTATTTAAATGAAGAGTCCTTCCTATTTCTTCTAGATGTTTGATGGGGACAAGATTTAGCATAGTGATCCCCTCCAAAAATATAACACCCGTCTCGAGGTCCCTTCGGTTTGAAAGACTTATTCTTCTTAGGTTCATTTTTATTGTAATTATTATCATAACGAGTCCTCTTATTGCTTCCATATCGTCTCCTTCTGACTCTATCTTCAATATGGTTGTCTTTATTCATGTTCCTGGTCTATTGATTATTATTTCCCTGTTGTTGAACCATCCTTTTGAAAACTTCTTCCATAGCCAAAAATATAGCCATTGGGACATAGATCATACTGTCTTCTTGGTTTTGGTTCCTATTCTGGTCGTTCACTCTCTCGATCTCTCGTTCTAGGAGTTGTAACCTTTCCCCTAGTTGAATTAGGAAGTTAATAGTTTGGTCAAACCTCTTGTCTAGAGTATGGTTCATGCCATCCATGCTCCCACCATAATTGCCAATTTTTAGTGATCATTTTAGTTGATTAAGATCGTCCTACGCCAAAAATTACATCTTTTAGAGAGGTAGATCATAAATTCCTAGCATTAAACTTAGAGCTTAATTTACAAATATCTTTAGTTCATTATGACAATATTATCAAGTAGGAAGCAATCATCATTGATCATGCCTATCAATTTCCATTAGAGACCTTTACAATTTCAAACAATGTGCTAAATGAAACCTGCAACTATTTTACAATTTAATCAATGTGTTTTTATTTCCTATATATGATATGCTAAGTTGTTTCCAAAGCACTAATGTGGATAAAATTTTAGGGTCTTTTCTAAAATGATGTATCACTAAAAGGGGTCATGTATTCACATTAGTTTTAATACAAGTACAAATCAAACATCTCATTTCATGTATCGTACAAGGTGCAATCGTCGTTCAAATGCATCACTCACAATTTGTATTTTCTAATCATCATCTATGGATATGCTATTCAAGTAAAATAAACATTTCAAGGCTCTAAACCAAAATCAACAAGGCAAAAATAAATATTCACACATAGTACACGTGCATAAAGCTTTAACTAGAACTTATATATACAGGGGTATTGTCCCATGATGAAAGTGATTATTTATATAAGGTTATAGGCAAGGGATACCTTCCCTTCCTATCACATATATCAACATGTAGGAGGCCACTACTCAAATACAGACTCAACCTCGAGAGACTTACACATGCATACACTAAGAACCACCTAATTGGAGGTCCATCCGATCAATTATCACAGCCTAACATAGTGAACTCAAGATCCTAGTGTAGAACCTAGAGCTCTAATACCAAAATGTAAGGACCTGCTAGTCCTAAGCTTGGAAAAAATAACATAATTAAAACATATACATTACTATTTAAGTCTACATACATTTATTTCAAATGAATAATCATTAATATAAGTACAAGATTTATCATTATTCCATGTAGTTATGTAAAATAAGAACTATATGTCAACAAGTATGAAGGAATTATGAAACTTCATATCAAATAATTAAATATTGCAGCCTAAAGTTAGTATGCATAAGATAAATTTAAGTTATCTTAAAGTAATGTGGATCAAAATAATAATAGTAACTACGAAATACTATGTATGAGCATATGAATAAGGACAACTTATCAAAAATCACATTGTTCCCTCTATCCCTAGCATTTAGCATTCATAAATCAAATGGTAGAAAAACTAAGCATGAATACACACAAATCTATGAGTCATGCACATGTAGGATACATGTTAGTAGGTTAGTGGTTAGTATTTTTCTTGTACTTTTCTTGTTAGTTACATATTACATGACAAATTTCTATCGCATTTATAGGATTACACCTCATAGGCCATTTACAAGGCTTACTTAGCCTAATAGTCAAGTGACCTCATTGGTCTATTAAAACGAAACATTAATACAGTATATACACAAGATTTTACAATGATATAATATGAATCTCTATCTTTGGATGTAGTGTCTTCCTTGCCATCAGACTCACCTCCATCTGTAATTTGGAAGATGGGCATATGACCCAGGTGTTTTATCCACCCAACCAAATGAAGCTTTCTCTTCCTAGTGCCCATGATAAGCTCTCGTCCCTCACAATGGACTATCATAGCAAAGTAGCATCATCTATTGGGAATGGAACCTATGCATGCATGTAGCATCTAACAACCAAACTGTTGAACTTAGCTACATGTGTTATGGCAGGGAGACAATTACTTGGTCAAGTTTTAACCCCTTTGGGGTAGGTGAGAAGAAAATCACCCTTCCTTATTTTATCCCATAATCAAGCACATCTTTTCGAAATATATCCATCATAGATAGATAAAATAAAACTTTACCCTTCCTGAGTAGGTACATTAATTATTTATTTATTTTCTTAATCATTCCCAATTTATAGAACTTCATTTTCATCTAAGTATTAATTTCAATCAATTGAATTTAAAACCAATAGATTCTACATGTATCTAGGAAATTGACATAAAAAGTGTAGTTTGTAATTCAACTAAAAACATTTGTTTCTAGTAAGGATCCAAAGATATGATATATATATATATATATATATATATATATATATATATAGTTTGCACGGATCTAAACCCATGACTATGATGCCAAGTAAGCATTTTTGCGAGTGATATTGCTCATCTTAATAGCTTGGGGTAATTACAAATGCTACTCCATGTGGAACACTTAAGCCATAGAATAAGAGTTAAAAACCATTTATAACATTGTATCTTGAGTGAAAACGTAGTTCACCGGTGCTTTCTTATGCATGACATTATTACTTTTGTTTTATAAAAAAAATATGCTTGTCGTGGAAATTTCAGTGACTTGAGCCTTCAAACCTATGGCCAAGAGATGAATTGAGCTGAATATGGAGTTTTAATCTATTCATTTTGAGATAGGCACGATTTCTAGCAAGAAGATAGAGTTTGATGGTAAGGTAATTTCCAATGGTGGGTATATCAAGCTCATGGGTTTTACAACAAGCAAAAAAAAAAAACATTAACCAAGATCAATTGGGAATTCAAATCCACTAAGTGGAGTTACACCTCTTACAATCGTAGAGATGAAAGACACAGAAATCTTAGAAAAACCGCAGAAGGGTGAAATAATATAGAGAAATCCAATTATATCGACGATGCCACAAACTACAACAACAAACAATTAAATCCTAAATAATAAATTATGATGGAATTAGATCATCAAAGATTGAGTTTATCCTGAACTATAATTGGTTTAGAATCTCAAACAAATCACAGAAGTGAAAGATATCATGAGGGAAAATGCAGCCCAAAAACAAATCCTACCACAAAGGAGTTGGTTTGGTTCATCCTACCCAAATCGACTCAGTAAGCATCTTGCCTACAGCGATAAGAGTTATGAAAATTGGGCAAGAGGATCAGGGTAAAGGGTTGGCCAAAAGGAAGCAGAAGGGGGAGGATGATGACAGTTGGTATGAGGAAGAAGATGAGACTGAAGATGATATGGAAACAAACAGTGAGGAGGTTCAAATTCTTTCTAGCCAGAAGCAAAAGGGGAAGATACTGAGAGGTGACGATTTGGGAGCTTAGAACCATTCGCCCTTCCCTACTAGGTCCAAGGACTATAGTAAGGGCTTGGCTAGGGAGGACACCTCCATGAAGGAAGCTAAGAATGCATAGTCGAAGGAGGTGGGTATGGAGGTGAACTTGGATCCCGTGGGAGACAAGGCCCAGGATGGCTCCCATCTGAAAATTGACCTTTGTTTAAAAAATGACACAAAGTTCTTCAACAAGATTTTCCTTTAGGTTCAAAAGGAAATAACAAGCATAAAAGCCAAACAGGTCCAGGAGGCCAGCAAAATTGAAACTTTAGAAGCTATTGGCACTGGTAAATTCAATTCCCTCCCTGAATGTTTAAGTGAGCTTACCAAGGCTATCAACAATGCAGAGGAAATCATAAATGCCCAACATAATAGCTTCCAAACCTTGGAAAACAGAGCTGGGGCTACTGAAAAGGGGACCCAGAAGGGGTTGAGAAGACTCTCAAAAATATTGGGAACCAAAGACAATATTTTAAAGGTCATCTCTGATAGCATCAAGGTTCTTATCAGCAGCTTGAAAGTGACCAAGGGGAAAAGGCCTTCGGGGACACCACTGAGGTGAAGGAAGACACCCCTGAAGATAAGGAGACGGGTTCTAGAATAAGAACTCACGCAAGCACCAAAAAGAAGAAAAACCAAAGCAGGGAGATTGACGAGATCAAGCAGATTGTTGAGAACATGGAGCAATTGGAGCTGGATGCTACCGAGTTGCCAAATAACTTTACCTAGTCTTGGTTTTTTTCTGCTTTTTCTATTGTCTTGTCTTCAGGTCTTGTGTGTTGTGTCATTTTGTTGTTGGCTTTTTGTTTTTTGGTCTGCTGTCTTTTCTATGTCTTTCGTCTCTTGCTTTTTTGATGTGCTGTAATGGCTATCTTTTGATCTAATGCTGTAAAGGGTTTCAAGGGCCCTTCAAAACTTATTTTCCCCTAATCAAAAACATCATCACATAATTAACATTATATTAAAAATGCCATCAAATACCATGATAATTAACATCACAAAATAATGTCAAGTGTCATCATTATTTCAGTGTCTAATGAAATAAATTAATCTAAAAATTAATAGTCTAGAATGGGTCATGACACTCCCAAACCAACTATCTAGGAAAAAACAAAAATAAACAATCCCCCACATGCCTTTAGCATGTCTTTAGCCATCACGATGGTTGTTGTAACTAACTAACCTCTATTTTTATCATGACCATTATTCCTTTTTTGTACACTTATCAAAGACTTTTGATGGGCCACCACTTCTTTCTATTGCATTGGCTCATGATGTCGATTCCTTCCATAACCCTATACTGTCTATATTTTTTAGATCAGCATGACAAGTGTAATTCCTTGGGAAACAATCAAGGTTTTGTCCCCACTTGGACATTATAGATATGTGGTAACCATGCATGTATCACAAAATGATCTTCTTTTTGAGGTCTCTAGGAATCTTGTGGGGAAGATGCGTGATCATCCAAATAGCTCTTGAAGTTGGTGGGCCCCCTCTTTTGGATTTGGATAGAAGACCTGACATGCGACGACAAAGCAGAGCAATTGGGAATATGGTAAAAATGACCGTTTATGAAATCCTACAGCAAGTGCACATGGCGTCCTTCAGCTCTATTGGGAATTCAAAAGTCCACAAAGGTGGTTGTGAGAAATAATGGTTAGAAAACAAAAAAACAATGCAACCCCTATAAATTCATTTATAGTTCATAAACATGATATCTTATTTACTGGTTCCATCATCATTTTCTTTTTCTTTTTCATGAAAAGAAATCCCATACACTACTCTATATGCATGATTCATATGCTACTATTGAGAACTTGTCAGATTGAGTCAACAAGAGTTAGTGTTGGTTCAATTAATTATTCATGTTGGATATTATACACCTTACTTAAATTTACTTAGGATAATGTATTTCATAGTAGTTTGGGTATGAGACACTTGGGTGTTTGTGCCACATTGGGATAGTGTGTGTGGGAGAATTTCCACCTTTTGTGGTTTTATCTTGTTGTTATATTTCACATTCGATGGGTGATCCACCTCATGTGGAATATTTTATTGTTTCTCCTACCTACCCCTACTTATCTTTACCTACCCTTGTTTCTTATTGAACCACATGTCATGTTTGTGTGCTCACATATCCATATAGCCTTGCCTTTATAAGAAGACTCATATTCATTGTATATAACAACTATTGGACAATTGATCATTTATCTATTGATGAGAATACAATTTATTCTTATCCTATATTTTGTCTCTGTATTTTTTACTTTTCATTGAGCTCTTGATCTTGGCAAAATCTCACATGGTATCAGAGCCATTAGAGTGTCATTGATTCATCTTTGAGAGGCATTGTTGAAGGATGTCAAGAGGTAGATCTAAGGAGAAACATCTTTTGGAGGCATCCTAGACTAGATCCGACCTCACCATCATGTCTGGGTGGTCGTTTCCATAAATTTTGACTATAAATTCACCTATATTGGGTGAAAGTCAATTTTGGAGCTTGGAGGAAAAAATTTGCCCAATTTGGACGGTACAGTATGATTTTGCAAAAAAAAATATTAAAAAATATATATATATATTTTTTGTGAATTGAATTATTTCATTTTTTTTAATTCGCAGTTTTTAAATATTTTGTGTAAAATTTTATTATAAAAAAAATCAAAAATATATATTTTAGGGGGGAAACCTCTGCCCCCAGATCGCGTACTGCAATATCATTTTTTGTAGGGGTCGTACCCTGCGCAGTACGTAGGATCTACCACCTGTCGGACCCCTACATCCTCCGTTGTCTTGGCAGGCATTGCACCTGTTCTCCCGGCTACCCTATGCACCTACTCTGGCGACTACCTACTGCCCCGGCTCTAGCCGAACGACCAACTCTTCACCGTCGGTGACAACCATTTGCTCATCGTCTGCCACATCGAGCTCACTCACTGACCACCGGTTGACAACTTTTTGTACTTCTCAGCTGCTGCTTCGGCTCTCGCCGACGACCTTGGGGTTTCTTATGTCGGCGTCCGCCAGTGGTCCGTTTTGATCGTCGTCCACTGTGGTCCGTTCCGGTCGCCGTCCATCGTGGTCCATTCACCATCTTCCCAGGCTTCCCATGCGCCACATGGATGACATGCAACTCTTGTACACTGTGTCGATAGTCCATGTCGGGTCCAGGCTTTGCCACACGACATCCATGTGACCGCCACGCAGGCGCCTTATGACTGCCGCACAATAAGACAAATCAACAATCCGTACAGGTACGTGGTGTAATTTCATTCAACACAAAAGAGACCATACAATCCAATTAGTAGGCCATGCAAACAGGTCATACTGCCACATCATTACCTTGATCGTACTTGCCATGTCATCACTGTACAACACTTGGCAACAACTGATTTGTCCAAGCCAACTATCAGTACTTTATAGACGCACAGTCAACAAGGGAGTGAATTTTTCTGTGACAACCATACAACTATGAAATTTAAGCTTGTATTTTGATGACCTCATCACTTTTGAAAATTTGGCAGTCCCTCCCATTGAGCTTTTTGATTTTTGCAATTCAACTTCAAATGGCAATATCTTTCTCATTTTTGCTCTTTTTTTGGTGCAATTTTTTTTTTAATGGGCTAAGTTTTCATGTACTTTCTCGTGGTGGCACTATTTTCTAATTTTGATGGACAAATATTTCAGAATTCTTAGTTTGTGGTGACTATACCTATCTCAGCCCCATTTCTGCAACTTTCAGGACTCCATTTGGGCTCATACAAACTCCTTTTTAGGTGCCGTTTTTTTTTAAATTGCATTATTTTTTGTCTAATTTCATAATATTCTATTAGTTTCTAGTGATTTTGAGTAGAAATTGTACTTTTGACATATGGTCATTTTTGGCCAATTTGGCACTTATATTGCATAGATCTATCTTTCTGGTCTTTTGCATTGTAGTTCTTAGCCTTTTGGGGTAGTTGTAAAACAAAATCATAAGTCCACCTTGCCATTGTTTATAAGTGGCCTATTGTACACGCACTATATATAAAGTGCCAAAATCATCATATTTTTATTTTTTTTGGGGGGGGGGGATTACTTTGATTGATTGAATTTGGGGGGGTGTCTCTTGTGTTCTTTCGTTTTGCTTCTATGGGTTCTCCTAACTTTTATCTCTTCACTCCTCATAACTATGCTACTTGGAAAATTGATGCATGGAGTAAACTTATGGAAAAGGGACTAACTCATTATATTGATGGAAATATTGTTGCTCCCACTAATCCTATTGCTCACTTAGATTGGCTCACTAAGAATATCATGACAATTTGTACCTTAAGAAAGTATGTATCAAAGGATCTCATTTTTCATATTGAGAAATGCACCTTAATTAAGGATGCTTGGCAAAAATTTCAAGACTTGTATGGTCAAGTTGATGAGATTAGGGGATATCAAATTGATAGTGATATCACCATGTTAGATCCCAAGAACTTTGATACTATACAAGATTATGTCACTAAGGAAAAAGAGTTGAGGGCACAACTCCAAGATTGTGGCATTGATAAGAAGGATACTTAAAATTGATCTTCAATTTGATGGGCAAGCTTCCACAAGAATATGTAACATTTGTTTCTAGTTTCCAAACCCATAGGATGACAATAGGTTCAAGCTACACAAAGTCTACATTTGATGCATTCGCCAAAATCTTGATGATGGAACAAACTAAGTTGATAAGCATGGGCATTCTTAAGGCTTCTAAGTCTCAAGCATTAGTGGAAAATCAAGGGAACAAAGAAAATCAAGGAAAGGATAACTCAAACAAGAAGAAATGACAATCAAATCATAAGGACAAAGCATCATGTTCTCCACAACAAGGAGATTCATCCTCTTCTAGGAAGGAAAATTCACCAAAGAGGGAGAGACCTACTTGTGCCTATTATAAAAAGGATGGTCATGAGGAGTGTCGTTTCCATTCTAAGAACATTGATGAGCTCACACACATCCTCAAAAAGCACAACATTTGTTTTGCCTAATGCCTACAAGAAGGAGGATTCATCAACTTCCACTTCCTCACATTCAAAAGGGAAAGGGAAAGCATTCATGGCTTCTACAAGTGAGAAGACTCACTCTTTTGGGACAAGAAAAGGAAAAGATCTTTTTGCTACTACAAGTCATGATTTAGGGAGATAGCTTCTAGATTCTGGGGCTTCTCATCATATGGCATCTTCGCAGTCTATGTTCTCTTCATTTGAGCCTTGCCACATGCCACAGATTTTGATGGAAAATCATACATACATGGATGTGATTTGCAAATTAACTTTTGCCATTGGGGATAACTCCTTCAATGATGTGTTGTGTCTACCCTGCTTGACAAACAATCTTCTTTCCATCTATCAAATCACACATGGGGCAACTAAGAGAATTGGGGAGTTCACACTTGAGTTAGTTTTTATTAGAGACTTGGAGACTAGAGCTATCATTGGGACTGGGGTGGTTGATCATGCATCTCAGTAATACTCCTTTTTAGATTTTGTTGATGAGGATGATTTCACATATGATAATTCTTCACATGATGATAATCATACTTCTTGTGATGATTCAAATTTTAAGGAGAAATTCAGGTACTTGATCTTGGGGATTCTCACATGTGACCTCGTTCTTGAGCCATGCATTTCATCTCCTCCTATTGATATCACATCACCTATTGCACTTGACGATGCAGATAGTGCGACAGTTTTGCCTTCTTGTGATTGAGTACAACAGGATATATCTTGTCTTCCAGCTTTAGTTCATTGGGATGCCTACTTGATAGACATTGAAGGTTTGTTTATGGAGTCCCACATTGTAGATTTGGGAGACATCACTGATGATATTCATCTTCTCCTTGATGAAGATGATCCTTCTTTGATTGTTGCGAGGGGACACTCTGATCCTCTTGTTCATTCTCTACATGATCATTCTTTCGAGGTTGACATGATTGTGGATACTTATGTACAATAGTTGGAGGAGGTCTCTTTATCCTTAGAGGAGACATGTGAGTCTTTGGGACTTGTTCTACTTTCTTCTCCACTAGATCTTGGAGTTCCTTTTTCATCAGTGTGGAGCAGTTCACCACCTTTGGAGGGGGTATCTTTGATCATCGACATGGGGACACTTGAACAATTTTCAGAGATTCCATTAATCATGAGTTTTTTCCCTACATCTTCTCCTCATGATTGGGGGGACTTCATGGATACACCTTTGATTTTGTTTCTTCCCAACGGGAGGAATGATGTTTGACATTCATGGAGCAGTTTCTTCATTCATCTTTGAGCTTCTACCATTGAAGCAGATTCTACATTGAGGGGGGGCTACCTAGCTTCTCTTCTTCTCTCAAATGTGGGGGAATTTTTTCTCACATGGGGTTTTGTCCTTCACATACTTCTATGAGAGTTCTCTTGTATAATTTTGATCTCTCTTTTTGGGGGAGGGATTTTTTCCATTGGGTTTTTCTCTCTTTCCCCACTTTATGAGAGATTTCATTACATTGGTTTGCATGCATTTGCATTTGTACATGGGTAGCTAACATGGGCTAGTAGCCAGGACCCGTCTTGCATTTCTTAGTTGCATTGTAGCCTTAAGTGCATTCCTCTAAGTTGTACTTAAGGGGGGGTGTTGGTGTAATTAATTATTCATGTAGGATATTATTACACCTTACTTAAGATTACTTAGGATAATGCATTTCATAGTAGTTTGGGTATGAGACACTTGGGTGTTTGTGCCACATTGGGATAGTGTGTGTAAGATAATTTCCACCTTTTGTGGTCTTATCTTGTTGTTACATTCCACATTCAATGGGTGATCCACCTCATGTGGAATATTTTATTGTTTCTCTTTTCTACCCCTACTTATCCCTACCTACCCTTTTTTTCTTATTGAGCCACATGTCATGTTTGTGTGCTCACATATCCATATAATCTTGCCTATATAAGTAGGCTCATATTCATTGTATATAACAACTATTGAATAATTGATCATTTATCTATTGATGAGAATACAGTTTATTCTTATCCTATATTTTGTCTCTCTATTTTGTACTTTTCATTGAGCTCTTGATCTTGGCAAAATCTCACAATTAGCACTATGGTCCCACCCTTCAATTGACAAGAAGATTTTCGGATTACTTAAATAACACACACCAAGCTTTGACTTCTAGAATAAAAAGTGTTAAACACTCAGAATTGACTGACATTCTCTAAGCTTAATATGTTACTTAATGTGTGGTTTAAAGCTAGCCCAAGATTTTAAACTCTATTTAATATTGCTAAAATTATTTCTACAATTATGTAAGTTATAGCAAACACTTTTCTAAATTTCCAATACTCCAGTTAGCCGTAGGAGTAAGATTACAAAAAAATAACTATAATGAAACTATGACTAAATTCAGAAGAATATACTTTAGCATCATAATATAGAATCTCCTCACTCATCAGTGGCACTGGTTCACTTATTTTGGCCTCACTTTTATGCCATAAGGGGGCTCCATATCAACAAAAAATAGTAAGGCTGATAGGAACTATTGGCTACATCAACTACAAGTCTTATGCTGGGCAAATTTGCTTTGATTAATAATCAAATTTTTGCAATGGATATTGTCATCATAATCGAGTTCGATTATATATAGGAAGGAGAGATTTGATTATCAGTATAACTCATAAATAAATGTACATGCATTATAACTTCCCTGCAATAGTATGATGACTCTGTATAAAAAAAGGCCAGCCAAAAAATTGTTGTTCATAATTGAAAAAAGAAAGCTAGATAATACAATCATAGACAAATTTAAGTTTTACCTTCAATTATAGTAATTTAGAAAATGATATTATTCATATAGTCAAATGAGAGCTTATATAGGTATCATTGTTTAAAAGCTTAGAGGCGGCGCAACAAAGGAATATGCAATCATCTAACAAACTTTGCAGCTTTGAGGAGAGTTTCCAAGTTGAGATCAAGAATGTCTTACTGGTTTGAGCTACTATCACTGTGGCATCTTCCACTTTCCCTCTTGGACTCTTTATTTCACCAACTATCTCTTTTATCCTTTGACCATACTGCTGGATATTCTCACCTTCAGACATTCTCATGTCATCAAACTTTCCTCTTAGGCTCTCCTCTTTAGCAATCTTAACATGTTGATCACCGCTATAGATCTCTTCAAGTTTTTTCCATACTTCATATGTAGTTTCAATACCATCAACATCTACATATTCAACATCAGACAGGGACCTGATAATAGCCTCCAATGCTTGATGACTTTCTTGTTGCTCTTTCTTCTGATCATCTGCTAGGGTTCCAGTAGGTGCAATATACTTAGTTTCTACATGATCCCAATATTGACTTCCCAAACTCTTAATGTAAATCTTCATTCTATCACTCCATATCCTATAGTTATCTTTGTTGAATTTAAGACCTTTCTTTCTTTATCATGATCTACAAGATCTTTTCCTCAAGATGTTAGGCTTTGAGGTTAAAGAGGACTTGAGACGCTTTGATACCAATTGATGGTATGATGAAAGAATAAGTATCCAGTAGAATACTGAGAGGGTGGGGGGGGGGGGGGGGGGGGTGAATCAGTATACTGAAAAACTAATACAAACATCCCAATCTCAAATTCAAACTCACAAAGTAAGCTTTCACTATCAAGATCAATACTCAACATCAACCGGTTAACTATTATAACAACTTAATAGTAAACAACTTCAATCTTGTAAACATCAAAATGCTTAATCATATCTCAACATATTCAATCTCTCAATGCTTCTAGTTATCATGCCTTATCTGAATAGTTAAGTAATCAATCAAATAAGATCATAGCCACAAAAACATTCACCACTTGACATAAATGTTTATACGTGGAAAACCCAAATAGGTAAAAACCACGATGAGATGAGACTCACAAGGAAAGCTATCTGAACTCTTCTGAAGTTTGCCCTGTTAGGAGTCAAGCCTGTTAAAGCTTTTACAATAATTCTTGTTAAGAACTGATTCTATTAGGAATCACCCGGTTAAGGGATTTACAAAATGCCTTGATAAAAAAACAAAATACCTTGTTAGGAGTAACCTCGGTAAAGGGTTTGAGAATCCAAGCTAATGGACCACCTTGTTAGAGGATTTAATAAGTAACCAAGCTTGTTAGAGCTTACCCGGTTAGGGGATTTCAATTATGATGTAACTGTTAGAAAACAAGAGGTTTTCTTGATATGTCTAAATAGCACTACATTTGCTTGATCAAATCCTTATAAGCTTCAATCTACCTTTACACAAACCGCATATCCATTCTCCGGTTAGGCAACCACACACTCAATTGGTTTTCAGCCAACACTTTGCCAACACTCTTACAAACAACTTCATCGACCTTAAATACAAATCAATTAGGTCAGTAACACAACAAAAACCTAATTCTCTCATAGAGATTATAAACAAGTCGGTTCAATCTTGACTGTTAGAAATCATAACAATGTTTTCACATTCTTCAAGAAAATTCCAACTGCTCCATGATCACCGCTTCATCGGACTTTATAAATCATCACACGCTATGCATTAGATGCAATCTACTTTTCTTATTCCCTAGACAATCAAACAAATTAACAATGCGCCAAAAAAATCTGAACTTATCCTCATCCAATGATCACATGTGTTGCCATCATTATCGCTCATCATTAGATCTTAAACCAACAAACTTGATCGGTTAGGGTTTAACCTTATACACCGGTTTACTGGTTTCACTCACAAACTAACATACCGGTTTACAACATCTTCCTCAAAGCTCTTCCTACCAGTTACAAGCCAATACCAATAATAACAACAATATCAGCAATATCCTAAATACCATTACCAGTTTAATTGACATCAATCACAACATAATACAATGTTCATGCAAATGCCAACAATCTCCCCCTTTGGCATTGATGGCAATACAAATATCAACTCCTCTGATTGTTGTTGTGATTGGTGAATAGGAATCCTGGTTTACATTACCAAGTATTCACCATGCTTTGTTTGTCATCGACCTGTCGCCGGTTTCCCTTTGCCAGTCACATAATTCTTCTCCTCAATCACATAATTCTTCTCTCGCTTTGACAACAATGCCGAATTAAAAGTATAACATGTAATATCAAATTTTCACTATGCATCAACAATATACTACAACTTGATGCTCCCCCTATGGAATACATCCACTGCTTCATCAATCCATGTAATTTTTTAAAAGTAATTCAGGGATTGATGCAATCAAAATCATTCTCAACTAACTTTGTGAAGAGGGACAACCCCCAACTGACTTCTAAGATACTCAAAAGTAGTCTTAGGAAGAGGTTTGGTAAAGATATCCGCAAGCTACTCCTGGGTAGAAACATGCTCTAAGATAACATCTTTACTTTGAACTTTTTCCCTTAAAAAGTGATACTTCAATTCAATGTTCTTGGTGCGAGCGTGCAAAACAAGATTCTTAGAAATATTAATGGCACTTGTATTATCACATAAAATCTTTATAGGTTGTGAGATCTTCATCTTAAAACCTTCCAAAATGTGCCTAATCCAAATAGCTTGTGTGCAATTCATGTAAACTACAACATACTCAGATTCAACAGTAGATTGTGAAGTAGAACTCTGCTTCTTACTACTCCATGAAACTAGCCTTCCTCTTAGAAATAATGCTCCACCGATAGTACTTTTCTGATCATCAATATTTCCTTCCCAATCAGCATCAGTGTATGCCTTCAAATCAAAGTTTCCTCCATATGGATACCATAATCCATAGTCAACTATACCTTTCAGATATCTAAAAATTCTCTTTGTTGCTATCGAGTGTGCTTCCTTTGGATTCTTCTGAAATCTTGCAACTATACTAGCCGCACGGGCAATATCTGGTCTACTATGAGCAACATAGTGTAATTTGCCAATCATTGACCTATATTCCTTTTCATCAATAGACTTAGATGCATCCTCCTTGGACAACTTACATCCTGTGACCATTGGTGTTCCAACTAGCTTGTAGTCACTCATGAAAAAACTCTTCAAAACCTCTTTCACATACTTAGATTGAGTAATGAAAATACCATTCTTCATTTGTTGTATCAGCAAGCCTATGAAATTTTTTATTTCCCCTACTAAAGACATTTCAAATTCATTTTTCATTTCATCTGCAAAACTATTGCCCATGACATCATTACCTCCAAAAATAATATCATCAACAAATACTTCACTAACTAGTATTTCATCTCCTTCAGACTTGAGATAAATATTACTATCATCACTGGTTCTTGCAACTCCTATCTTCATCAGATGTGTATGAAGCCATTCATACCATGCTCTGGGTGCTTGCTTCAATCCATACAGAGCTTTATGCAATCTACATACTGTAGACGTCTAAAACTGGTCAACGCTTGCGGAGTCATATTTTATTATTGGTTCATTGCCTTATTTTAGGTTTTTTGCGTCGCATTAACATTTCTTCTATGTTGCGTACTTGGTCTTTATCATTTGCGAGCATCGAGTCCTTCTTCTACATTCTTCATTTGTCTTGCTTTCGAATTTGGTCTTGTCGATAACAATCTTCAGTCATAATTTTGATCGATCTTATCTTGTCGCATCAATGTGCATGTTAATTTGTCATCATTTTGGACATCGTCAATCCTAATTAGGGTTTTGTCCTCTTTTCAATCTTGTCATCTTGCAATCGATTCATCATTGATCCTTGTCCTTTGATCAAATTGCCATCAATCTTGTCGTCTTGCAATCGATTTGTCATCGATCGTTGTCATTTTCAATCTTGTCGTTTTGCGATTAATTTGTCATCGATCATTGTTATTTTCAATCTTGTCATTTTGCAATCGATTTGTCATCAATCATCGCCCTTCTTAATCATGTCAATTTGGATCAATTAGTCATTTTTCCTCATTAATTGGCACATTTATCAATCAAATCACGTATCAGCATTGGTCCTTTGTCAGTTAGAATCATGATCAAATCGAATCAATATCAATTATCTTTTGTCAAGACCTAATTGTCATCCTTGCATTGCTAATTCATCTTCTAGGGTTTCATGATTTAGTCATTTAACCTTGTTTGTCATTTTCTCTCCATTTCCTCTCTAGGTTAAATAATTTATTTATTTATCCTAAGTCTTCTTGTCATAATTAAATATTTATTTAATTGGCTAATTAATTCCTCCTCTTTTTGTAAATTAATTAATGAATGAGAAATTATTAATTAATTTACCTAATTTGCATCAATTTCCTAATTTCCAAGTCATTATTTCTAACTTAATTTTCTAATTTTTCCTAAATTCCTAAATGTCTATTTCTATTTCAAAATCTTGTCATAAATTCTTGCATAGCAATTTGTCATAAATTGTCATAAATTGTCATAAATCCTTGCATAGCAATTTGTCATACACTTGTCATAATTTTGCTATTCTTGATTTGAATTTCCATTCGAATCACTTTCATGCTAATCTGATCTTTTCTCCAGTTTGTCTATAAATTGGATGAATTTCCTCAATCAAAAGGCCGAATCAATCACGCTTCTAGTACCCTTATGTTGTCATCTCATTTTGTCAATCTTGCTTTCATATTATAATTATGCTCTTGAAGGTGAGATCCACAAAACAAAGTAATTTGAAGGAGAAAGAAGGACAATGGAGATTTCTGGAGGAGATATTCACATTTGCAATGGTTTGCATTTAAATTGAATGTCTTGTTTTTCATATATCTCTATTGAATCTAATTAGGATTGTAATCATTGCAATTTAGTTTTCGTGATTGAGCTAGGCTAATGTTTATATTGCTTTGATGATCCTCAATTTCCTATCTACATTAATTGGTGAACCCGACGTGAAAATGCTTGGATCTAATTTTTTTTGAATGTTTTGTGAAGTTGCAGATTTTTCTTATAAAAAAAAATAGTCATAATCAGTTGATCACGTAAAAAATTTCGTGCATAATTAAAATAAATGATTTCTGGGTATATTAGATCACATTTTTACCTTTCCAGATCATCTTATGGTTTGTGATTTGGATAAATATTGAGGAAGTTATGACATTTTTAATTATGCTGCTGTAAATGGTCAAAATTTTCAAAAACAAAATCATGCAACCTTCATCTAGATTAATTTAGCTTGGCAAATTAATCATGCATTCATGCAAATTTTATCTAAATTAATCTAGGGTGGTAAATTTGATAAATTTCACATAGATTAATCTAAGAGGACAAAGAATCACAACTTTTATGGATTAATTTTGATGGTGATTCATTTCTCTTGATTCTCTAACATTGTTGATAGCTTTGTGGCGAAACGCTTGACAAAGAATTATTTCACAAACTACTAATGAGTTGTTTGCAAGTTCGCTAGTCAAAGACAAAACAAATCAAACTTCTAACTTAGTGATTTTGCAGGTTGCCTTATATTCCAACCAAACTTTGTGTTTGTGATTTTTAATTAGGCACCTAGTATGTTTGCTAAGTAGGATGGAATGAACATGTGTTCACTTTGCTTGTCAAGTTTGACATTGGAGTAGGAGAGTATGCTCTCATCCTTCTTAGGGTGATCAAAAATCCAGACCTTCGATACCATTCTCATGTTTTGGATTGTTTATTACCTTTAGAGGGCCTGCCTTCCCGACCATTTGCTTTCTTTTGCAAGTAAGTGACAATCGTGAGAGGGGAGCGACCCAAAGTGAGCACAGCTAGAGTACCTTGGCATTCTAACTCACTATAAATAAATACTTGATGGGCGAAAGCTTTGAAGGAAGGGTTACGTGGGAATTGTAGTTACTTGGGAAGTGATGACCCTTGGACTCTTTCTCATATCAACATCTAAGTAGGGCCTCACGGTCTAAATCGTGCTTGCACGACTACATTTGTTTGGTATCTTGGTGGGCCTATGTCTCAATCACGCTTGCGTGACACCAAGGAGTAGCACTTAACAAAAATCCTTATTAAATACCTTGTATTTAGAAGCCAAAATCCTTCTAGTTGCTTGAGAAGGAGGAGTTCGGATACTTGGAAGAGATGCTAAGTTCACCATGGGAAGATTTCCATGGGGACTGATGCTTGGCTGCCCTGAGAAGTGAGTGCCATGGAGGGGAGCTCGTGGGGTCAAGCATCTATGTATTCTCCTTGAATCTCATAACGAGTCTACCTCTCAAGTACCTACTGTCCTTACCTGCCATAAGAAATGTGTGAATGAGCATGATTGTCTTGAGTCTAAGTTAAAATATCTTGTCTTCTTTGCTTGTCAAAAGTTGAGTTCTGTCTCATTTCAAAAACAAGACAAATTGATTCAAAACAAGGTTAAACACAAGAGTATTTCATTCAACAAAGTTCAAAACACCTTCAAACATGGTTGTCAAACATTTTTCAAAATCTTGTCTCAACATTCGTGTCACTTAGATTTAGGTTCATCCTAGGTTTGCATTTTGCAAATTCATTGTCAACTACCAAGGTTAGGTTTCACCTAGGTCATATTCCTTTGCATATCAATAAGGGTCATCCATTTGCATGTGTTCTCTTGCATTAGAGTAATACCATTTCATAATTCAACCTTAGGTTTTGTCTTAGGTTGACATTTTCATACATTTGCATTTGCATCCTTGTCCTCATAACATTAGGTCACATTTGCATACCCTAGGTCTCTTCATTAAGCTTAGGTCATTATCATATCATATTAGGGTCATTTTCATAGTAATTGTCCCTTTGCATATAGTCTCAAAAACTAGGTTTTGTCATACTTGAGTAATGCAAATCTTTGATAAACCCTAAGTCATTGTTAAGAAGTCTAGACCTTATCAAACCTTTGTCTTTTTGTCATCATTGTCATTTGGTCAAACCTAGCTTAGTATCCAAGCATATAGGGGAGACATTGTCATTTTGTCCTTTTGTCACTTGGTCCTTTTGTCCTTTGAGGTCTAGACATAATTTCAATTTCCTAAGGGTCTCATTTTTAGAATTGCATTCATGAGTTTGTCAAAATCTTGAAAAACAACAAAAACATTAAGTTGCATTGTCATCCTTTAGGTTGCATTTGTCAATCCCATTAGTTACTTTGCATAGTGACATGTTTGTTGAAATGAGGTCTCAACCTTCTTATGAAGCCATGTCATCACAATTGAGCAATCAATCATGTCAATCCAGTCTCTACATGTCTCATAACCTGGATCAAACTTATCATGATGATGTAAATGTCCAAATACAAAAACTAGAGGAGAAACTAGCTCAAGAAAATGAGATTTTGGAACAAAGAGTGAAAAACATTGAGAAGAATAGATCACAAATGTCCAAAATGTTTCAAAAATTTCCAGGTCAAAATCCAAAGATTGAGCCAATTGATGTAAGATATCTTCTTGAACGATCAGACATACCAGCTCTCCTCTCCCAAATAGAGATGATGAAACAATTTCAAGAAAAGAGACAACATCAATTTCAACATTATGTGCCCCCACAACAAGAACAAGAAGGTGTTTACTATCAATCAGATTTTCAACCAATACAACCAATGGTTCAACCAATTGTTCAACATATTCAACCCATAAAACCAATGGTTCAATTTCAACAATATGTCCAACCAACTATACAATGTCCACAAATAGTTCAACCAATGGTGGAATATCAACAAGTTCAATCAACATATCAATGTCAACAACCACAACCAAACATTCAAAAAAAAAACTTGCAACATGCACCAAGCCAAGTTTCAAACATGTCGGAACAATTGAACCAAGTCCAATATCAAAACATGACATCAAACCAAAAACACGTTCAAATTCTAGATACAACCATGTCAAAACCTCGAAAGAAAGGTGGCTTTATTGCAATGATCTTAAGGAAATTACCAAGTGAGTTCTTTGAGGAAGATCAAAATAATACACTTATGTCTAGCAATGCCTCATCTCCCCACAAACAAATTGACTCTCCAGTGGCATCTATCCCTACACCTTTAGAAGTTTCACAAGAACCTTCTATATTGTCCTCATCAAACAATACACCTAGGGATGCAATTATCCAAGGACTATCCATAATTGATTGCCAAGATAATCCAATTCATGATGCACATCCTTGTCATGTTTTAGAAATACAAGACCCAATGCCACCATGCACTTTATTGCCATTACCTGTTTTAGAGGACCCCTTTCAAAGTCCCTCTTCCTCATGTTCAAGCATTGATTCCTTGCCAGAATCCATTAGAAATGTTCAAAGTGCATTTCCTTCATGCCAAAACATTGATCCCTTGTCAGAATCCTCCATGCATATCCAAAGTCCAACCCCATGTCAAGAAGATAATTTAGAGCATGAAGAAACATGTCTTAAAAAAGATCAAGATCAAGATCCCAAAACCTTATCATCCCATCCAATTGTTGACCAAGATCCCATTTCCCCAGACACTCACAATGATTCACTTATTCCTGTCAATTCTATCCAAGAACACAACACCCTTTCAAATCCCATTGACATTTCACTTCCTAAGAAAGATCAAGATATCCCTTCCATCCTTTCCGATGATCCCATTAAAAGTCA
Organism: Cryptomeria japonica; assembly: GCF_030272615.1. NCBI lineage: Eukaryota > Viridiplantae > Streptophyta > Pinopsida > Cupressales > Cupressaceae > Cryptomeria > Cryptomeria japonica. The sequence goes on from NC_081412.1 coordinate 266,629,358, forward strand.
AGAGCAAAGCACCTTTAAAGAGGATTCCAATGATCTTCCTCCTTGTCAAGATCAAATTATTCCTTTAAATCCTCCACAAGATCCTTTTGTTTCTCCATCTCCTTGTCTTAATGCTCCATATACACTCCAAGATCGCATTTCTTTTGATGATCCCATTATTTCTCCCATTCCATCTCTTGAAGAGCCTGTCATTGAACCATGTCCACTACACAATCCTAGTCCCCCTCATGATCCTAATCCCCCTCATGATTCTAACATGTCAGTGCAAGATGTTCATGAACCCTCGACATGCATAATGGGTTCTTCCACTTTGGTGCAATCCGATCCACTTCAAGATCTCATTATTTCTCTCATATCATATCCACCTCATAATGGACTTGCGTCTTCTTCCCAAAGAAAAGAGTATCCTACAAGTCAAAATATTCATCAAGGTAAAGGAGTAGATCTCCATAAGCAAGAATCCCTTCATGTTAAAGAAGATCTTAAGGGTCATGTCTACACAACTCACTCTCAAGACGTTGGTATCCCTCCATCAAAATCAAAACATACACCTTTCCCCATCATACCTTCCATCCATCTTAGGTCCTTATATCCCTTCGTCCTCTATGCAAGGTCAACAAAGGCACACTTCCTTGAGTAAATTTCATCAATCCAAAAGAAGTCCATTTCATTCATATCCATCCATGCACTCCTTTCCCCCTCCAAGCAATTTGGATGCCAAGCATAAATGACATAAGTCTAAAAATCCACATGTATTCAAGGATCAACATGTCCAATATAATCGACATGTAAAAACAAAGAACAATATGATCTATAAAGAAAAAGAAATATCCAAAAGGCCACAAAGGCCCACTGAGAAAAATAAAGCAAAGTCAAAATCTATATGGGTTCCTAAATCCCTTGTGCAAGCAATGCACTCCAAGGAACCACAAAAGCATGAAAAATCAAAAACCATGTGGATCCCTAAGCGACTCCTTGAAGCATAAAAGCCTAAAGAAACATCCAAAGTTGCTATTCCTCCATCCAACCCTCTCAAATTTGTTCCTCCATCACCTTCTTCATCCATTTTGGGCCCTTATGGCTACAAATCCCTAGCTATTCCTTCATCAAAATCTCCATATCCAAAATCCATTTTTCCTCCATCAATCCACCACCCCTCAAGGTGTGTTCCAATGTTGATCTTACCTTCATTTCCATCCAGTGAAGCCCAATTCTTCCAATACCCTATCCATTATCCAATGCATATTTTCCATCCTTCGATCCCTTTGATCCCATCCTTTGCATAAATCCTTGCCTTAGTTTCATCTTATTTTCCATGTCCTTATCCTACCAACGTCTTTGAGCATGCTTTTAAAGGTCATGGTCCATTTTTTTTTAAGGCTACTATCCAAAACAAAAAAACAAAAAAAGATGCTTGAGTCCTTCTTCCATCCCCTATCATGTGTCCATCTTCTATTGAAAAAGTCAAATAAATACAAAAAAAAAAAAGTGAAAAAAAAAAAAAAAGAAAAAAAGTAAAGCAAAAATAATTCGTCCACTAGTGAAAACCTGGCAAATAGGCGCCTTGGGCAAGTACCGTGATGAAAACTTGGCAAAAAGGCATCATGCGTAATCTATGAACTTCTTGCATACCGTACTTGGGGACAGGTTTTTTCCTATCATATCCTTTTGTCCTTCATTGTTCCATTATCCTATCATACCCCTATAATTACCCTTCATATCCTATTGTCCCTCATGTCCATTTCCTCTTTCCACATTTGATCTTGACAAGGCTGAGGATCTTCATGAGCATCATGCATCTTGTTTGCAGCTTTTAGTCCATCATAGCTTTTGGTCTTTATCCATTTGCTTATTACAACCTTTCATCCATATTCCCTATCTTATTGCAACTTTCTGCCACTATCCCTTAGCCAACCCCGACTTTCAGTCCATGTCCATTATCCATTCTTAGTCTTGCTTATCCTATCCATATCTTATCACTATCCATACACTCTTTCTGTCCCTTGATCTTGATCTAACATAAGGATGTGAAATGCAAAACATGGTTTCAAAAACCTCTTGACATGTCCCTCATGCCATGTTCCTACTTTACATTGTCATATCCAATCTCTTGTCCCATCACGCAATAGCCCTTGAAAATTGCATCCATATTGTCTCCATAATAAAAGGCCTTTGTCTTCCCTCTATCCACCAACATTTCAGCAAGCCTATTTATTCACCTGTCATATTCCTTGCCTTGCTAGACACTAGGGGTAAAATCATAAAAATTGAAAAATGTCCTGAAATAATAAAAAAAAAAACTGAAAAAATCTTGAAAACATTCAAAAACATCAAAAAAATCATGTGTTCATTTTCAGCTAAAATGTCCTGAAAAAATCCCTAAAAAATCAAATAATGTCCTGAAAAAAAAAATCAAATAATGTCCTTAAAAAATCCCTAAAAATCAAATAATGTCCTAAAATAATCCAAAAAAGTCAAATAAAGTCCTGAAACGAACAAAAAAATTTCAAAACATTCAAATTCCAAAAAAAAATCCTTTGGCATTTTGCATTTTGTCAATAAATATCCCCTTTGTGCATAGACAGATTGCTGAGCATACATCCAACGACATGCAATCACACACTGCACTTTAATGAAATCATGCATAAACAAATGAACTTTTTAAATCAAACCAGACATTCAAACTGATCAAAATTGTCATATCAATCAACCTCAAAATCATTTGTCCTTGTCACTACTATCATGGGTCTTATACAGGGTGTGGTATACTTGAAACTAGACTGTGTCCTATCTTAGACGGGGTACCGCATGTCCTGAAACCAAACAGCATGATCGTCCTATCAACACTTTCAGCTTTTGACAATGAAGATCAAGATGTTTGTTTGACTTGTTGGAATTAGCGAGTCTTATCATTTATTGATTTATCTTCGATCATGTTCCTATGTTGCTCGATGATGTCATTGAGTGATTTAGAGTGACTGGGATGGTTCATGGTCCCTTTCTTTTTTGTTGTGATTGCTGTTTGTGGAATGTTTGTCACAAACTGGGGCAACTATATCATTGGGTTTTTGTGATAAGTACGTTCACTTTGTGAATGCCGCACACACCTCGACCCTTGATGTATGCACCCTAGGATGCTTCACTCATTCCTTGTGTGTGATGTGTCTGTCCTTTACAAAAAGGGTTGCGTTTTAGCTCTGGCCTTCAATGCCATGATGCTCTGCATCTGTTTTGCTACATTAAATAAAGGTTCTCACCTACAAAGTGCATTACTAAAAGCAAGTTTTTCTTTGTCTCTAACTGTCCTCTACCTCATTTTTCTTACTAACATTTCTTTCGTTAGTTCGGATAGTCAGTTCGGTCTAGTGCTCCGATTTCCCCAAACACATATGTTGCATCCTACATTCATTGGTTAGTACATTTGCATTATATCACACATCACATCAAGCATCATATCAAGTATTTTATCCATTTTCATATTATAAATGCATCAAAAATACATAAAAATACATTCATACATGGTGCATAGGTCATCCATACATGGAAAACAACTATAAGTCATCACACACTACATCCCCTCATATCGATGCATGTCATATCATATATCAAAATAATATCGGAGTACAAAATTGGACTGTTTGTCCTAAGTATGGCCCGCAAGATGAATATATAATGTCAAACTACATATGTCTTTATCATAAGGAGACCGTACCTCTGTCACTAGGTGCTCCCTCTGTCCTCCTCATCCCTGCCATGTCTCAAGGATGATGTCCCTCCCTTCCCTGGTCCTAGCTATGGTGGTCTCATTGGTACACTCACCCCCATGTTGCTCACTGACCTCTGAGAACGTGGCCTGCTCTCTGTCTTAAATCATGCCCGATATGACGCTGCTCTCTGCTCTGGTGGAACTGCACTCTCATATAGTGTCCTCCAATGGCGTATCTCCTCTTCGGTCTCTACCAACATCTGTGCCATCTCACGTGCGCTGGCATCCCTAATCGACCCAATATACTCAGTGACTCTCTGTTCTTCTCGTTGTGCCTGTGCTATTGTTGTATCTCGAGCCGCTGTCAATCTGGCTATCTCTGCTCTAAACTAATCATTCTCTATCCTCAAGATGGCATTCTGTCTCTCTAATGTTGCAATGTGATCATGTTGACTTGCTATGGTAGACCTGCACATCTCCATCTCCTCTATCCTAGCTGTCTCCAGCTCTATGGGTATATCCTGCAATGACTCTTGATTGGTTGAATCTGGCTCATAATCGTCATCCCCCTCATCATCTCTATCCTCATCATCCCCCTCATCCTCATCACCACACTCATCCTCCTCATCCTCATCATCTCCCTCCTCCTCTCCTACGAGTGGGAAGTCCTCCTTTCTCCTCGGTACCGGAATATCAGGATCTGTCAATGGCACTGGCCGTCATCGTGCAAACCATCGCTCATACTCCTCTGTCATCTCGGCATCCACCACATCTGATCTCCAATCCCACTGTCTCTGCTATAGCTGTGTGAAGTCAGCATATGCTATGTGTGGCTGAATCATCCTCCCCCACTGACTCGTCTCTTTGTGAGATCGGGCAAAGTGTGTAGTCCCTCTAGGAACATCCTGCCTCTCTCCAAACTGTCGTCTGACTCTCTCTAGCAGGTACATCTCAATCACTCTTTGGTGATTCACTGGTCACCTAATTAGGTATCTCTCCTGTCTGCAATATGGTAGCTCCTCACTATCATCTAACCATCCAGGGCAATCAAGATATGGCCTCCATGTGAACTCTCTCAATTTGTCTAGCTCATGTCGCCAATACAATATGTATCCGAAAGGACCCTGTCTCAGTGCTCCTCCATAGCGGTACACATATGGTCGATGTGGTACTACCTATCTCTCTGCAATCGGTCAACATATGGCTATGTGCTCAAATGCCCATACTTGTAATAGTGTGACTCCACAGCTCAAAGTCTGCACTCCCTGATATGCTATCTGATGCAACTGAAAATATAGCATAGCAAGTACACATGGTCCCCATGCATACACCGTTCCCTCTATCACCATCCACTCTAGCACTCTTCCCCATCCAATAGGGAATCCATGTCCTCGTCTGTCTCCTGCTAGTAGGCATGCTATAACCACGGCTATCACCACATATCGTTGATCATACTCTGATGCCATGGTCTCCCAGCCAATCTCCCTCTCTACGATATCTAGATCATCTACGTCACACTCAAATAATCTGCACAAAGCGTCTCTCCCTATCACTAGGTCATACTCTATCATCTCCCCATGAATTGGAATGTGGAGGATACGCCATACATCCTCTAGTGTCACAGTCGCCTCTCTAGTCGCCAGATGGAATGAGGAAGTCTCCGAATGCCATCGCTCTGCCAATGCGGTAAGCAGTCCTGTGTTTGCCCTAATCTTGGGCATGAATGCGATGTAGTATATTCCAAGTCCTACTAGTGTGTCTTTGTCCATGCTCCTGAGTCTATGTCGTAACATGAAGCAATTAGGACGGTTCTCCCATGTAATCAGGGGATACTGTTGACTCTACATCACAATTGGGGCACATTTTGTCAATTTTAGGGTTTGCTCCTATGAGCTGCATTTCCTTGTTTCATGTCCAAATCAGGGTGTTTTTAATCTATTTTGACCTATCCTACCCTTATCCCCCTTTTTGGACCCTTCGCATGCTGTTTTTGACCAAAATTGAGTTCCCAGGGCACAACTACGTCTGTGTGTTGTATCCTGCACCTGTGTTGCATCAACTTGCGCCTATATACCCTACACAAGTGCAAGATACCCTACACAAGTGCAGGATGCGCTCACACAGGCGCAGAAGTCACTTTCTGCATTCCCTGTGGGCCCAGCAATGTCTTGCAAGCAAGTCAAATTCATGAAATTGACAATATGGGTTTTTGAGATACATACCGCTACTCCCGCATCGTCCGGTCGTCTGTAGGTGTGTACACATTCCCTGAGGTGATCTGCCATTGGAATGTTCGCCATCTCTCTGCAAGCGTCCTTTTCCAGAGCAACAAATCCTCCTCTTTGGCTAGTGCAAATGAGCACTTTTCACTCTCTTTGTCTCATTTATAGATCTTTGTCAGTGCATAGATGGACATGCACTCTCTCCATCTTATGCTAGTCATAGTCTTTTGCACCTTCAATTGGTTGTCCTTCGTGCATCCGATCTCCGATTGTCAGTCTGTTTTCTCCTATCATGTTCTATCATTATTATCGATCAATTGGCCTCTTTTCTAGATGTTTCCAGCCAATTCCTCAAGGGGGCATGCATATGTCATTGTCATTGTCTTGGGCATTTTCATTATTGTTCTTTGAAACAACGCTTAATATCGCATTGTCTCAAAGAGGGGCAAAATGTAGACGTCTAAAACTGGTCAACGCTTGCGGAGTCATATTTTAACATTGGCGCATTGCCTTATTTTAGGTTTTTTGCATCGCATTAACGTTTCTTGTATGTTGCATACTTGGTTTTTATCATTTGCGAGCATCGAGTCCTTCTGCATTCTTCATTTGTCTCGCTTTCAAATTTGGTCTTGTCGATAACAATCTTCAGTCATAATTTTGATCGATCTTATCCTGTCGCATCAATGTGCGTGTTAATTTGTCATCATTTTGGACATTGCCAATCCTAATTAGGGTTTTGTCCTCTTTTCAATCTTGTCATCTTGCAATCGATTCATCATCGATCCTTGTCATTTGATCAAATTGTCATCAATCTTGTCGTCTTGTGATAGATTTGTCATCGATCATTGTCATTTTCAATCTTGTCATTTTGCGATTAATTTGTCATCGATCGTTGTTATTTTCAATCTTGTCATTTTGTGATCGATTTGTCATCGATCGTCGTCCTTCTTAATCATGTCAATTTGGATCAATTAGTCATTGTTCCTCGTCAATTGGCGCATTTATCAATCAAAACACGTATCAGCATTGGTCCTTTGTCAGTCAGAATCATGATCAAATCGAATCGATATCAATTATCTTTTGTCAAGACCTAATTGTCATCCTTGCATTGCTAATTCATCTTCTAAGGTTTCATGATTTAGTCATTTAACCTTGTTTGTCATTTTCTCTCCATTTTCTCTCTAGGTTAAATAATTTATTTATTTATCCTAAGTTTTCTTGTCACAATTAAATATTTATTTAATTGGCTAATTAATTCCTCCTCTTTTTGTAAATTAATTAATGAATGAGAAATTATTAATTAATTTACCTAATTTGCATCAATTTCCTAATTTCCAAGTCATTATTTCTAACTTAATTTTCTAATTTCTCCTAAATTCCTAAATGTCTATTTCTATTTCAAAATCTTGTCATAAATTCTTGCATAGCAATTTGTCATAAATTGTCATAAATCCTTGCATAGCAATTTGTCATACACTTGTCATAATTTTGCTATTCTTGATTTGAATTTCCATTCGAATCACTTTCATGCTAATCTGATCTTTTCTCCAATTTGTCTATAAATTGGATGAATTTCCTCAATCAAAAGGCCGAATCAATCACGCTTCTAGTACCCTTATGTTGTCGTCTCATCTTGTCAATCTTGCTTTCATATTATATTTATGCACTTGAAGGTGAGATCCACAAAACAAAGTAATTTGAAGGAGAAAGAAGGACAATGGAGATTTCTGGAGGAGATATTCACATTTGCGATGGTTTGCATTTAAATTGAATGTCTTGTTTTTCATATATCTCTATTGAATGTAATTAGGAGTGTAATCATTGCAATTTAGTTTTCATGATTGAGCTAGGCTAATGTTTATATTACTTTGATGATCCTCAATTTCCTATCTACACATACCATCTCACCTATCAATGCATAACCATCGAGCTGCTCTATGTATACCTTTTCTTCCAATATCCCATTCAAAAATGTAGACTTAACATCCATCTGGTATACCTTGAACTTCTTATGGGCTGCAAATGCAAGTAAAGTTCTGACACCTTCCAGTCTTGCTACAGGTGCAAATTTTTTTCCATAATATTCTCCTTCTTTTTGAGCATAACCCTTGTAGACTAATCTTGCCTTGTTGCGAACTATAACACCATCTTCATTTAACTTGTTTCTAAATACCCATTTAGTACCTATAACATTCTTGTTTATCAATCGGGGTACCAGGGTCCAAGTGTTGTTCTTCTCAATTTGATCCAATTCCTCCTCCATAGCTTTAACCCAATAATCATCACTAAATGCCTCCTTAGCACTTCTAGGTTCAATGGTGGAGATCATGCAAGAGTTCTCTCTTATTCTTCTTCTAGTTAGTACTCCAACATCCTTATCCCCAATAATATGCTTAGGATTGTGGTTCAATGTCACATACCTCAGAATAAAATGATCATTCTCTTCAGGTTCAACTTCTTCATTATCATCTTCTTCTGAATTTATTTGTTCTGGTTGAACAAGTACATCAAGATTTGCTTTAACAATTTCTGATTTAACAGGTTCAGGTTCCAAAAGCAAAATGCAAGGATCTTCATCCTTTTTCTCTGAACTGGTTTCATCTGAGACTTCAGGACATTCACCTACATGAACATCAACACTCTTAATAATTCTTTGTGTCCATTTGTTGAAGCATTTATAGGCCTTACTCTTGGTGGAATAGCTAAGAAATATGCCTTCATCACTCTTAGCTTCAAACTTGCTTATGTAATCACCTCTTTTAATAAAACATTTTCTACCAAATATCTTGAAATAACTAACATCAGGTGATCTCCCATACTAATATTCATAAGGGGTCTTGTCCTTACCTCTTTTCATCAGAACTCGGTTTATTGTGTAGACAACTGTACTTACAACTTCTTTCCAAAATGTTTTTGCTACATTTCCTTGTATCAACATTGTAGCAGTTTCAACCACTAACTAGTTGTTCCTCTCTACTATACCATTATGCTATGGTGTCCTTGGTGCAGAAAGTTGTCGCTTGATACCATTCTCATCACAGTACTTAGTGAATTCCTCAAAAGTAAATTCACCGCCTTGATTTGCTCTCAAACATTTTATCTTTTTGCCACTCTCTTTGTCAGCTAAGGCCCTAAATGCCTTGAACTTACCAAAAGCTTCATTCTTATACTTCAAGAATGTGACCCATATCATCCTTGAACAATCATCAGTGAAGATCATGAAATATCTATCACCATGAATGCTTCTTGTTCTTATTGGTACACATAGATCTGTATGAACAAAATCTAACAAGTGCTCTGCTGAGAAAGACTTGCTCATGAAAGTTGAAGAAGTCATGTTTCCTAACTGACATTCTTTACAAAGAGCATTAACCGGTTTGTCTAGCTGAGGTAGACCTCTTACTGTCTTGGACTTGCTCACTTTACCAATGCTACCAAAGTTTATATGACAAAATCTCCTATTCCAAAGCTAGATATCATCTATCTTTGCAATCAAACAGTTGCTAACTTTAGGATTAAGATAAAATAGATTACCCGTGGTCTGTTTCCCAGTTGTAATCAATTCACCTTTGTTGTCAAAGATTTTGCACATACCATTTCTAAACTCGAGTGGGTATCATTTGTCATTAAGTTGTGCCACACTCAGAAGATTGTGCTTTAGGCCTTCAACCCAATAGACATCATCAGCACGACTCTACCCATTAAGAGAAATAACTCCCTTACCTTTAACCATACAGGATGAGTCATTGCCAAATTTGACAACACCGCCATCAAATTCCTTCAAGGAAATAAATTTGCTCCGATCACCGATCATGTGATGTGAACAACCACTATCAATAATCCAATCATCAGAGTTATCCATCCTGGACACTAGTGCCTTTTGATCTGATATCTCTTCCTTAATAGCTACAAACACAATATCTTCACTAGCATCATCATCAAATTCTTCATCAGTAATACCACTGTCAACTGCTATAAGACAATGTCTCTTGTCGTTGCCCTTATACTTCTTGAATTCATCTCTCTTGTATTCATTTTCACCTTTAGGACAGTTAGCTGCTATATGACCAATCTTGTTGCATGCAAAACACTTTAAAGGTAGCTTACCTCTATATTTCCCAGCGCCTCTAGGCAGTCGTTTTTCCAACAATGCTTCAAGTTCCACTAAGTTGTCTTCATCATCAACATCTCTGCTCAATCTTGATTCATAGCTATGACAAGTATCTCTACTTTTTATCACAGATGAGTTAGAGACAGAAGCTCTGAATGCAGATTCTGATTTTTGTACACTACCATCATAACCATTTAATTCAAAAGTAGTAAGTTTGCCAATGACAGAGTCAAGAGTTACCTTTGTTTTATCAATGGACTTCATATCCTGAATAGTTGCAACTCGGATAGAATAGACCGGGAGCAGGGTTTTCAGTACCTTACCGATCACTGTGGTATCTTCCACTTTCCCTCCTACACTCTTTATTTCACCAACTATCTCTTTTATCCTTTGACCATACTACTGGATATTCTCACCTTCAGACATTCTTATGTCATCAAACTTTCCTCTTAGGCTCTCCTCTTTAGCAATATTAACATGTTCATCACCGCTATAGATCTCTTCAAGTTTTTTCCATACTTCATATATAGTTTCAAGACCATCAACATCTACATATTCAACATCAGACATGGAACTGATAATAACCTCCAATGCTTGATGTTTTTCTTGCTATTCCTTTTTCTGATCATCAGTCGGGGTTCCAGTAGGTGCAATATAATTAGTTTCTACATGATCCCAACACTTACTTCCTAGATTTTTAATGTAAATCTTCACTATGTCACTCCATATCCTATAGTTATCTTTGTTGAACTTTGAACCTTCTTTCTTCATCATGGTCTACAAGATCTTTTCATGAAGTTGTTAGGCTTTGAGGTTCAAGAGGACCTGAGATGCTCTAATACCAATTGATGGTATGATGAAAGAATAAGTATCCAGTAGAATGCTGAGAGGGGGGGGGGGTGATTCGGTATATTGAAAAACTAATACAAACTTCCCAATCTCAAATTCAAACTCACAAAGTAAGATTTCACTATCAAGATCAATACTCAACATCAACCGGTTAACTATTATAACAACTTAACAGTAAACAACTTCAATCTTGTAAACATCAAAATACTTAATCATATCTCAACATATTCAGTCTCTCAATGCTTCCAGTTATCATGCCTTATTAGAATAGTTAAGTAATCAATCAAATAAGATCATAACCACAAAAATATTCACCACTTGACACAAATGTTTATACGTGGAAAACCCAAATTGGTAAAAACCACGGTGAGATGAGACTCACAAGGATAGCTATCTGAACTCTTCTGAAGTTCGCCTTGGTAGGAGCCAAGTTTGTTAAAGCTTTTACAATAAGCCCTGTTAAGAATTGATTTTGTTAGGAATCACCTAGTTAAGGGATTTACAAAATGCCTTGATGAAAAAGAAAAATACCCTTTTAGGAGTAACCTCAGTAGAGGGTTTGAGAATCCAAGCTAATGGACTGCCTTGTTAGAGGATTTAATAAGTAACCAAGCTTGTTAGAGCTTATCCGGTTAAGGGATTTCAATTCTGCTATAATTGTTAGAAAACAACAGGTTTTCTTGATTTGTCTGAATAGCACTACATTTGCTTGATCAGATCCTTTTAAGCTTCAATCCGCCTTTACACAAACTATAGATCCATTCTCTGATTAGGCAACCACACAGTCAACTGGTTTTCAGACAACACTTTTCCAACACTCTTACAAACAACTTCATCCACCTTAAATACAAATCAATTAGGTCGATAACACAACAAAAACCTAATTCTCTCTTAGAGATTACAAACAAGTCGGTTCAATCTTGACTATTAGAAATCATAAAAATATTTTCACATTTTTCGAGAAAATTCCAACCGCTCCATGATCACCGCTTCATCGGACTTTGTAACTCATCACGTGTTATGCATTAGATGCAATCGACTTTGCTCATTCCCTAGACAAGGAAACAAACAAACAATGCACCAAAAACAGTCTGAATTTATCCTCATTCAATGATCACATGTGTCGCCATCATTACTGCTCATCATTAGATCTTAAACTAACAAATTTGATCAGTTAGGGTTTAACAAAAAGAACAACTGGTAGGATTTATTGGTTACATTGCATAGAAAAGGGTTTAACCTTATACACCGGTTTACCGACTCAACTCACAAACTAACATACCGGTTTACAACATCTTCCTCAAAGCTCTTCCTGTCAGATACAAGTCAATATCAAGTGTCATCCTTATTACAATGTCTAATGAAATAAATTAATCTAAAAATTAATAGTCTAGAACAGGTCGTGACACTTCCAAACCAACTATCTAGGAAAAAACAAAAATAAGTAATCCCTGACATGCCTTTAGCATGTCTTTAGCCATCATGATGGTTGTTGTAACTACCTAACCTCTAGCTTGATCATGACCATTATTCCATTTTGTGCATGTGTCAAAGACTTTTGATGGGCCACCACTTCTTTCTATTGCATTGGCTCATGATGTCGATTCCTTCCATAACCCTGTACTGTCCATATTTTTTAGATCAACATGACAAGTGTAATTCCTTGGGAAAAGATCAAGGTTTTGTCCCCATTTAGACATTGTAGACATATGGTAACCAAGCATGTATCACAAAATGATCTTCCTTTTGAGGTCTCTAGGAATCCTGTGGGAAAGGTGTGTGATCGTCCAAATAGCTCCTTGAAGTTGGTGGGCCCCCTCTTTTGGATTTGGATAGAAGACCTGACACACAACGACATAGGAGAGCTTTTGGGAATATGGTAAAAATGACTGTTTGTGAAATCTTGCAGCAAGTGCACATGGCATCCTTAAACTCTGCCAGGAATTCTCGCAAAGGTGGCTGTGAGAAATAATGGTTAGAAAACAAAAATTTAATGCAACCCATGTAAATTCATTTATAGTTCATAAACATGATATCTTATTTATTGGTTCCATCATCACTTTCTATTTTTTTTCATGAAAAGAATTCTTGAAAAGAAATTCCATAGACTACTCTATATGCATGATTCATATGTTACTGTTGAGAACTTGTCAGATTGAGTCAACAAGAGTTAGCACTATGTTCCCACCTTTTAATTGACAAGAAGATTTTTAGATTGCTTAAATCACACACACTAAGCTTTGACTTCTAGACTTAAAAGTGTTAAACACTCATAATTGATTGACATTCTCTAAGCTTAATATATTGCTTAATGTGTAGTTTAAAGCTAGCTCAAGATTTTAAACTCAATTTAATACTGCCAAAATTGTTTCTACAATTATGTAAGTTATAGAAAATACTTTTCTAAATTTCCAATACTAATCCAAGGATGGATGATTGATAATGTGTGAAGAGGGAAGGAATGAATGATTGATATAAAGGAATAAGCATTGTGTGGTGGACAAAATTGATGGAGACAATGTTTTGTTTTAAATTTCCATTATTCACAAAGTGCCATGCAAATTATTGTGGGTTTGCCTTCCAGATTTGAGTCTTTGCACGTGCTATCTCAATCTTACAGACAACAGAGAGAATCCAGTGAATGCGTTATTGTCAACCACGTGCCAAGGGAATTTTATCTTTTCTAAATAGGATGAATAAGAGGAAAAGGTGGATACGCTACTTACTCTTACAAGGTTACTGTTTTGAGTAGCTAGAAAAAGCAAATGAATGATTTAAGCTTTGCGTTGCTTATCTCGGTCTCACACGCAACTCGTAGATTCCCATACATTTTTTCTTATGAAATGACTTCACTTTAGAAGTTAGAAGGTACAAATTATTTTCTTTAAGACTTTGGTGCACACTCTTATCAAAGGTCTTTCTTTTTGCGAGCTTAAAAGAGGAGTCCTAGGACTGAGTGATTGATTGATGTGATGAATGGATTTCAAAGGATTTTGATGTCTAATATGGTTTTTTTTTTAATTTTAAATTAAAATTAGAATCTATAATTAAAAACCTTGGAATGTATGGTCGAATGAAATAAAGGATGGAATATTACATAAAAAAATGGATTTATATATATTTTATTTTATTTTTTATATTTAAACAAAAAAATGAATGGTTGATTGGTATAAAGAATTGAATATTGGATTGCAGGTGGATTTGAAGAATCTTATGAAATAAAAGATGGAATATTAGATTAAAAAAATGGGTTTATATTTTTGTTATTTTATTTTTTATATTTAAACAAGAAAATAAATGGTTGATTGGTATAAAGAATTGAATATTGGATTTCGGGTGGATTTGAAGAATCTTATTTTTAATTTATCAAAATTTGAAAGAGAAAATGAATGATTGATTGATATAAAAGATAGAATATCGGATAGGGGATGGATATGAAACATTTTTGATAGATGTGTTGGTTTGTCAAGAAAAATTTTGAGGCTCAAATTTAAAAGTTGAGTCTCTAATTATAAGTCTTTTGTCTTGTTTTTTGAGTTTAAAAGAGAATAGATGATCAATTGATTTAAAATATGGATCACTAATTCGTAGGTGGATTTAAAAAAGACTTTGATGGATATGATGTCTTGGCATATAAATTATTGTGATTGCTATGTTGAGTTTTTCTTATACGATCATGATCTAATTTTTATGTTTGAATTCAGTATTCATAGATCCTAGTTATTAGGGTGAATAAGTTATGTATGGTTCATCAAATGAGGAAATGGGACATTATCTGAGGACACCTTCTTACATAGTCTCAGAATTGTTGATGAGAGATACTTTAACTTGATGTTGAATGCTCTCCTTTGATGGATATTTATTTCAAGTTATGATATAACTTTATGTTGGAATTCACAGATATGCAAGTGTATGTAGAGTGTTCTTATAGTTTGCTCATCAAATCAAGAAACACCTTACATAGCCCCAAAGCTATGGAAGGGAGAATCTTGAATCTAATGATGAACGTTTTCCTATGATAAAATTTTCTTTTCAGTTCAAAATCTTAAGTTAATGTAGGAGCTCATAGATATATAGTTCTTGTAGGGTGCTTACAAATGGTTCATCAAATGAGGAAATGTAACATTATTTTAGAACACCTTCTTACACAGCCCTAAAGCTATGGATGTGAGATTTAAATTTGATGATGAACCATCTTTTCTTTATTTTGATTTTTTGTTTTCAAGTAGATTTTAAGATTGCATATTTCATTTACTTATTCTTCAAAATCCCCTCTCTTTATTTGAACCATAATTAACACGTTTCAGTAGCTACAATGTTTCAAAATCAACTTTTTTTTTTGAAGTGGAAGTTTGTTTATTTGAGCATCAACCAATCTAGTGTAGAAGTATTCTAGATATAATGTAAAATCAATAATTTGATGATGCTATTTATTTTATTTTATGCGGTGATGGATTTAGATTTTAACAATTTCAATTGTGTTTGGTCATTATCTTTGGAGCGATGTTATCAATGATAATTTGGTATTTTCTAAGTGTTTTATCTAAGGCTAAATGACGACATTTGAAAAAACTTAAAGTTGGATAATGCAAATTCCAAATGAATTTAGTAATCGCTACTTCTGACATATGCTCTTGTGTCTATGAAGTACTTATTATTTGAATCTTTTGGTTTGAAGTTACGTTGAGGGTTTTGCTGCTGATATTCTTTCAGACAGCATCACCAAGTTTTTATTGGCCATTTGGCCTTCCAACTAGTACAAGAAAAGGCATTCAGTCATGGTAATTCGTGGGGTGGAATAAATAATTTTGGCTATCATTTTCCAATCAAATTAGCTCATTCAGTCCAGAATATAATCGGTATTTTACAGTACCATTGTCCACAAATACTGTCTGATTATGTTTAAAATCCCACAAAGAATTAGCTAATACAATGTGAAACATGTGGGCAAATGTTACTCGCAAAATGGATTGGTGGATTGGTAAAACGTGGAATTGAGTAAATTGAAATTATTTGGTATTTTTTGTCGATCTCTTTTGATTTGTAATTTTCTTGGAAAGCTTTATCAGCCACATGTGAAGTAAGATATGGAGAACATATATTTGTAGAGAAGTTTGATCTACTTCGAGAGACTACTAACCTTTTTTATAATTCTTACTATTTGGACGGGACTGCTCTATAATGGCGTATTATTGGATTCAAGTTTTGAATAGTCTCTTTTTCAACTATAGAACAATTAAGCTCCATGCATTAGTAATCATGTGCTTTTAATTTTTTGTATGGTACACTTGACGTTTTGTGGCTTTGTAACTCTTATAGTCAAGCTCTTTCATTAGTAACCATGCTTGTGTTTCTCATAGTATTCTCTTTAGCAAGGCAACTTCTTGGCTGAAGTGCATTCTCTCAATTCAGGAACTTATTTATAACCTAATATATTAATTGTGCATCCCAAACATTATGCCTTCTCTCTCAGCCCTGATTCTCCTAATCATTTCTGGTTGTATCAGTCTTATTTTTACAGAATCCATTTTTACAGAAATGTGGATTAAATGTTAAGCCATTTATGACTAAGGTATAGACCCAAAGCGCATATTGACAGAAATTAAACAGAAGTTTGATTAGACTTGTAAATTTCACAGTTTTGTAAATTTGGTCACGTATACGTTGAGTTCAGAACAAACAATACCTTGTTGGGTTTGGAGCGATTCTGAAATCAATCAACCCAAGTCTCTTTCCTTTTCCCTTGATATGCATGTGTGTTTAGCCCCTTGTTCTAATTCAGAACTTTTATTCCAACAGGATGCCATAAGTTCAGTCTAAGTAAAGGCCAAACAGCTAAGTCAAGAGTCCTAATGGAGTCCTAATGATAAGGTAGCACGATTATTATATTGATTTTATCAACATACGAAAGTCGCCAAGCAATAAGCATAAACTAAACATTTTATTTAGAACATTTAATACATTCAGCCAGAGTAAAGTCGTCTAGAAAATCATATTCTTCATATGGTCAAACTAGATCGAGCTCATATATATTTAATTAAAGTAATAGTCATTTAGAAAATCATATTCTTCATATGATCGAACAATAGCTTATACATATTAGTGATGGTCATTCAGAAAACCTTATTCTTTAAGTAGTCAAACGAGAGCTTATATAGGTAGGGCTGTTTAGAAGCTTGGAGGCGGCACAGCAGAGGAATATGTAATCATCTAACAACCTTTGCAGCTTTGAGGAGCGATTCCAAGCCGAGATCCAGGAATGTCATATACCACTCGGAAGTTGCGCTGCTGGAAATTCCCCAATATAGATTCTCCTGAACCCGAGGAGCTTTTAGGAGGTGCAGCCAAAGCCAAGCATATCACTGAGCCCTGCGCACTCGTGCGAATTAAATAATTAGTGGGCGGCAGAGGCACGTCCACATTATTATCAAAATGCAACGTGATCTGAGGCACCTCCACATCCCCCGAAGGAAAATTGAAGCACGCATCGAAGATCGAAACCGAAGCGGCTCGACTGAATTTGGAGAGATGGCGAACGAAAGAGTCTCTCACTGAACTGTAAGCGGGTTCCGCCAGCCGAGTAATAGTTGTTCCCGAGTCTATAATTGTCCCTTTCCCGCTTGATTGCCCCATCGCCGGTACAGCCACGCGGTCTTCTCCAACCGAGACTCCGTTTAACCCCACGTAATAGAACGAAGGATTGGCAGAGTTGGTCAAGAGAGACGTAAACTGCAGTGCGGAGGATGAAAGCGCGGATTTACCGAGTGCAAGGCAACCCGTGGAAGTGGAAGACGGAATGCAATAAGAGAAGGTTTTCTGGAACAGATTAGCCGTCTGTGAAACAAATGAGAAAGACTCCCTGCCAAAGCCTACCAAACCTGGCGTGGAGGTGATTAGCCCAGTCCGAGCTTTGGCGCAACCGAATATAAAGCCTGGCATAGACTGCGAGCCCACGGCCAGCGAGTCCGTTGAGAGCAGCACGAGCACCTGGGATCCGTCGCCGTAGGTCTGTTTAATGCTGCAGTTGTAATTCCCACAGGTTGGAGTGCTGCCGAATGCCTGGCACGTCTGGGAAGAGCAAGTCAGGTATTTGTAGGTGGATGATCTGGAGGGGTCGAACAAGCTCCCCGAGTCGCAGGGAATCCAGGTGATGTCACTGCCCGTGTCGAGCAACGTGTAGAAGCTCTGCTTGGGCGTGCCGAAGCCCAAATTGATTACGTACTCTCCGTTCTTTACGGCCAACGGAACGCCGGCGTCCTCTTGTGTGGTAAAGCTAGTTGTCGCTGCTCCCGTTATTGCACGGTAGCGCTGCTCGTCGCCCTTTATTGACTCCAACACCGCGGTCAGCCACGTTGAATCGTTGTTGCGGAAAGGGGAGCACTTGGCTTGGAGATGCATGAGAGGAATGCTTGTGCTCGATTTCCTTGGCTGAGCCGCAGAGCAGTCCTCCTCCTCCTGAGTGTCCTCGCCAGTGAATAGTAAGGGACTTACTCTTACAAGCTTACTACTCTGAGCGACGCCACAGCCCATTAGCAAGAAAAGTAAAACAAGAAGCATTGTCATTTTTAAGAGAAGCTGTGGAGATGGATGATAGTTTGTGGGAGGGAAACACATTAATAATTTAAGCTTTGCGTCGGTCATCTCGGTCTTACACGCAACTGGGAGATTCTCGTTCATGTTTTTCTTATGAAATGACCATACTTTAGAAATAAAAACGTACGAATCATTTTTTTTAAGGACGTTTGTTCACACTTTTATCCTAGGGCCTTCTTTTTGCGAGCTTAAAAGAGGAAACGGAGGAGTGATTGGTACGGAGTATTGGATAATGAACGGATTTGCAAGAATTTTGATGTATAAAATCGTTACTTTGCTTTCAAATTAAGATTAGAGCCTATAATTAAAAACCTTTTTCCTTTTCTGAAGTATGAAAGAGAGAACATATGATTGATTAAAATAAAAGATCGAATATTGGATGGGATGGATTTGAACTTTTTATTTCTTCTAAGTTTAAAAGAGAAAATGAATAATTGATTGATATAAAGAATAGAATATTAGATAAGAAATGGATTTGAAGAATCTTTCTTTTTTATTTTTTAAAGTTTGAAAGAGAAAATGAATGATTGATTGATATAAAGAATAGAATATCAAATAAAGAATGGATTTGAAATCTTTTTTCTTATCTGACAAATTTAAAAGAAGAAGTGAATGATTGATTGATAAAAAAGATAGAATATTAGATAGGAGATCGATTTGAAATGTTCTTGATTGTAATGCTAGTTGGTCAAGTAAATTATTAAGATTTAAATTTAAAGCTGAGTCTCTAATTAAAAGTATTTTATCTTATTTTTTTGACTCTAATAATCAAATAAATGATTGATTGATATAAAGTATATATCATTAAGTGGTGGGTGGATTTGAAATGACTTTGATGGATATGATGGTTTGGCATATAAAATATGATGTTTTGGACATGATATTGACTTTGATGGATTTGAGGCAAATAAATTATTGTGATTTGAATAGGATACTTATGCATTTTTTTGAATTATTTTGATTTTACATACAATTGGAAATTCTTGTGGTATGCTTTCTTAAAGGAGTATATAATAGCAATTACAACTAGGATACCTATATTTTACTAGCAATTGCACCTTGGCATGCAATGGGTATGCCGAAGATGAGTGGAAAGTCAATTAGGAAACATTTTGATCTATTTTTGCATATATTTGTGTAGTAAAGGAGATTCCATTAGTAATATGCAGTTGTTATGTTTGCAATAGATAGAAAGGGAGAGAGCAGGAGAGAGAGGGGGATAGAAAGATGGATAAATAGAGGGGGGAGTGAGGGATATAGAGAGGAGTAAGGAGATAGAGAGAGAGAGAGGAAGATAGAGAGGGGGGGCATGGGGAATATAGAGAGAGTGAGATATATAGATAGATGTAAAGAGAAATATAGATAGAGATATATGGGAAGGGAAAGAGAGAATGGATATATATGTGAAGAGAAATGGAGAGAGAGAGAGAGAGAGAGAGAGAGAGAGAGAGAGAGAGAGAGAGAGAGAGAGAGAGAGAGAGAGAGAGAGAGAGAGAGAGAGAGAGTTTTAATGGTGTCATTTTCTATGTAGTTTTAGATTCATTTTAAGATAATTTCCTTAATATAATATTCTAGTAGTATTTGGTAAGTTTGGCTTCTTGATCTTTGTCTTTTTTACATTTATTGCTTCCCATACATATTCTTACTCTTATTCTATCTATATTTGTTTTCATACATTTATTAGTTAACGTGAAATGAATCACTATAGTACTTAATTAGAGAGAAAGTGAGTCTTTTCCTTCCTAAATTAAAATCTCCTTCACCTAATGACTACGTAAACAATTCTTATGGAAAGTAGAGAACATCTTGTTCTTTCTTCCCTTGTCTCTCCTTACTTTGATGTTATAGGTAGGTTCAAAGTATATGCAGTACATATTTTTGTTAGACGTATCAATAGGGAACTGATAGCTTCAAATCAATAAGGATCCAAACATAGTTGAAACAAAACCTTTCAACCAAGAAGATAATTAAGCTCTATTGTTGATAGGCTTGTGTCAAGTTTGCAATAGGGAGAGAGGGGGAGAGAAGAGAAGGAGGGTGAGATAGGGATAGTTAGAGGGAGAGATAAAAGTGGGAAGAGAGAGTTGGATATAGATGAGAGGGAAAATGAGAGGGGGGAGAGATAATGAGAGAGGGGCAAAAGGAATAGACAAATTTGAAAGAGATAAATATATAGAGAGAAAGAGAATGAGAGAGGGAGAGATAGCAAGATAAAAGATAGAGATAGGAATTGATATATAGAGAGGTAGAGAAAGGAAGATATATATGGAGATATAGTGATAGATAGGCAAGCAGATATAGGGGGGAACAAATAAAGGGAGAAAGAAGAAGACTTTTTGATGAGATGTTAATGGTTTCCAAGGTAGTCTAAGGATGCGAGTTGAAGGATCATTAGAGGTTAGTTTCACTCAAAGATTACATTTGTGCTAAAAGGATTTGGGAGTGTCAATAGTTTTTAGCATTTTGGCTTGTAGGTGAGTTTGGTAGTTTCATGTACTTTATTTGATTTTCTTGTTTGCAAAAGCTATTGTTGTGTGTATGGATGTGGATTTCTTTTGTGTAGCTGTCCATACTTCATTTTGGAGTTTTGAGACCAAACTATGCAAGCTTAGTGGGATTTCATTGACTTTCTTTTAGTTTTGGGTGATTGGCACACTCTGTGCTCATCCTTTTTGGTGTGTATTATGCAGCAGCTATAAGGTATGATTACATAATTCTAGTGTATATTTAATAATATATATCGAACCTAAACTATAATGAAAACTGATATTTTGGGTTTATCAACTGAGGGAAATCCAATAGTTTGTTTTGCATATTTATGTTGAAAATAAATATCGATAAATTTATGGAATACAATTAAGATATGTTCGGGGTTTGGTGTTATTACTTTTATGACCACTTATGAAAAGATAACCGCATCTAAGTCTAATTAGCCGATAGGCTTGTATTACGTGGGCTTTGCCCACCGGAATTATCTCACGCCGGAGGCGAAATTTTTGAATTCGGTGATATGCACCAAACAAGAATTCGGGAGTCTCACGCCTGAATTTACATCTTGCAATCTTATTTTATTACCTAAAATTAGCAGTGGCAATCTGTAGCTGTATTAGAGTGAAAATTCTCCATGGCTTCAAAGATCACGCTCCCGCTGTATCTTCTGCCTCAAAAGAAAGATCGGATTGTTTTCTTAAGCCATACAGAGGAAACAAAACCACGTTGAAAAACACAGAGTTAGGCCATGGTTGAGATATCTTACAAGGACTTATCACGCGGTCCTCCACAGCAACATTTGAAGAAAGCCGTCAATGTAATGTAATCGATAACTGAATTCAAAAATCTCCTATCTAATTCTTTTGCTTGAAGAGAGATGAAATTATAAGAAAATTCCTTTCAAGTTCTAGATTTTCCTTGCATGATGTAAATTCCTCTGGTGCCAGTAAAGTCACAGTTGCCGTACGATTTTTGAAAGGGACAATTTTTTGATAATAGTCTGCAAATCATCTGTAGAAACAGGGGATGTGCATTGAATTTCTCAAAAGTGGTGTAGGATATACCAGATCACTTTCACTAAAGTGAACAGGTTTATTGGGATTTTCAAAATATCTCATAAAAATTGTGTATTTAATCAAACCCACAAGAGAAAACATCATTTGCAGATAATAATCAAAATAAAATTGGAAAAATGGGACACTATATGAATTTTCAGTGTGTACCACAGTGCACAGGAAGCTCTTAAACAAATGATGAGCTATAATTTGGACTTTAGCTGAAAAAACCTAACTAGAAGTCTTGGTCTTGAAAGGCAAGGTCGCAGGATCAAATCCCAGTATTATTTTTGTGAACTTCAACTGTTGAATTCTGGTCTTGCAGGGATCCCTCTCTCTGGAGGCATTTTCTCCATAGTGCAAGTCTGCAAATATTTCAATTTTATAGCTTGAAATAACATACCATCTCCTTTACGTCATGTAAATCTGGTAAGATGTCGAAAAAAAACCGATTCAGTTAAGGGCATCATCTTCGATAAGCTTGTTATCTTCAGACACTTTACCCTGCAAACAGGGAACGGAAACAAATCCCATAAAATGTGGTCTCCTACAGAATGAAATAGCTAAGTATTCAACAGATATGATGATATATATTGATTAATCACAAAACCCCTTCCCCTTATCAAATCAGATTTGATTGAATTAAGTGTATCCACGCAAAACCCCCTTCACTCCAAAAAGGCAAGGACGCAATAAACCTAAAACTTGCCAAATCGATGCAATCTTTGGAATTAATGCCATCAAGAATAATCAATATAGATGGGTATTTGATCTGATTAAGGATCTTTGACTGATTGCATAAAAATGCTAACATTACAATGCTTAACAAATTGAAATTAGCATGCACATAAATGTTTAATTACAAATAAATTGAAGTGATGAAATAGAAAAAATTAGAGAGGAAGAGAAAGGAGACACAAACAACAGGATTTGATTACGGAGTTCGCCACAAGGTGACTACGTCTCCAGGTCTGCCCAACTGGGTGAGACCGATCCAATTATGCTCCAAAAATGAGTTTACAAAAAAGTTACAAAGCCACTCCTATCTGCACAACGCCACTTTTCGAAGTGCAAGAGTGAAGTATCAAACTCCACAATAGCTTCCTCTCACTTCACCAAAACATTCTCTTCAGATGATAATGAATTACAAAATTCTTTCTCCAACAAGTACAACAAGCTTGATTTCAAGCTCCCAATGCACAGAGATTAACAATTCACTATCAATCTCTCCAAAAGAAATTCCCTCATGCTTCTCTCACAATTCTCCAATCTTCCATGTCCCTCATGACAAAAATCACCCCGTTTAAATACTATTTTACATTCTAAAATGGGGTTAAAACAATAATATTTTCATATCTCCCAATTTTAAACTATATCTCTAAAACAAACCCTTAAAATACCATTTAATCTTTTTAAAAATCCCAACCCATTTAAATACATGGCTCGTATAATTTGAGCTTTAACTATATATTTCTTGGGCTGGCTTGAATATAGTTTAATGTATATTTTAGGGACCCTTTTATTTCGGATCACCGCCACATTCCACAAAAATCTAAACTGTCGAGTCTTATCCTGAAACAACTGCATGGTATAGCGGTAGGGAGTGGAAGCCCATAATTATGGAGTCACCGGTTCAAACCACCGGCCCTACATAAATTTTTATAGGGAATTTCAGCTTCTGATCTTGAAACCACTCAATGTTATCAGAAAGGTGTGGAACTCTTTTATTGTTTTCAAACAATTTGAAATCACAAAAACAAAAATTCAATATGTGTACATGTAGCTTTAGTGTCAAAATTCACTTATTTTTAGCATGTTTTGAGATGCACATTACATGTTTGTTTTAGTTCTCTCACCATGTAGCCAACTTAGACTGCTTGTTTGCTTTCTATTATTTTTTAATCTTCTATGTAGTCTTGTTGGCATTTACAATTTGATTCTTATAGATTTTTACGTTTTTTGAATTTTAATATAAAGGATTCTACAAATAAACTCATTGTCATGTGCTTCAAGTGTGGAGAAAAAGACTCTAGAAACATTCATGAGAAAAATAAATAAGTGATTTAGATAAGTGAGCCAATCAAATAAAATTTGAGAGTTAAATAAATAAAAAGAAGTAAGAAAACAACTTACTCTAGGACTGTCATAAATTTGATGTTTTTGTGTATTACAAGTCTTAAAATGGATCCCATAATTTTAGATTAATTTGCATTCATTCCTACTTAGATTTTCATATATTGCAAATAATTATCATTAATATATGCACTATTACACTTGCATTTTGTATCCCAATATCAAAATATATTTTACCATCGACCTAATCATTGCACCTTCTTTTGGTGCAAGCGCTAATATTTTATTTGAAGTCAGACACATGAGTATAACTAAACCAATAAAAGTAATAATAGTTATTGAGAAAAGCATACCCTAAATTATGAATGTGGTCACCGTCAAACGAAGTGACTTCGGCACGACAATTTAATATTGGAGCAAACATAGCATTGTAGAAAAGTTTGGAGGCGGCGGAGCAGAAGAATATGTTATCCAAGCGAACAACCATTACAGTTTTGAGGAGCGATTCCAAGTCGAGAGCCAGGAATGTCATACACCACTTGGAAGTTTGGCTGCTGGAAACTCCACACTACAGATACTCTCAGTGCAAAGTTCACAGGTGGAGGCATGAAAGCCAGGCATAACACCGACCCCTCCTCATTGACAGGAATCAAATAATTCTCCGACGGCAGAGCGACGTCCACGTAATTATCAAAGTTCAACGTGATCAGAGGCACATCGATGTACTTCGAAGAAATGTTGAAACACGTATCAAAAATCCTGGATCCGGTAGACAGACTGTAATTTTGGAATTGAAGGAGGAAAGTATCTCTCACAGCACTGTAAAAGGGTTCCACCAGCCGAGTGATAGTTGTTCCCGAGTCTATAATTGTTGCAGACTCTAAATCCACTCGCTCTCCACCAACTGACTCATCTATCTTCGGCACAGACGCGCTGTTCGCCAATCGTGATCGCGATTAACCCCACATAGTAGAACGAAGGGTTGTCACGCTTTGACGACAGGGACGTAAACTGAAAGTAAGCGGGGGAAAGGGCGTCGTTCCCGAGCTCAAGGCAGCCCGTGGAATCAGAATACGGGATGCAATAAGAGATGGTTTGGTTAAACAGATTGGCCGTCTGTGAAACAAACGACAGCGACTTCCTGCCAAAACCGACCAAACCGGGCGTGGAGGGCATATTCCCTGTCCGAGATATGGCGCAGCCGAAAATAAACCCAGGCATGGAGTGCGAACCCACAGTGAGTGAGTCGTTTGAGAGCAGCGAATTCACTTGTGAACCATCGCCGTAGGTCTCCATAACTCTGCAGAGGTTTTTCCCGCAGTTTGGAGTGCTGCCCTATGCCTGGCACGTCTCCGAAGAGCAGCTGAGATATTGGAAGGTGGATGAGTTGGAGGGGTCGAACATGCTCCCTGAATCGCAGGGAATCCAGGAGATGTCACTGCCCGTGTCGAGCAACGTGTACAAGCTCTGCTGGGCCGTGCCGAAGCCCAGATTGATTACGTAGTCTCCATTCTTTATAGCCAACGGAAGGTCGGCGTCTTCTTGTGTGGTTAAACTCGTTGCTGCTCGTCGCCCTTTATTGATTCCAACATCGTGGTCAGCTACGTTGAGTTTTTGCTGCGGAAAGGGGAGCACTTGGCTTGGATATGCATCAGAGGAATGCTCGTGCTTGATTTTGATTTCCTTGGCTGAGACGCAGAGCAGTCCTCTTCCTCCTCTGCTTCCTCCCTTGTGAATCGTAAGCGACTTACTTTTACAGTCTTACTACTCTGAGCTACGCCACAGGTCAGTAAAAGAAATAGTAAAAGATGGAGTGTTGTCATTTCTTATTTCAGAAATAAATGAAGATCCACATATGATTGATGGAGAGGAAACAAATAAATGGTTGATATTGCAGAGCGTGGCGGACAGAGTTAAAAGGATTTTGACAGGGATGATTGTTTGTTTTAAAATTCCATCCTTGACAAACTACCATATTAATTATGGTGGACTGGACTTGAAGATTTTAGTCTCTGCGCCGGCTACCTCCGTCTTACACGCATCCAGAGATTCCCATGGCATCCGTTATCTTTTAATGAAAATATTATGTATTAATAGTATAAAAATATAAAATATATTTATCTTAAAGATATGTTTGGTGTTTTAAACCGAGATTCCTGGTGCATGCATTATATTTTAATGAAAATATTATATATTAATAGCATAGAAATATTAGATATATTTATCTTACAGACATGTTTGGTGTTTTTAAATAGATATATTTACTAGCATAATTATATATATTTTAAATTATGTAATATATGAGATATCAAATTTCATATAGATAATATTCATAAATATAAAATAAATTAAGATTAGTTATTAAATATAAATCTAAAAATTATTTATCATTAAAATGTTTTGAATCTAAATTAAAAAATAATTTTCATAATTTAAATTTAATTACAAAGATTCAATATTTTCTTCTCTCTTTTCCTTTACTCTAAAGCGCTATTTACATGATAATTAAAAATATGACACTGACTAAATTGGTTGAATTTATAGTCTTCTGAGCATTAAAACTTTTTAGAGTAAAGCTTATAATTGTAAAGGCAGATTGATATATTGAATAAAAGTAATTAATGAATTAAGAGGGAGTAATTTTATCTTTATTCTAAAATTGTGAATAAAGATTGTTTTCATTTATTAAGAATGTTATCAAGAAAAATGGATTTTTTTTTAGAAAACAAAACAAATCAAGCTTTTAAAAGCTTTTAAAGAGAGAAAAGTGATAGTTTTTATTTATAATCTTAAACCAAAATGACTTGTTTTAAACTTTCCAATTAGCTAATGAGTAAATTTGTGTTTTCTATTTACATGTTACCACCATTAGAAACATTTCTAAATTGAAAATAGAAAGTTGTATTTTCAATTATAGCTTTAAATGATTCCCCCTAAATAGAAATTGACATTTAGAAATACACACCATTTGAAAAAAAATCCTAAATTGAATTGCATAATTGGAAACATTCCTAAAATGAAAATAGAATTTTGCATTTTCAATTAAGAAATTGCAAATCTTCTAATTTTTTTTTATTTTTGCATATTTGAGTGAAATAAAATGAAGGAAAATGTATTTGCAGGTTTATGAGTCCAGTTTTGCAAGAGTTTTTAGCAAATGTGTCATATCTTAGAACTAAAACACAAGTATTGAATTGTATTGTAACATAGATAAATCAATTGATAAACCAATAAGATTTCCCATTAACTTTTAGCTATAAACTGCAAAGTAATGCTAAACAATTACAAAGAAGATTTAATTTCTTAATAACCTTACACAATGTAGTCCAAAAATAAGAATTTGGACACATACTTTTGATGCTTTCCTAGAATATCATTGTCAACCAAAATGTAGTGGATTTGAAAGCTCCAACAATTGTAGAAATGAAAGTATTAAGATGCCTAAATCAAGATATTAAACTCTCATTAACCCCAATTGTCTTTGAATTTCTTCTACCCTAAAATTTGCAATACTTATGCTCAGAAAATGGACTGTTTTTCTTTAGAAATCACCCATAATTCCTTACTAACAATGAACCAACCCTTAGTGCTCAGATCAACACTTATCAACCTAAACATCAACTCAAATGAATCCACCATCCCATGGTCTCATGGTAGAGAGAATATTAAAAGATTTTGCATTGTGTAATAAACTTGAAATTTAAATAAATAAATAATCAAATCAAATTATATTTAATAAAATAAAAATATATTAATCAAATAATAAATTTTAATGCACCTTATCTATTAAGATTGAGTAATCTTAATTTTTTTGAAAAATAATTAAATCAACTTATATTTTCAAAAGCCAAAAAAGAACAATTTAAAACCCAAACAAACACTTTCAAATAAAATAATGTTATGCAAAATTATTTATTTTGTTAATTTTAAATTTTTAAAAATAGTTTGAAAAATTAAATAGCACTTTTAATAATTTATTTGAGTAATGATTAAAATATATATTAAAAAAAATATATTACACACTACCATTCTTTTTTTTCTTTGATCGATAAAAGGCTGAGGCCAAAGAATTTTATTAATTTAAAAAATAGATAGATTTACATTTACACCTTCATTCAGTGTGGGCACTGGTAGGAAAGAATGGAGAGAAGAAAACCTCCGGTCTAGCCCAGATCCCTCAAGGATCAGAAAAAATTAAGAATGCAATACAAAATGGATATACAAGATCATAAAGGGAACTTGTCCAAAATAATGAAGATTGTATGTAGAAATCCTCTGTGTAAAGTTGAGCAACAGATTGCCCATCTCTTGGGGTGATGCTGCCATTTGTGGCCAACAGTTCTTGCTATTCCTGAAACACAGGGTTAAGCATGCTCTACTCCTTATGCTGCACAAAATCTTGAGAAAATCTATCACCAGAATGTTAGGAAAAGGAAAACCGAACAGGTCAACTTATACAATATATCATACCTGCCTGGATGGTCACCCTGTTAGGATACACAGCTCAAAATATTAGTCTCAAAAAATCTCCAGAAACATAATGCGAGAGTGATTACCCATCGAAGAGCATAAACTCAATAAATATTAACGAGGCAAATTCCATAAATATTCCTACAAAGAGATCGCGGGGAGCTACCATCTTAAAGAATATGGTTTGAGAGCCTTCTAGGCCCTAATTGAGTGTCATGGGAAAGCTTTAAGTGAGATAAAATTTTATCAGGTCGACCCTTAATCTAATAATATGATGTTGGAGATTACTAGGAAGAAAGAGGAAAATTGACATATGCATCTGAGACTGATTTAACTTAAAACTGAGAGAACATGCAGGAAAATAAGAAACTATATATGAATATGATTATATAGATGTGAGTCTGAACAAAATCCTAATATATAATGTGAATGATGATAAATATATATAAAAATATAAATACAAATATATATATATATATATATATATTGCGACCATGGAAGGCCTAGAAAGCCTGAAGGTGGCTGGGGCCGATCATACACAGGGAAGAGGATGACACAAAGCATATACACAACTTAACAAAATTACGAAGCTAAGTTAAAGCAACCTAGAGACATTAAAGCCTGAAAGCTTCTTAAGAACAAAACGAGAGACAAAACATCAAGAAAGATCAAAACTACTCATAAGATCCCCGAATGCAGAGACCAAGTTGCTAACCTTCCAGAGGGATCTTTAGTCCTTCTAGCATAGATAGCGCAATGGGCTATCATTAATAATAGATTTTGAATTAAACAGAGATCCTACCATGCCCAAAAAAGCGTGGATGATAAAAGAGCCATCTAAGCTAGCCTAGTACGGAAAAGATGGAAATAACAGAGAAGATCATCATTGAAACATAAATATGAAAGATCAACATTTTAAAATATATAAGCATATATACATATATCTATATGAAATATGGATATATGGCTTTATGTCTATATATGTTCAAAATATAACCATCTTAAGAAGCGCTAGCAAGGCTATACTGCCTGAAGATCACCAAGAAAGTCTTAGCCGAGCATAACCATATTTATGAGATATACCTATCAGAGTTTTATAAACTAAGTGAAATTTGTCCATATGAAAAGTTTTGTTACTACTCACAACAAAAAAGGAAGTTCTTTGATAACCCAACAGAAACCTCGAAATATGCCATCCAAAGGAGCTTAAGCCTGTCTTGCCTGGCCTATGGGAAGGCTTGGAGCTAGAGCTTTCTGGCTTGGATGCTGCACAGCCGACAGGGGGCGTGGGATAGGCACATTATCAGGGATAACCCTAATATTCTCTGCCTCCAAATAGTTAGTCAACCATTTGTCACGGGGAGGTTTCTTAACATGAAGAAACCAAGAGAGGAAAAGGAGATTTCGGCTTCTAACCGGACGGAGAGTTTCAAAGGCTGTAGGGTCGCCGATTTCCAGAATGGGAAAATGTGGAACTGGGTTATTCATTCTGATAAGGGTATCATAGTCCCGAGGTTTGGGAGTTGTGAGTTCATCATCAATGTTAATCACCACCCTCTCTAATTCACCAAGGATATCTTTAATGAAGACTCTCTTGCATAGTTTAACCACTGTATCCCTAACACACTACCATTCTTTTAATCTTTTCAATTTTTTAGAATTTATTTAAAAAATTATATACAAAATTGAATGGAACTATTTTTAATTAACATATAAATAGAAGAATCAATTTATATGATTCATTCAAAATTACTTCTAACAACAAATATGTTTTATATTAAAAATTATATAATATTTTTTTGAATATTTGTGTATTTGTTGCAACCTTGAATTTTTTGAATTAAGAAACATTATTATTTAGGTTTAAAATTTAGAAACATAGATTTTTTATTTTTTATCTTTTTATATTAAAAATTAAAAATTATATATTATTTTAAAAAAAGTTGTGTATGCATGTAACTTTAATTTTTTTAATTTAGAAACATTATATATTTGTGTATGCATGTAACTGTGATTTTTTGAAATTAGAAACAATATATTTTTATGCTTAAAATTTTAAAACATAAAAATTCTTTCATTGTGATAATAGAATAAGTGATTTGAAAATTTTCGAAAATAGCTCACATAATGATCAAGATAATAGAAAATCAAAACAATGGTGATCAAGATAAAGATAAAGATGAAAACTATCCATATTTTCCAAAGGCAAATACACCATTACAAAGTAAACTTTCTTTTCGTCGATACGAAATAGATCAAGTTTATAGAAAAATCTTCAATAAAATGCCAACATAAATAGATCAAGTTTATAGAAAAACTTCAATAAAATGGCAACAGCCGTTGACAGAAAAATTCAAAAACTAGAGAAACCATTTCCAATTGGAGAAAATGTTAAAGGTAGAATCTCCAAAATTAACTTAAATTTTTAAAAAATTTACTTCTAAACATTGCAATGGTGATGAATCATCATAACTTTGAAATAATATCACAATAATTCATAATTCTAGAGATCGCTTTCCTCCACTTCAAAATCTTCCATTATCATTATGATCATCCAAACCATCAAAACTTTGAATTTATATAATACTTAATTTCAATTCATAAATCTATAAATTACTTTACTGACTTCAAAATCTACTACATATGCTCATAGAAACCATCAAAACTTTGAAATAATATCACTTTTACAACGATACTTAAATTTAATTTATAAATCTACACATCACTTTGCTCCACTTCAAAATATACTATTTAGGCTCATGCAAATCTACTATGAAAGTTAGGTCAAGGCCATTTACTATTGTTCTTTATGCATGCTTATCATAACCTATAAGAATTAATTAAAAACATACAAGATCAAGAAATGAGATTGAATGATTTAAAAAAGCTATTGTTTTGGGTCCAGCAAAAATATTAATTGCCCTACAATTTCCCCTCGTTAAGTTGTAAACTCCCATCAGCCACCCCTACAATTAAATGCATCACATTATTGAGGAACGCGAGCAAAGAAAAAGCGACAAGAAAATGGAGACACCCTCTGACAATGGATGTGCAACAAACCAATTGAAAAACACCACCACCATTCATCCACCTATTCTTACTTTCCCTTATACTCCAGAGCACATGCTATATCCTTTGTCTCATTCCAACCTATTATGTTAAAAAATAAAAGAAAATAATAAACAAAACAACCAAATCAATAAAGAAAATGTAAAATGCTTTCACTATATTGCATGAATAGAATATTCATGTATACATATAACTATGCATGTGTATCCTTTCACAAAAAGGATATGGACGTTTTAAAGTTAAAAAACATACTTTTTTTTCAAATTAGAAAGTTGTCATTTATTTCCAAGTGTGGGGACAAGAGTAGGATGACAACCAAAGAAGATGTCAAATTTAATGCTATGAGTTTTTATTGATGAATGTTTTTACATTCATATGTGAGTATAATATGCCTCTTGACATAAAAAATATTATTTATTTATAATTTTAATTAATTAATTATTTTAATATTTTAAATGTAAAATTATATTAGTTATTTAAATTTTATAAAAATAAAAAGGAATTAAAATATTTAATTTTTAATTACTATTTTTTATTTATTATGTTGAGAGGTGTAATTACAATGATGGTAAGGAATAAAAGTGTAATAGCATGAGTGTGTAGATACAAATTCTTACTATCATATGCAATCACAAATGATGTTTTCATTAAAATCTTATTTACTAAATTTTTATATTTAAACTATATCTACACTAAAACCATATCTCAATTATGCACCTTTTCCCCAACCAAATATCTTAACAGGTTACCTAAACATTTTTTTACTCCATAGTGCATGTTCAATATACGTTGATGCTAGTTTAAAAAGGTTACAAGTTGTAGTAGTAAAAAATGAAAACTGTGTTTGAGGCGAGCATAATAGATGTTAGGAACTCCTCAACCATGTAAAATAGAGGATATGGATAAAATAAATATATACTGGAATGCATACCTTTTTTCAGTCTAGAGAGGTCAGAGGCTTGATAGACTTCGCATACATTTCTAGAGACATTACTAGAGCTGAAACATGAATTCATGTCGAACCAACAACTTTGCAAGTTGAACCAGATCAATCTAGAGATGAACATGTTGACATCAATGACAACTAATATGCCGACAAAATCAACCTTAATAGTGTTACCAAATGGCTCCATATCAGCACTAGCATTAGTAACCTCAATGGACCTCTTCCTCTTGGCATTTCTTTGTTTAAGCTCTTGTTGGAGGACCTACATGGAATATGACATCTTGCTCACCATATCCATACTTAAAGCCATAACCTAATTTAAATTTCTTCTCAATGCCTCTTGATTACTTTGGATAACAGAGATTTCCCTTACAATTTCCTTTCCTTCTTCTTCCAAGGCTATCTTAGCACTTATGGCTTGTACCTTCACATCTAGATTATCCCATCTCATGAGTCTCTTTAGTAGAATTTTTGTTGTTCACTAGGCACTTTTGACTCATTTTCCAAGAAAAATTATAGTGACAAATATGTTCATTAACACATAAAGAAGACTAGAATTAACTATAAACTTTAATTTGCCTTTTGTCCTCCTTTTAACTTTAATGTGTGTCCAAAATTGAACCTAAATTAAATGCAAGCAGTGTCTGTCACCTCAAAAATACCTCTCCCATAATTGATGCTAGGGTGTTAATCAGGGACCTAGATTGCCAATCTCAATTTTGTTAGTGGCTATGTTCCAAGCAAAGCGAAAACTTCTCTATCCACTTCTCGGTACGTATGCTTGATAAAAAAGGAATCAAAGTAGATGAGCAATTCTAATGTTCTATCCACTGAAGCACATAATTTTCAATTAAAAGTTGCTCCTGATCTTACTGCATTTATCACCAACAAAGAGTCCCCTTCTATCTCAAGCTTAGAAATTCCCAATACTTATAGAAGATTAGACCATGTATTAATGCCTACAACTTCACTACATTACTAATATTTTCCTCTAATGGGACTACCAATTTTCCCACAACTGAATAGTTCCACAACCTTATTATACACTCAACTCCTGATGGCCTCGAATCGCCCATGGAGGCCCCATCAAAATTCTATTTGAACCATCTGTTTTTATAAAAGGAGTTGACCCTACCCACACTTCTTGGTTAATTATTAATTTTTTCTCTAAATATTACTATAATCCAATAAGACAATATTTAAAAAATTTGGGATATCCTAAATGTTTCTAGAGATGATTTTAAGAATTGCAAGAGGATAACACCATTAGATTTTAAAGAGACCATCACCATATTTAAAATCAACATATTGAGTCATCAAGATCCCCATTACATTTGAAATCGACATCTTGAATAATCAAGATTCCCACTACATTTAAAATCAACATCTTAAATCCACATTTGACAAATAAATACAGCTAGAGTTTTTATTCTATACAACACTCAATATATAATTATATAAAATAATAACTATTATAAATTCACATTCCTAATTATTTAAAATGATTCTTTGAAAACTTAAATTAATTTAATAAACCAATATATTTTTAAATCTTTCTTATATTTTAATTAGGATAAAACATGTTTTAAAGGGGCCTCGAAACCCTTACAATCAAAGAGTTGTCATTGAAAAAAAGACTAGACTATCTGACAATGAACCATAGGTTTTAGAAAGGACTTGAAACCTTATGGACTTACGAGCATCCAGATCCCAAAACTCAAAGGTTGGAAAAAACATAAACAAAAAAACACATCAACCACAACACACCAAACACCAGCCAAATATCAAGTGTAAAACATTACAAACTAGGCTGGCCAAAAAAGACGGTCTAAGTTAGCAAACAGTAGACCTTAGAAAACAAAGATCGATGGTTTATTAGGCACCTTCAGCCAACAACAAGGGTTTTCGCAGGCTCCCATAACGTATAACAACATCTTGAGACCACAAAAAGAAAAGGCCGAAGCTAACCAAAAGCAAAAAAATGGCCAAACTGGGCCCTTGAAAATTGCCAGCATCTAATTTGTCCCTAAAAAGAATAAGAGACATTGGGTTTTTCCAGGCTCCTTCAACCTTGAGAGTGGGTTTTAAAAGGCTCCCACAACCTAAAAGAGTGGGTTTTACAAGGCTCTCACAACCAGTCAAGGCCTAGACAACAACATCTCATCCTGAAGGCACCTTCTAGGAGAAAGGGTTTTTATAAGGCACCCAAAACCTCTTGCAAAGAAAACCATGAGGGTTTTGACAGGCTCTCTCAACCAATAACATAACCAACAACATCCTGAAAAGATCCTCAACCTAGAACCCATGCAACCACTCCACTTCCATAGGAGATCAAATCACCTCAAAGAGAGATCCATGAGAATGGACAAGAGGAGTAGAAGAAGCCCACATGGGTTTTAGAAAGGCACCCAAAAACTCAACCTTGAAGAAGACTAGAACTGAGAACATGGAACCCTCCAAGATCACCACCTCAATAGGGACTAAAGGAGGGGAAACTACCATAAAAAAAGCCTCAGAACCAAGCCATCCACAAAATTAAGCAACAACAACCTCCCACTAGCACCTGCCAGCAACAAACCACAACATCAGGCTCCACCTCAATAGGAGAAAGGTTATCTCCAATACCAGCCATCTCCACCTCAATAAAAGATAGGGCCAACTATATAGGAAGAGTTGGAAATAACCAGGGATATTGAGATATAAGTGACAAGGCCAACAACAACGAGGAAAACAGGGGAAAACCAACAATAGGGCATACCTAGAGAACATGGGAAAAGACCTCCTGCAACACTATAGCCCAAACCTACAAGAGTAATAGGAAACCAACCAAATCACCAACAAATGGGGGAAAAAAGGCCTTGAGAGAAGAGACAACTCCACCTGGATCCCAAACTCCCCCTCCACGCCCACACTTGAGCAAAATAGAAACACGACCGGGAGAGAAGAGAATACTCAGGACCCCACACCTAGCCACACAGAACTAGGCACATAGGGTAGGGAAAAGAAAGAAGAACCTCAAAGCATCAACACAACCCCCACTCAAAGAACTCAAGAAGTCTCAAACCAAACTAAAACAGATGACCAAAGGGAAAGCACCCAAACTACGCAGAAGGGCAAGTGTCGTAGAGTAGACACTCCCCATGAACCACAAAAAATGTGAGGTGGTGCAGACCACACTCACCTCGATCTCCAAGTCATCATCTACATCCTCGTCCGCCTCCTCTACATCTTCTTCCTCGATGGAAACCCTAACCCCTACATTCTTGCCACCGCTCCCGCTCATCTTCGCTTTTGATTATTTTATTTTAATTCATAATAGATTGAGTATAACAATTTTTTATTTAATTAAATTAATAATATTTATTGAGAAAACCAAACCCTAAATTATGAATATTTTCAAACGAAGTGACTGTGGCACCCTCAAGCAAAGATGATTTATTGGAGTGAACATAGCGGGGCAGAAAAGTTTGGAGACAACAAAATAGAAGAATTTGTTATCATCTAATGACCATCATAGCTTTAAGGAGTGATTCCAAGTTGAGAGCCATGATTGTCATACACCACTTGGAAGCTACACTTCTAGTGACTCCCCAAAATTGATAGTCCCGAATTCGAAGAGTTCTTAGGAGGATGAGCAAAAGCCAAGCATTTCATAGTGCTTGACCAATTTATAGGAATTGTTGTCTTTTGTAAACCTTCTAGAATATGTATCTTATTTTCCTAATAAAAGATGTGAGATTAGGTTTATAGATCAAGAAGTACTTATTAAATATATGAACACCCTATGCTCAAAATCTTATTATTAATGTCAAAATTTAAAAGGAAACTTCTAAAGACTTCACCTAAACCAATGGGAAGTAAATTATGTATTCCATAAGCAATATATTGTGAACCAATTTCATTAATAGGTATAAACTAAAGGAAATTTAATAAAGATGGAATCTTCAATAGTAGGAAAGGGGAAGGAGGTCAAGAATACACACCTTCCCTGCTACTATGAGAGGGATTTTTGAAGGAGTGCACACTTTCAAAACCAAGGAGAGATTATTTATTAAAGACCCACACTTTCAAGAAATGAAGAGGCCCTAATAAAGGATACACACCTCCATGAAAGGAGAAAAAACCTCATTAAGGACAAACAATTATATGCAAGAAATAATATCCTTATGTTAAAAATGCAACACAACAAAAGTAAATCAGATCTTTAGGGATGAATGGTTGAAAAACTATTCTTGCCCCCGAACATGGAGATAAGAATAATTAAGCTATTATGTTGCTAGCCAAGTATGATTCCACATGAAATTGTACCACCATGAATAACAATTAACCCCCAAAAGGTAAGCTACAAATGTCACATAGTGAGGAGAAACATAATAGGTAAGAAAATATTAAGGAATTATATGCATATCTGGATTTAGAAAAAGATTAATATCAAGTGTTAGAGGAATGAGAGCTTAATCATATAATTCTTGAACAAAATCCTTAAGTGCACTCTATAATTAAGAGGAGAGTGAGTATAAACATGATAAAAGAGACAAAAAGTGTTACCATTAATTGGTTTAGAGTTAGACCTATATCTCCTATATATGCCAGACATCATATGTACATTTTTCATCTCTTATGAATCATAATCAGGCAATATTTTTGTCTTTTTTTCTCTCTTGTAAAGATGCCTTTTGGTTTACAGGGTGATATTGGGAGCTTGATTATAATGATGATTGTAACAATATAAATCCAATTTAGAAGATATCTTGTTCCCCTCATATACTTAGAGGATAGTCCATGCCATTCTACTCTAATTCTATAATTGTAGGTTTGCTTGAGTATTTGATTTTGGGGAAAGATTTTTAAATTGATCTCTAAACCATTAGTCATTCCCTAGATACTTTATAGAAGGAAAACAAATTCTAAGAACTTGTATTATTACCTTTAGAATCCCCCATAGTTAATATGTACTCAAGGATAAGAGTGTTTTGAAGTTGTAGTGTCGAATGAAAATATTTCATCAAGAAAGATAAGGATTCACGTAATATGATTTTGTGCTACTAATCCAAACATAGAGACATTGGAGAAAGGAAAGGCTCAATTTCCATTTAATATTTTGGTATTTGTCTTGATAAGAACTAGCATTAGAGTATTATAATGATTTTTATGATTTATATAAACATGCTTTAAAACGATTCATACATACCTCTATCATGACATTATTATTTTTTTATTATCTAATTTTACAATTGAAATGATTGCTACCCACACTTCATAGATAAATATTAATAATACCATTAATTATTGATTTTAATTTTTTAAATACTAATATAATTTAATAAGATTATATTTACAAAATTTGAATAATCCAAAATAATATAGATATTAATAAAATTGTACCCTTATTTTTAAAGTTAATTTTTTTAATATAATATAATAAATTAGTATTTTGAGAGATTATTTTTAAATCATATTATATTATTTAATATAATAAATTAATTTTTTTTTTTGAAATTGTCATTTAATTTTATGACCTATTAATAAGAGTTGGGATGTTGTTGGGTTGTATAAAAATTAAAACTATGTTCAAAGTTTGAAGTCACTTATGATAAAAAAACACAACCTTATATTTTATTTAAAAACATACTTAATGTATTTTATTAATGTAATATTTATCAAAAAAATTATTAATTAAAATAATTTAAATAGTTATTTAAAAAAATTGACGCATCTTAAATATTATTAGAGACATTTTTTTTCTTCACTAGAATATATATCTTAAATACACCCATCTAAAAAATATTTAGAAATATTATTCTTGAATTATTTTATTGTACTTTAATTTAATTATTTAAATTATTTTTAATAATTCACATTATTTCACTTGAAGAGTTATAAGCTATTTTTTACTATAGATCTAGATTATGCACCTAAAAACAACAAAAAGAATTTCACAAAACTTTAATTACTAATAATCATGAAATTCACCAAATCCATGCAAGAACTCTAATATCTCTATATATTCTAAAACAACTTGTCGATTTCTTATTCAAAACTGAAGTAATATTTTCCATCCAAATATTAAAATGGTAGAATAATCCATGGTAATAGCCAAAGATAGCACAAAGCCATCAAATAACCACAATGATTAAGCTGGGATTATACCATTATTGTGAACCATGCTACCATGTAAACAACCTAAGAAAATGATGAAAACCCAGTTACTATACCAGAAAGATCATCCCACGCTATGTATGATGTGCTAACCACAATGTAACCTAATTTAGTTAGAGTGGGGTGCCAAATAACAATGGCTTCCTTGCCACAACCAAGATTACTTACATTTTTCCTTAGACCCCCATCGCTTCTTGGGAGGAGTCTAGTATATTCACCTTTTTTAATGTATAATTAGAACAATAGATTGTTACATTGAAGCCAACCTCCATTGACAAGGAAGATAGAGGGGGGATTCGACAAAAGAGTTTGAAGATATTGATTATTTTTTTGGTGCATCAAAAGATAAAATTTTGATTGATATTTTTGGAATCCCCTTCTCCAAAAATACACTAGGAGCCTGGCTACTCACGAGGAGAGATAGAAGCATCAGATCTTGAAGGGGAGTAGAAATGCTTATTTTTTTGGTGTATCAAAAGATAAAATTTTGATTGATATTTTTGGAATCCCCTTCTCCAAAAATACACTAGGAGCCTGGCTACTCACGAGGAGAGATAGAAGCATCAGATCTTGAAGGGGAGTAGAAATGCTGGCAATTTATTTCATTCTTGCAACACCTAGTATAAAGAGATTATTGTAGCACCCAGTTATGTAGAGGAATGTTCCAGTTGAGGGGGTTTATAATAGGAAGTAGAGTCACTCTGTTAATCCACCCCGACCCTTCGAGAATTTGAATGGGTTCCTCTAGAATCCATTGTGGATAATCATGTACTCAAGGATAAAGAGTGATTGGACTATAATGCAAAAGAAAAAAGATTCATTAAATAATAATAATAATTAGCATAATATGATTCTTCGCTCTTAAATCAAAAAGAGGAAGATTATCCAAACAGGAAAGGGTTAGGTTCGAGAATTAGTTTTAGGTTATTGTAAGACTTTCTATGGTTCTAGTATAGCCATGTTTTTTAATGTTTGAAACAAAGTTTGTCATCATATCTCTAGCTTTTTTCCTTTTTTTCTTTTTTTATAATAAGAGTGGGTCCTACCCACATTTCTAAGTGAATTATTAGGTTTGATTTTTCTAAATATTATTGTAATCTAATAAACCAATATTGAAGAAAATTGAGTTATCCTAAATATTTGTAGAGTCAATTTTAATTATTATTTAAGTTTTATAGTTTTGAAAGAACTTAGACCTTCACCATATCTAAAATCAACATTTTTAAGTCATCAAGATATCAATTACATTTTGAATCAACATCTTGAGTCACCACTTGATCTCCTCTGCATTTAAAATCAACATCTTAAATCATCAATTGACAAATAAATATAATAAACTTTATATTCTAAATAACATTCAATATATAATTTAATAAAATAATAAACATTAAAAATTCATACCCTTATTTAATTATTTGATATAATTCCTTTAACACTTAATTTAATAAACCAATATACTTATGAATCTTGATTATTTTACTTTTATGACACTTATGAAAAGATATCCCCATTAGGTTTAAAATTTTATTAAGTCCCTCATGGACAGATGAGTATAACAAAACCTTTTATTTATATAAAGTGATAATAATTACTCAGAAAACTATACCCTAAATTACGAGTATAGTCAATCGAAGTGACTTGAGTGTGCACTCTCGCCAAAGACGGAGCAAATATAACTAGCATTGTAGAAAAGTCGAGCAGAAGAATATGTTATCGTCTAACAAGAATTATAGTTTTCAGGTGTGATTCCAAGTCGAGAGCCAAGAATGTCATACACATATTGGAAGTTGCACTAGTAGAAATTTCCAAATACAGATATGTCAGGGGACGCATCTAATCTGGCTCCAAAACAACAGTGCGGATTGACTAACATGCGTGTTGGTCGCACATTTTACACCATCGATTTTGCAATTAACGACTACGATTGACTAATCTGTCGCTAACACGTTGTACAAAAGGTCCATTTTGAAACCAGAATAGAAACAACCTATGCCGAGAGCCTCCTCCTCTAATGGAGGCGCAAAAGCCAAGCATGCCACCGACCCCTCCACATTTGTATCACCCGAATTTACAAACTAAGGCTTGAAGTAAATCATAAGTTGCTCGATAAGATCCCATAGTGAGATCTTAGCTAGAGTAACCTTAAGTTGCTCGATAAGATCATAATCACTTGGTCACTTGTCCGCTGACACAAGTGCCTTAGGAAGAGTCGATTGAAAAGGTGGTAAAGAAATTTGTTGTTGTTGTCCAGGAACTTGCTTGTTATTACGAGTGTTATACATGTGTGCAATGGTGTTATAAGACGATTGTCTAGATTGCATAAATTTGGCATATAGATCAAAAGTTTCTCCTTTGAAAGGCTTTTCATTAATGAATTTAACCTTCTTGCGGGAAGGACTAGCCACTGCCACATGAATGAAAGGTCTCTTGGGCCTTTGAGGGACTACGAAGATAACAATGACATTCATAGATACATATTCTTCTCATGAGGATGTTGAGGAAGGCGACTCATCCTTTGCACTCCTTCTTGGAGTAGGTGCATCAAGGAATTCATCTAAGACTTCATCCAATATATCGAAATCATCTTTCGAAAATACCGTATCAAAGGCATTAAACTCTGAAAGGAAGAGATTCGACATCTAGTCCGTTCACGTCGGGTTCACCAAAATGTAATGGATGGAATTTGCCACCTTAGGAAAGATGAATCCCCAAGGACAAATTATCCATCCGATTACCTCTTCGAATAGGCGCAATGCTGAGCCAATAGCAAAAGGAATGCTCTGGATCTGTCAGAGAACTGAGACGAACCTCTGGTGAGCTCTGTAAGGTTTTGTAACCGAGACAACAGTGCGGACCCAAGACTGCAGTGCAGATTGCAGACTGTGGCACGATGTTCTATTGTCCTAAGTGGACAAAACATAGAGCTAGACAAAGATGCCTCGTTCTTACGGACATAACACAGAATAGAAACATAATTAACTAAATTACCAACTATCTAACGAGGTAGCTGACTATGAATAAATAAATATAGAATGTACAGAATATGGGTGAAATAATTTATGGACCGCTTAAACGAAAATATGAAGCAGAAAGGATAGAGAAAATAGGGAACCTGGGAAGCTCTCGAGTTTAGGATGCTAGTGCAGTGCACGAACGTCAGCATGTTGCACTGTCGTCTATACATTCAAAAAAATATAAATCCCATAGTCCAAGTGCTAGGTCAAACCTGTACCTGCTCACATGGAAAAGGGGGAAAATGTTGGGGTTGTATAGGGTCCTACCTCAATCAGACCCTCTCTTAGGTGTTTCCACTGCCACCGACAACTAGATTGGTATATATTGAAAAATAGATAACTTGGAATAAATTGGTAAATTGGTAAACTGGTAAATAGATGCAAAAATAAATCTAATTCCTATTGCATGCAAATAAATATTGGAATATTGGTAAATACACTTATTAATGCAAAGGACTCATTGCATGAAAGTGAAATAGAGAGAGTAAGTTTGGAAATTAAACCCTCCTTGATATTTGGCACCGTGAGCATGATGAAGCCCACTTGATAGACAAATTGGTAAGAAGCCACCACGAGGTCGGGAAGCTTGATGTTGGTATTTGATAGCTTTCTTTTGATGTTGATGTTGCATGAGCCAAGAGATTTCCAAAGAGAGATTTTGAGAGAGCTTGGGAGAGCGCAAAGATCAAGAGCCAAGAACCCAAAGTGGGAACCCCCCCAAATGACTTGGAAAGATTTTTTAATTCGAAACAAGCATGGAGAGCCGTTACGACATGATGCGGACCAAAAGACATGCGTCGACATGCATCTGATTCACCAACACTTCTAAAATATGATCATTTTTCGGGATGTTAGCGCAGCGCACGAACGTCCCCGTGTCGTGTTGACATCCATCGGGAATAGGTCCCAAATGGATGACATGGCTAAACAATTATCTTTGGGATGAAGGTCCTATGCTGACAAAATGTTGCAATTTCGATCATAGGGTCGTCGTAAGTGCCTTAAGTGTCATGCACAAGTGTCATAAATGCACCGGGTACAATTTAGGACACTACAATATTTTTTTGTCAGAGCAAGATTGCAAGGAAATAATAGAGTAAATTATAATTTTTAGAGGTGAGCTGATATGCGTGGAGTTTGAAAAAGTGTAGAATAGGCATGCAAAGATGTAGAGTCAGTTCAAAATAGTAAACTGATGCATCTACTTTGTTTAAGAGACAAAGAAACCCGTTTCTTAAAAAGGATCTGCAAAATGTTAAATCTATTAATGGAGGCTTATTCTGCTTCATGAAATGTATGAGCATAGTGTTGAATGGGTTGTGCTTCTTGAAATATATCAAAGAATCTATTTTGTTTAGTGGATAAATTCAACAGAGATAAGAAAATGAGTTTGCACTTCTAAACAAGATCAAGTAGCAAAGTTTCACCAATTTTAAAAATACCATTAAACTGAAATTCCTTTTGATTCATCAGTTTTGTGTGGGCCCTGCTGGATTGAAAACAAAATAGTATAAACACAACTAAAGGAGATTGACCGAAAAGAAATTTTGATAGCTAAAAGGGATTGGCTAAGAAAAGAGTAGTGATAAAACTACTCGAAGGACAAAAAATTTTACAGTTTGTAGAGAAGGGGACATAAAATGAAAAGAGTGGCCAAGCAGAACAAAATTGGTAGAAAAATAAACATTTTTGGTTTCTTTCAAAGTCTACACACTGAAGGCCTGGCTCCTATGTTTAAAACAAGAACAAAATTGTCCTAGTCTTTCCTTTCTTGTTTCTAAGGACAAAAATTTGCCAAAATTGCTCTCAACCCTTGTGCATAACACAGATTGGACAACCTCCCAACATTACACGATTAAGAAAGACTCTAAGAAGTTGACATTATACAAGATTTGTACAATATACTCAGGCAAGGCCAACATAGAATCCAAAATCTAGATGATCCATACAATAAACTCAGACCATATGCTTCAAAGTAACTATAATCAGTTCCATTTTAAAATAATATCTTTTGTCCAAAATCCAATGGGCAAAACCAACACAAATTGGGTCCATTTCACATTATAACTGTTATCACAAACCCTAACAACATGAGAAAGCATAACTAAAAGAGAAGGCCAGTACTGGCCACATTGGGTTACACATGGCTAAAAGAGAAGGATTTAGAAAGGTCTAGCTGGAGTTTGACTCACTAAACACTGTCAATTGTCTGAATGGGTGCATGGATCCTAGCTAGATGATTACTAATGTG
This sequence comes from Cryptomeria japonica, assembly GCF_030272615.1. Classification (NCBI taxonomy): domain Eukaryota; kingdom Viridiplantae; phylum Streptophyta; class Pinopsida; order Cupressales; family Cupressaceae; genus Cryptomeria; species Cryptomeria japonica. Next base: position 266,673,366 of record NC_081412.1, read on the forward strand.
ATCAAGGATTGTCGAGATATAATAAATGAGTTGGAAGAATTTAAAATTTTGCATGTATTTCGGGAAGGCAACAAAGTGAGGGATCTACTGGCCAATATGGTGGTGGGCTACGTGGCGGCTAAATGGTGGAGCAGTAGGGATTCATTCCCAAAAAACCTATGCGATCTAGCTTGTGATGATTCCACCCATTTGCGATAATCAATGAACTTTAATCATGATTTGATTGAGTTGTTGGGGAAACGACTCCTTTTTGTTTTCCCCAGCCGAAGATCTAGAAACTTCCTTTGTGCCTGGATTTTTTGTCTAATTGTGTGGCCCACTTTCTGCTACTGCTCGGAGACTTTTCTGGTATGGCCCATTTCCTACTATTGTTCGGAGACTTCTCTGGTGTGGTCCATTTCCTATTGTTTGGTGACCCAGATCATTATGAGTGGGGACAAGAATAGGCAAGAACCGTCTACTTGTGAGAAATGGAAGAAAAACAAGGAGGTGTGGTAGGAATTCGTTGATGGGGGAGTTGTCCCCTTCTTGGAAAGACTTCATGGCCCTTCTCCTCTGCTCATGGAAACCTTTGTTAATGGGTGAAAGAAAGGGGTTTTGAGGGATTATGGTGTTGATTACTAGCTGGATGAAACCCTGGTGGCGATGGTTACTGGACTGGCGATGAATGGAAGAAGGTTCTATAGAGATAGAAAAACAGGGGAGGAGGACTTGGCGATTTTTTTCAACAAAGACAAGGAATGCTCAAGAGTTAACAAAATGGCTAACGGTGGCTACAACAGGAAAGATCTTATGGCTCCCTGGGTGGACATGGCTGAGTTCATCATGAGGTATATTACACTTGATGGCAGATATGCCAGTATCTTTTCCTACCATTTTAGACATGGTAAAATCATTTCTATTCCTTTCTATCTGGCCTCCTCTTTAGAGAATAGTCTTGAAAAACATATGGAGAATCCAAATAATCATGTTCTTCATGAAGGGCTTATTGTGCTCATCATGGAGTACGCTAAGACCCTTGAAGTTGTGCCCTCTCTATTTGAGAAAGGCCAACATTCTAATATTCAGGGTGTCTCTGACTCGGAAATGGATTTGGAGGATAGTGGGGGTGCCATTCCTTTTGACAACCCTGATCATAAGCCAATGGAAGAAGGTGAGATGATGGTCACCCCTGGGACGTTTAGCAATAAGAATCCCCCCAAATGGGCGGACAAGAAATATAAATCTACCAGCAAACTAATTTCTAAGGTCGAGATCCTTTCTAAAAAGAAGAAGCTTGCGACTAAGGACTATGGTCCAAAGACTTTGGACCAGGAAATTAAACTGGACATTCCAATTAACGTCTTGAAGGAAAAGCAAGGGACCATGCATAAAGATGAGGACAGTGGGTTACAGAGGAATAGTACCCTGATGAACCTGGTGATGGAAGCGATCAGAAGCCAGGAGAGCTGCTAGAAGTGGTTGGAGAGAGAAATTGATACCCTCAAAGTGGGGATAAAGGAGATAATTGATATCTTCACAGCTTCGTCAGAGCCTAGCAAATCTGAGAAGCTCATGATTATGACCCAGAAGCTCTCCCAAGATGTCAAGGTTATGAAATGTAACCATGAACAAATAATTGTATAGGTGGAACAATCTATGATGGAGATAAAGAAAAACCTCAAGAACCTGGTCGACATAAGCAAGGAGGCCATGAATAATAGTATAGAGGGGCTCGAAAAGATCAATGTCATGGTTGCGAAATACAGATCCTTTCACTCTGAACCTGAGAAAGATCTTGGAGGTGAAGACATGGCTACTGGAGACAACAAAACCACAGGCCCTAGTTCCAGGACTAGAAGCAGGAGCAACAATAAGGGCACCTCCAGATTCATTATGGAGGAGCTAGAGGAAAACAATGAGATTACCATCCAGAAGAACAAGGAGCTGGTGCACTCTTTAAATTGAGTGTTTTTATTTTTTTTTGTTTTGTTGTCTATGTCTCTTTTTCTTTCGTGATTGTTCTAGGGTGCTCCCCAATTTTGTTGTTGGTTTATGTTTGTCTGGCTGATGGGTGGCTTTTGTAAAAATTTTAGTTTCAGGTCCATGTAAAACCCGTTTATCTTTATCAAAAACATGGCAAAGCATAACAAAGTTGTGAAGAAATTAAACTTGCCTGGGCTCTTTCAAAGTCGACACACAATAAACTGACAGTAACAAGAAGTCATGCAATAGAAAATAAAGAGGAATTTATCAAATATTGCAAGATTCCTTCAAAGTATCACCTGAATTTACAAACTAAGGCCGAATATTTAAGGGAAATTTGAAGACTGTACATACCTGTTGGTGCATGATTTTTGTTTGAACTCTAATGAACTTAATAACTTACTATGTAGTATTTATATAAAAAAGTGAGTGATGGTAGAAGTGTCGTGCCCAAACTTTTGGGCAAAAAATGGAACAACAACTTTTTTTAACATAAATCCTAAAACAATCTACGTTTAAAATGGAATCAATTAAGTTTTGTCTTAACTAAGATGTAAATAGAATTTGTTTACTAAAGTTGGAATAATTAACTCAATCAATAACACAACAATTATTAATGAAGACTGATTATTCCCTAAGAGGATCATCGCAATTTAAAGTTAATTCATTTTTTTAATTTATTTTTAAATATAACCAATAAGGTTAACAATCTCAATAATGATATTTTCCAAATAAATATAATTTAGACTATAGCCAATTAAATCCCCCTAAACCTTCAAATTTCGACTATTAAATAATTTGGCCATTAATGACCTCATAGGCTAGAATTTGCATAAAATAATTAATAATTTTCATTAATAAAATTTTCCCAAATTAAATTTAACCTAACATCCACATTTAATTTAATATGAAAATTATCTATAAAATATCCTCATTAATAATCCTTGATTAATAAAATTATGTCAATAATTGCGATAATAAATCTATATAAAATTAATCTCCCAATTTAATTATGCCTTGATAAAAGTCTATATTAAAATCAATTTTCTCCATGGTCCAAAATTAGAAGCTTAAAATTAATTTCATATTTAGCAATATTAAATGGGGAGGATTCTTTTTCAAATTTTAAAAAGAATTTCCCCCCCTCTTCTTATTTTAATTAATATTTTAATCATGAACCCTAATTAGGGTTGAGTCGCCCCTTTTTTTTTACTCTATTTTAAAAACAATGTTATTAATTCATGTCTTTTCTAAATTGCTAACCCTAACCCAAATATAGGCTAGGGTTGCATAACACATTTACTTTTATTACTTAAATGCTAACCCTAACCTGAAATTGGGTTAGGGTTTCATATTTCCATCAAACTTAATTCTTTCTTTCCCCCTTTTTTTTGCTAGGGTTTTTTTTGTGAGTGTGTTTCGTGTGTGCAGGGATTTGATGGAGGTAGCAGCGGCCAAAGGAGGGAGGGTGAAGGGGGACCAAGCTCGCAGGGCGGGGAGGCTCCCCGGGCACAACTGTGGATACCCACAACGGTGCCCGGTGCTGCCCATAGTGGTGGTCATGAGCCGTCAACTGTGGTTACCCATAGTGGCAGCCTTGTGCCGACCATAGTGGTGGCCCATGTCGTCCACTGTGTGTAACCACAATGGTGGCCCGTGTCATCCACTGTGTGTAACCACAATGGTGGCCCGTGTCATCCAATGTGTTTACCCATAGTGGTGGCACCCCCCACGCTGTCCACTGTGTATAAACACAGTGGTTCAGCCCCTTGTGTCGTCCACTGTGTATAAACACAGAGGCATGGCCCCCGCCGAATGACGGTATGCACCTCAATAAAAAAAAAATTATATATATATATATATATACATACTATATAGAGATCTTATAATACATGCATGATTATTTTTTTTGAAAAACAACCCGAATACAATGCAAGATTCTTTTTTTTTTAAGTTTTATTTTGTTTTTACTTAGGGCATAATCTATTTCCATTTTCATATTTATAACCTAAGCAAAATGACTGATAGAAGCAAAAATAGAACATAAACACAACAGTTATCTTTCTCTTTCATTTCTTATCTACCTGTATTTCTAGATTTCTCTACTAAGTCTGAATCTGTATATTTTTCTTTTATCACATAACAACAGACTTTCTAAAATTAACAGATTTAACTAACTGGATTTCTTTTCATTTTAAACTTCTAATAGTTAACTATAGGAAAATGTTATTTTACCTACCTTTATTTTTTGCATTTTTTTTTGAGTAAATGACAGAAGTAAATAAATTTTACAGCAGCTTTAAAATAGTCTAGAAAACACTTTAAAACATTATCAATTTGTACAATGCCAAAACTATTATACTTCAAATGTCTATTTAACCCTTTTTGCATTTGGAATAAACAAATCACTAGGACTAATATTTATTTTTATTTTACTAACTTTCCTGCTTTTCTACTTCATAATATTCCCATTTTACTTTCTGCATTTTTTTTTTGAATAAATGACAGAAATAAATAACTGACAGCAGCTTAATATAGTATAAACAAATACTTAGAAATATTTAAAAAAATGCAGAACTATTATTCCTCTAATATCCATTTAACCATCATTTGCAATATCAACTTAAAAAGATGCATTTCTTATAAGAATAATTTGAATACAACTTGTCAATTTTTACAATGGGTGAAATACCCAACTAGCCTCTCATTCCTAATAAATGAAGACTTAAATAAAATAAATATAGTTCTTTTTTTTTAAATTAATACAACATAAAACTCATTTCTTACATTTCTGCAACTGAAATACAATATTATATCTCCTATTCTTTTTTTGCAACTAAAATAGATTCAGCAAGAACATATCCAAGCTTTTCCTTCAATCCCTTCCCAAAGCAACCTGCAATACAAAATCTTAAGGCTGTGACCATGGAGAGCTCACCTCCCAGCCTACGCTTGCTAGAAGCCACCCCCGAGCTTGGAGAGCCAATACCTAGACGGGTTACACTCAAACAATATAAAAACAAGCAAGGAAAAGCTTACAACAAACACATTCCCATCCGAAGGCTAAACTTCATCACATAATGTAATGTTTACATGGGTGGAAGTGGACCAAGTACCTTGAGGAGAACTACAAGATAATAGATCACAAGCTAACTCATGGTAACCAAGAACAAAACATAAGTCCAACTTAACCCAATATCCTTATGACCCCCAAGGTATACATGCCATACTTTTTCCCCTTATGACCCTCGAATGCATAAACAAAACTATGCAGCAAGGGTCACATAAACAAACCCTTGAGATCTCTCTCTTAAAGAGAGCCTCTCACTCTAAGGTTGTCAAACACCTTCCACACCCAAGACCATTCTACCCTTCCAAGGGTAAGATGGCCTTGGATACTCCCAAAACACAAGAAAATGCATAACCAAATGGAAGAATAATCACATAAATATTTTCACAAATAAAATACAAGGAAAGGAACATCTACATTCAAGCACTCTTTTTAAAAACAAATTTTCAACATACAAGAAAGAAATGAACCAACCTTGAATCTGCCAAGGGTTTACTAGGGATAGCTTGGAGAAGAGAAGCCCAAATCCACACTTCTTTTCTTCAACACTTAGCCAAAATTTTATTCTAAACTAGTTTCAAAACTGCAAGATCTCATCTCCAAAGATGGAGAGTGGGTGATTAACTTCCTTAGTCTCAATCTCTTGCCTAAGAAGGCTTCTCTCACTCCTTCCAACCTCTTGGTTAGAGTGAGAGGCTCCCATTGGTTGGTCTTCCCTAGGTCTTACACACTCCCTAACCAAGGTACCTCAAAAAGGGGAATCAAATATGGAAGAGGAATGACACATACCAAGAAGGTTATCCAACCAAGAATGGCTCTCCTAAAGATGAAATTTGGTCATCTTGGGAAAACCACTTTTTGGGGAGGTTAAACAAGTCCTAGGGGGTGGACACATGGCCAAATTTGGGGGTGAACTCACAAAGTTGGTTCCCACTTTTTGGTACGTCCTGATTTTTGCTGAAATCATACATTTTTTAAAAAAATATAATGATTTAAGCTTTAAGAGGTCCCATTTGAAGTAATTAATTGAAGAGAGTTAAATCAAAGGCTCTTAGATCAAAATTTCTTGGATAGAACCTCTCTACTTCTAAATCATACTTGCAATGGAGTCTCCTTTGCATCTATCAAATGCTGATAAAAGACCAATTTTACATTAGCTTTTGGGGGGTCAAATTAATTCATTTAAAAGTTTTTTTTTAAAAGTATTTAGTCCTTATTATAAGCTTTCCAAATAGTATAACTTTTAATATATTTTAATTTTATTTCTTATGAATGTAGGTTTTTCACCGAACATGAACTTCTTTGTTCAATGTATTGGAAAAAATAATAAACTAGTTAAAAAAAAATCTGAAAAATATCTATGCACTAGGTATTTGTGTTTTCTTTCTAACAAAAAAAAGAAAATTGAATTTTGATATATATAAAACAAGTTATGTGTTCAAACATACACCTATATCCAAATTATAATTAGTTGAACTTCAAAACTTAATAAAATAAAAAATATTCAACATATCACTATCAAGCCAAGTAGATGCCCTAGGTATCGATGTTACAAACCAAAATTCAAAAGAATTAATTTTTTATCATTTATAGAAAAAAAATTATGTGTTTCGGGATACACGTCACTCTTAAAAAATATTGTTTGTTGTAAACAACTACTTTTTGAGGGAGATGGAAAAATCAATAAAATTTTATTCAAACAAATTTGCAAAAAAAATATTTAGAATCTACAAACAAGATGTTAAAAATCACTAGTTTATATCATCTTCAAATTCTTAACGGATTAAAAGTTATAGGTGTCAAAAAGTGAAGGTTTTTTTCAAAATATTCATCTAAGTGTCAAAGTTGGTCAAAAAGTGGGAACCAGTATTGTGAGTTCACCCTTGGCCTTCACCCATAGGTACCCCATGAGGCCCATTAAAAATGCTCCAAAGCGGACTCTAGGAGTTGGTTTAACCCTTTGAAAGTCCACCTAAAGTTTACCTATGCGTCAACTCTTAGTTGACCCTCCTAATGACTCACTATTCTAGATTTACTTGGGACCTTCAAGGATAATTTGGAAATAATTTGTTGGTAAAAATAAATTTCACAAAAGGTGACATGACAATGCCAACTCAACATACAACATATGTGTCAAGTGACACTACAAAAGGAATTCCATGTCACAAATACACACATGGCAATTGTCTCTAGTATGATTTAAATAAATTAATAAATACAATTTAACACACATGCAAACATTTACGTTTACAAATAAAATACAATAAATACGGGGTGTTGTCTCTCCAAATAGACAACCCCTGGTTTTGTGAACATACATAGGTCTAGGCTTGATTCTCCATAATGTGTCCATGGTCACATGGATAATTTTCCTGCGCATCTCAATTACATATTAGTACTTCCCAAATAGCCTCATATAATATTAAACACATAAATAAGAATACAAATCAATCACTCTGCATACAATTGACATCATACAAATCAATTTACCATATATCAAAGCAAATCCACATAAGAAATTATCATAATCCTCATAAATTTAATCCATTCATAATATATGCAATCATATTTCTAGCATCATAATAAAGTCCTACAAATCAAATAAATGACGTACACCATCTCAATGTTATCCTATCCTAGAATCATATAAAATTCTATATCCATAATGTATAGCAATGAAGCATCAATATATCAATGTTATCCAACTTGGGATCATATAAAGTTCTATATCCATAATGCATAAAAATAAATCATCCATAATAGTTCCAACATGAAAATCACTGAAATGCTAGGATGGGTCGGGGTAGGGCCTCACCCCCTCCCCCTCTAGGCATGAACTTCCTCTTGGAGTTCAACAAAAAGATGAGGGTTGTGATCTCATACGTGCTACATCCTCCCATGAAGTTGTAACCTCATCATAGCAATTGGTCGCGCCCACAAAAGGATATGAAAATCACAATAAAACCTTTCTTGGGAATTGGGCATTCCAATAGGTGACCAATATCTCTCTCTGTAGACGTTCATTTACTTGTCAAACTAGGGGACGCATACTTTAAATGGCGCAGCAAAATATATGCACTAGGAACTCATTTTGGTCAAATCTTAGCAGAAATACATACTAGAAAGAAATTCTACCTACGCTACAGGAAGGTAATGCAAAGCTCTTTAACTCAACTATGATTTGATTAAAACAGAAATCATGATAACTACAACTGAAACACAAACTATGAACTGGCCTTATGCTGTAAGAACAGGCACAGTGATGGATTCCTTGTGCTGCAGGAGCAATGTAAAGCTGAGTTTGTAAAAAAAATTTAAAGATGAAAGCAAACTGAAGCTTAACAGGAAAGAACAACTAACTAACTAGTTACAGATACCTACTAAGTGGGCCCCCTTAGCAAGCATCTCCTGATTACGCAGATGCTAAACTCAAAACTTCATTGAACTTTATTCATAAAAACAGAATGATATACATTGTTTTGTTGATATGCAAACTAACAACAAACTTTGTCTCTCGCTAAACAGATTCTATCTTTCATTATCATATTGATTCTTACATGATATCTACCACTCTGATTCTATCTTATTCTAACTCTCTTCTCCCTTTCTCTCGCACAGGAGGAGAACTTTATTTAAAAACAGGAGAGCAACTAACTAACTAACTCCATCAAGGAAAGACGTGGAAGTAAAATATATCCCCGAATCAAGGAACAAACTCCATAAATGAATTTATGCGTTCAACCTGATCTAGAGAGAATCTAGCGCTCCACTCTTTCCAGATTGACTGACATTAAAATTCTTTCCCATGGTTTCGGTCACAGAGTCTTCGCCGGAGCTCCCTCGAAGTCATGCAGGAAATGGACTTTACTGCAAGGCCGAGATCGGCTGCGCTTGACTCGATCGTTCTTCAACAACCTACGAAACAAAAGGTAACAGGCAACAGAAAAAGGCGTATGGCACATACACGATATCTATTCGTTAATCACACATTTTAAATCTACTTCATCATTCAAAAAACTGTATACAATATACCAGTCATTTTAGGGAGTCAACGGGGCAATAAATGCAATCAAGTCAACACAATGAGCTGCAGGAATATAAAAGTATCTTGCTACAGGATATCCCAAAAAAGGTTTCAACAAAGTCTAAACATCCATGAAATAACAAAAGTAAAGGCATTTAAAAGTTTATCATAACATCCAAATTATGAGCATATTTTAAGCTCATCACTGCCCCTACTTAGTCCAATGCTGGTCCTCCAGCATTAACTTTCCTGGTGGTTTCTCTGAATTCGGTGGTTGCTACATGACTCTGAAACGGATTTTTAAACTTATAATAAAATCCTCTGAAATTTTGGCATTTTTCATACCTTTGGTCTTCTAATTCATTGTTAAGATTTGTAGCCTGGTGAGGATAAAGTGGCCACATTAGCATAAGGGGTCTGAATGTCAGTGGCAACCACAGTTCAAATCTTGTTTGAAGTCCCAATTGAATATATCAGCTGGTTCATTTGAGAGTTGCTATGAAATTTAGGGGACCATGTGGTTCTGACTTTCTTAACCCAACAGTTAATCTCTCCCATCTTTTCTCACTTCTGGTGAATGCCAATTTTCAAAATGAATATTGTTGTGTCTGGAATTCATCATATACTTGTTTTCTGATATCAAATATTTTCTCTCTTGCTGAAACATTATTAATACCATATGTCAGAGTAAACCAATCTTTCAACATTGCATGGGGGTTTGAACGTTGAGAACGTAATGGAACAGGCTCTGTTTTCTCAGCTTCCTCATATGTTTCCCACTGCCTGCCATAATTCACCTCATTTGCTGCCCATGACATAAATGCTCTCAAATGAATATCACCAATATATAGAAGAGGATTCCATTCTGTTTCAAATGGTATTAAAAAACCATGCAAATAGAATTCACACAAAGAATTCCTTAACCAGTTAGGGGCTGCCTGGTATGCTTCATAGAATTCCTTAACCAGTTAGGGGCTACCTGGTATGCTTCATAGAATTCCTTGGCAGTATGAATTATAGGATCTTGGTTTCTGGAAATTCTCATCAATTGGAACCATTAAAACTGTTCTTTAAGGCACAGAGCATAAACTCTGGGTGGTGGTCTACATTCCATAATCTGACCAGTTACTTTTAACATTTCGTCCATTTTTGCTTTCAATTCAGCAATTTCCTACTTCTGACTTTTAATTTTCTTTTTCAATTTCTTCTTTTCTATTTCCCATAGACTTTGTTGCATGTCAGTCTAGGTTATGTATCGGAAAGTCAAGGTTTGCAATGTAACTGTTTCCCAATTAGCTTTAACATATTCCAGAAACTCAATTAAAAACGTTTTCTTATACACAACAATGGCTTTATAAATTGCAGGGTGAAATACAACTTCACTAGGCACATTCAATTGTTCAGTCTGTTCTTGCTCTTGCTGCAAGATAAATTCTTCTTGTTGTTGCGGTGGAGAAGTTTGTGCTTCCTCCGAAAATTGCATAGCAGCAGTAGCCAAATCATCAAGATTTGGTAACCCTTGCTCATTATGTCCTGTTTCTTTTGTCTCAACTTGTTCCTCTTCAAGAACGAATGAACTCTGGGCAGCATTCTCGGACACATTCTGAGAAACATTAAATTCGGACTCAACAGACCCTTCTGAAATTACAATCACCTTTGGTTGCGATTAAAAGATGGATTACCCCGCCCCCTACTTAAAGTATGACATGTGTCATCACATGTCGTAAAGAACAGGTAGAGATTCGGGTAATAATGATCGGTACATGCATAGCAGTAGATGAATAGAATGAAATAAATCAAATATGCGATAAGAAAATATATGACGTACCTTTGATAATTGCACGTACATGCGAAGAAAGATGATGGCATCTGCATGAATTGACAAGTGGGAAAGATATCTTAATTAAGGTTGATGCAGATGGATGACGTGGATGGGTGAGATGGGTGGATGAAATGAATGGATGGAATGGATGGATGGAAGATAAAGAAGTGAAATGGGGGTGATAAATGAGAATGAAGAAAAAGGGGTTTCCTTTTTAAAAAGAAAACCTTTATTATGAGCATGCTTTTTTGAAAATTATGGTAACGCTGCAGGAGAAAGGCTAAAGCCTTCGGCTGCAGGAAGAGTAGCGGGAGGAACCTGAACGAACTGCTGCATGAATTCTTCCTTGGAGACTGGTTTGTGGTACAACCGGAGTCGGTGGCCATTCACTAGCAATTTGAAGCGGACTGGGTCTATTGTTACCAGCTATACAGCTCCATTGTCGAACACATTTTCAACTTCATAGGGGCCAAACCAGTGTGTTGTGAGCTTACCTTAGTTTTCTTGATATCTAGAATCATATAACAGAGCCCAATCTCCAGCAGAAAATTTCCTTGTTTTGATGTGCTGATCATGCCATTTCTTCCTTTGCTGTTGGATTGCTTCTATATGCTGCAGGGCAGCTTTTCTCATTTCGTCCAAAGTATTTAGCTGCAGGAGACGGTCCTTCTATGTTTCAGATATGTCTATATTGAGTTCAAGAGTTGTCCTCAAAGTTTTGTGTTCAAATTCTATGGGTAACATGGCTGTTTTCCCATAAAGCAGCTCAAAAGGTGTAAACCCAGTTGTTGTTTTCCATGTAGTTTTGTAAGCCCAAACTGCTTCAGGAAGTCTATTGCTCCAATCTTTTCTATGGATCTACACTGTCTTTGTGAGGATCGCTTCAATTTCTCTATTTGTTACCTTTGCCTGACCATTGGCTTGAGGGTGATAAGGGTTGGACTTCCTATGTTTGATTTTATAGTCATTCATTAGTGCAGTGATCAGATTCGACGTAAACTAAGCTCCTTGATCGGTTACAAGCTCTCTGGGAACTCCAAATCTTGTGAAAATTTGTTCATACAGAAACTCAGCAACTTTGTTATCTCAGGCATGAGTCATAGCTGTTACCTCGACCCATTTTGTTACATAGTCCGTGCAAACTAGAATGTATGACTTTCCATTTGATGGTGGATCAATTGGCCCTACAAAATCCATCCCCCATTTATCAAAAGGGGTGACTATTATCTGCGGATATAATGGCATTTCATCAGACTTAGTTGGTCTTCCCATATGCTGACATCTGTCACATTTTTTTGTATAGGCCACAGTATCCTTATGTAATGTTGACCAGTAGTACTCTATTGTAAGAACTTTCATTGATATTCTTTTTGCTGCAAAATGTCCTCCACATGGTTCATCATGGCAAGCATATAATATGTCATAAGTTTCGTCTTCTCTTACACATCTTCGCATTACTTGATCAGGTCCAGTATAGAACAAACTATTTGCAATCCAGGAAAAGTTAAAACTTTTCTCTATTAACAATTTATTTTCTTTTGGAGAAAAGTGGTCTGGTATTCTGTTTGCTGCTAGATAATTGGTAATGTCTGCATACCCAGGTATATGTGCAGCGATGGAAAACAAGTGTTCATCTGGGAACCTATCATCAATGATCTCATGTTCAACAGGTGCAGCTGATTGAAGTCTTGATAAAAAGTCAGCTACAACATTAGCTCTCCCTGGTTTGTCAATTATGGAAATGTCAAACTCTTGTAACAACAGGAGCCAACGTGCCAACCTACCAGAGATGGCAGGTTTGTTCATCAGATACTTGATTGCTGCATGGTCAGTATGGACAAATATCTGATAACCTGTGACATAATGCTTAAATTTATTCAAAGCATACACTACTGCAAGCAACTTCTTTTCTGTGACAGTATAGTTGAGCTCAGGACCTTGAAGGTTCTTGCTGATAAAGTAAATAGCATGTTCAACTGAATTTTTTTGATTCAGAACTGCTCCTATGTCAAAGTCAGAAGTATCAGCACGTATGTGAAAAGGCAAATTCCATTTTGGACCTTGAAGAACAAGGGCTTTAGTAAGCAAGTCCTTTAATTGTAGAAAGGATTTTTCACAGGTCTCTGTCCACTCAAATTGGGAATCCTTTGTTAACAAAGCATAAAGTGGACTGACAATTTTACTGAAGTCTTTTATAAACCTTCTATAATACCCTGCATGACCAAGAAAACTTCTGACATCTTTCTATTTTGCAGGAGTTTGTAAATTCTGAATTACTTCAATTTTAGCAGGGTCGACCTGAATTCCATTCTTTGAAACATGATGACCTAGAACAATACCTTCTTCCATCATTAGAAAACACTTCTCACTGTTTAGAGACAAATTTTGCTCTCTACACCTTTTCAATACTTTTTCTAAATTTACCAGTGCTTCTTCAAATGTGACTCCATAGGCAGTGAAATCATCCATGTAAATCTCCATACATTCATCAAATATATCAGCAAAGATACTAATTACTGCTCTCTGAAATGTTGTCGGCGCATTGCATAGGCCAAAAAGCAAGACCGAATAAGCAAATGTTCCCCATGGACAGGTAAAAGTGGTATTATCTTGATCTTCAAGGGCAATTTTTATCTGATTGTACCCACTATAACCATCCAAAAAGGAAAAATATCTTTTGCTAGACAGTGAGTCTAGTACTTGATCTACAAAAGGTAGTGGAAAGTGATCTTTTTTAGTGGCACTATTCAATTCTCTATAATCTACACATACTCTCCATTTTCCACCTTTCTTGGGACAATGACTAATGGAGAAACCCATTTACTGTCAGAGATTGGATAAATAAAACCAGCATCAAGCAACTTTTGAAGCTCACTTTTAACTATTTTTCTAAGTGCTAGATTTACTCTTCTTTGAGGTTGTCTAATTGGTGAACAATCTTCTTTGATATATATCCTATGAGTACAAACTCGAGGATCTATTCCTTGCATGTCCCCATATTCCCATCCAAAAGTTTTATGTTGTTCTTGTAGCATTTTTAATAGGTCAGTCTGTTGAGACTGTGACAGCTTGATATTGATATTCAAACAATGACCTTGAGACAATTCTATCTGCTCCGTGAGATTACTCATAGAGTCTACAGGTAATGTTTGTACCTCTTGTAGAAGCAAATTATGAAAAATCGCTGGAAGTTTAGGTAGTGAACTTTCAGAATCTGGTTGTTGCAAGAAACATTGTAAATGAGTACCATTTGGATCAGATGAACTACCTGTATCAAAGTTGTACTGTAGAATTTGAAATAGCAAGGCATCTTCACTTTGAAGTTGTGAGAATGGGTCATTTTGAATCATCATTAATTGAGTCAAAGAATTGGCTTCTTCAATTTCCTCCCTCACATCTGGCCAAATAGGTTGGGACAAATCTGGCTGAGGTCTAGCAGGCGGATACAGAGCCAATTTCTTTGTGGACTGCCCATCAGAAATGGTCATATCTCCAGAATGGCATCCTATAAAAGCATCAACAGTTGCTAACCATGGTCTACCAAGAATAACTGGATATCCTCCTAAAGTTGTCTTAACTGATAATATTGTGAAATCAGCAGGATACTCCCAAGATTCAAGAATGACAATTACATCTTCTACTATCCCATCAAGTTTAACTGTGGAGCTGTCTGCAAGCTGCAGAACTGTGGGTGTAGACTTAATGTTTAAAATGTTTAAGGATTCCATAGTATGCTTTTTCATGACATTAATGGCAGCACCTAAATCAATCAAAACATTTTTTACAACTTGGCCATTTACATTTATCTGCACTACAGGACTTCCAGGGTCAATATACTTTGGAATAACTACATTTCCCAATATTATATCAACCAATTTTCTTAATACATGAATTATTTGAGGATCCTTTTTCTTTCGTCCAGGCTTCTTCAAATAGGCTTCTTTAATAGCTTTTCCAAAAATAGGAATAGCTTTAATAGCCTGAAATAAAGGAATTTGAATCTGCACATTTTTGAGCTGATCCATAATGTCAAAAGTGGGTTCTTCCATGAGTTTATATGCAGTACTTTGCAACCTCTGAGGAAAAGGTGGGTTGTCTTGATTTTGCAGAACAGGCTCTTTAGGAACTATATCAGTTATGGGCATGTGCTCAGTAGGAACAACAGGTGCAGTAGATTCTTCATGGGGAGAATTTGATATTTCAGTAATCAGAGGCGGTTTTGGAGCAGGTAAAGTAGTTCCAGATCTCAAATGGATGTCATTAACGTTTAAGGTATAAGCTTGATATTGGTTGGCTTCAGCAAGATATGCAGGCTACTGAGGCTGCTGCTGTTGCTTATTATTGGGATTGGGCAACAGCTGGGCAGGCATAGGTGTTTGTTTTGGAGGTCCAGGATTTGTGGCAGTTACTGCAGGAGGCGGCATAAGGGCTTGTGGTTGTGGCTATGGAAGCTGCAAGAATCCAAAGGACTGGTTTTGCCATTGCTGAGGGCCTCGCCATTGGGAATTTTGCTGCCAATTTCCTGAAGGTGGGGTCCATTGCCCTTGTGGTTGCTGCCATCCTCCTTGAGGGGATTGCCATTGCTAGTTCTGATAATTAGGCCAATTTGGTTGAGGTGGATTCCAGGGTGGTGGTGGTCCATATGCATGTTGTCATTGGTTATTATATCCAGAATAAGAATTACCAAAAGTTCAAGGGTCTTGAGGCATACCTTATCTTTGGGCCCATGGTCTCCTTTGTGCAACAAATAACACTTGATCATCATCTCCTTCTACTGGCTTGAAGTCAGTAGGTAGCTGTTTGGCTTCCAAATTAGCCACCATCTTGCATCTGCAGTCACACTTCTTTTGTCTGCAGTATGGACAGAACTCGGCCAAAACTGCGTCAGCCTCCTCATGTTTCTTTCGAGCTTGCATAGTGTCCAGTTGCGTAGCCATATTATTAATGATGTCCTGCTTGAAGTCAGATAGCAAATTTGTTATCTCCATTTGGGAAACTCCACCAGAAGAAGAATTCCCTATTGTAGTATGATGACCTCGACCTTTCTTAACTATTGCTCGAGAGTAGTTAAGACATATTTTCTTTATATCATCCCAAGGCACCTGGGTTATATCACCTCCTCCTATCAGGTCCAGGGCGTCTATACAAGCATCACCTATTCCCTTTAGAAACAGTAGTTTCTGAGAGTCCTCGTTGAGAGTATGGTTTGAGTTCCTCTGTAGTGAAAACAAGAATCTGGAAATATAATCTTCCAAACTTTTATCGTCCTTCTGCTGAATTCGGAATATGTCATCACCTTTGCTGGTGCTTTTACAATATTCCTTATACTTTTCAAGGAATTTCATCTGCATGACCTCCCAACTATCGACGACACCTCTTCCCAGACTCATGAACCATCTAAGAGCTCCTTCCTTCAAGGTGGAAGGAAATAACTTCAGTTTATGAGCATCTGTGTTGTAGTCATAACTGCGATAGAGGACATCAACTTCAAACAGAAAGGTTTCTGGGTCCTCTGTGACCAGGCCATAAAACTTTGGAAGAAAAGAAGAGGGAATGTTTTTAAGATTTTCAGTATCTCCCTGAGGGACAATGGGAAACTCAAATGCAGGAGGTGGATTATTAGGTGGATTATTTGCCATGTTTGGTTGCTGGAATAACAGAGCGAATGGATTTTCCTCAGGTTCGTTGTCAGCTAGGTCAAATGGTAGTTCAATAAATAGATTTTCAGGGAGGAACCTTCCCAGGGCATCTCTTCTTCTTCTATGCATGCAATAGATGAATAGTGGCTTGAAGGATCTAGAAAATTTCACTAACAAGCTAAACTAATGCTAAAAATGACTTCTGATAAACTCCTAGCTAGACGCCATCCCCGCCAGCGGCGCCAAAAATGGTCGCGCCCACAAAAGGATATAAAATCATAGTAAAACCTTTCCTGGGAATTGGGCATTCCAACAGGTGACCAATATCTCTCTTTGTAGATGTTCATTTACTTGTCAAACCAGGGGACGTATACTTTAAATGGCGCAGCAAAATATATGCACTAGGAACTCATTTTGGTCAAATCTTAGCAGAAATACATACTGGAAAGAAATTCTACCTACGCTACAGGAAGGTAATGCAAATCTCTTTAACTCAACTATGATTTGATTAAAACAAAAATCATGATAACTACAATTGAAACACAAACTATGAACTGGCCTTATGTTGCAGGAACAGGCACAGTGATGGATTCCTTGTGCTGCAGGAGCAATGTAAAGCTGAGTTTGTATAAAAAACTTTAAAGATGAAAGCAAACTGAAGCTTAACAGGAAATAACAACTAACTAACTAGCTACAAATACCTACTAAGTGGGCCCCCTTAGCAAGCATCTCCTAATTACGCAGATGCTAAACTCAGAACTTCATTGAAATTTATTCATAAAAATAGAATGATATACATTGTTTTGTTGATATGGAAACTAACAACAAACTCTGTCTCTCGCTAAACAGATTCTGTCTTTCATTATCATATTGATTCTTACATGATATCTACTACTCTGATTCTATCTTATTCTAACTCTCTTCTCCCTTTCTCTCGCACAGGAGGAGAACTTTATTTAAAAACAGGAGAGCAACTAACTAACTAGCTCCATCAAGGAAAGACGTGGAAGTAAAATATATCCCCGAATCAAGGAACAAACTCCATAAATGAATTTATGCGTTTAACCTGATCTAGAGAGAATCTAGCGCTCCACTCTTTCCAGATTGACTGACATTAAAATTCTTTCCCATGGTTTCGGTCACAGAGTCTTCATCGGAGCTCCCTCGAAGTCGTGCAGGAAATGGACTTTACTGCAAGGTCGAGATCGGCTGCGCTTGACTCGATCGTTCTTCAACAACCTGCGAAACAAAAGGTAACAGGCAATAGAAAAAGGCATATGGCACATACACGATATCTATTCATTAATCACACATTTTAAATCTACTTCATCATTCAAAAAACTGTATACAATATACCAGACATTTTAGGGAGTCAACGGGGCAATAAATGCAATCAAGTCAACACAATGAGCTGCAGGAATATAAAAGTATCTTGCTACAGGATATCCCAAAAAAAGGTTTCAACAAAGTCTGAACATCCATGAAATAACAAAAATAAAGGCATTTAAAATTTTATCATAACATCCAAATTATGAGCATATTTTAAGCTCATCAACAATCCCACTGGACCCTAACCTGGTCCAGCTCTCGACCTCAAAGGGACAACATCCGATGAGCCAAAATGTGAATTGGCTCCAAAGCTAGCTGCCCGTCCGACTCCACCTGCAAGGCATCTCAATCTAAAATATGAGACTCATCATAGATATACTTCCTCAAAACTGATACATGAAACACATCATGGATGCGTGACAGGCTAGGTGGCAAAGCTAGGTGATAAGCAACTGGTTCTATACTCTCAAGGATCTCAAATGGTCCGACAAAGCGAGGTGCAAGCTTAAAACCCTTTCCATAACAGATTGGACTCTTATGTGGCCGCACTCTCAAGAAAACTTTGTCCCCAACCATGTAGCTTCGGTCTATCCTCTTTGCATCTGCATACTTCTTATGCCTATCCTGTGCCTCTCTAAGAAGTTATCTAATCAAAATCACCTATTGCTCCATATCATAAACCATCTCAGGACCTATGGCCACTCTATCCTCAATACGGTCCCAACTCAAAGGTGTCCTACAAGGTCTACCGTATAAGGCCTAAAAAAGTGGCATCCCCAAAGAAGTGTGATGACCATTATTATAGGCAAACTCTACTAAAGGAAGGTACTCCTCCCATCTGGTCTGATGATCCATAACGTACATGCAGAGCATATCCTCTAACACCTGGTTAACCCTCTCTGTCTGTCCATCTGTTTCCAGATGATAGGCTATGCTGAAATTGAGCTTGGTGCCCATTGCTGCCTGTAATGCCTTCCAAAAGAAAGAAGTGAAGAGGGAATCCCTATCATAAATAATCTTGCATGGAATGCCATAGAGTCTGACAATGTCTCGCAAGAACACCTGTGCAAATGCTAGTGCTGTGAAGGTAGTCCGAACTGGTGAGAAGTGGGCCACTTTGGTCAACTTGTCAACTATCACTAAGATAGCATCATGGCGACGAGATGACATGGGAAGACCAATGATGAAATCCATGGATATAGTATCCCAATTCCACTCTAGTATAGCATGAGACTGGAGCAACCCACCTGGATGGTGGTGCTCCGCCTTGACTCTCTAACACTCAAGGCATCAGGCTACTAACTCAGCAATAAGCTGCTGCATACCTGACCAATGATATAACTGTCTCAAGTCTGAATGCATCTTCTTAACCCCGGGATACACTACATAAGGAGCTCTGTGAGCCTCCATGACAATGAACTCTCGCAAACCCCCGAGAGAAGGTACATAGATGCGCCCTCTATGGCGTAATAGTCCATCAAACTCTAAGGAATAATCAACATACTTCCCCTCCAGGGTCTCCTGTGATCGAATCACCTAACAAACCTCTAGATATCATCCATCTTCTGGCAACCACTACAATATATGATCTCTCAAATCTGTGCTCATAGATGTGGAGTATATCTCATGACGTCTCCTACTCAAGGCATCTGCAACTACGTTCTCTTTCCCCTTGATGTAGTGGACATCAAAATCATACTCGCATAGAAACTCCATCCATCTCCTCTGACGGGAATTAAGATTAGGCTGGGTGAAGATGTACTTCAAACTCTGATGGTCTGAATGAAGCTCAAAATGATGACCCAAAAGGAAGCGTCTCCACCTCACAAGTGCATGCAATACTGCTGCAAGCTCAAGGTCATGTGTAGGGTAGTTAAGATCATGAGTCTTAAGTTTCCTAGATTGATAAGCTATAAGTCGACCCTCCTGCATAAGGACTACTCCTAATACATCCAAAGAGGCATCTGTGCATACCATGAGATCAGCCGTGGGGTCTGGCACAATAAGAATAGGTGCACTAGTGAGTGCCCTTTTCAGATCCTGAAAATCCCTCTCACACCTTTCTGTCCACTCAAATTTATTTCCCTTTCGCTGAAAGGATGTAATGGGGTGTGCAACTCTGGAAAATCCCTCAACGAAGCGTCTATAGTAGCTTGCTAGACCCATGAAGCTTCTGACCTCTGTCACACTGGTTGGCACTAGCCAATCCATAATAGCTCTGATCTTCGATGGGTCAACTAAGATCCCATTGTCGGATATAACTTGCCCAATGTACTTGACCTCTGACCTAAAGAAAACACACTTTGACAAACTGTCATACAACTGATTGTCCCTCAAACACTACAAAATCTGCCTCATATGCTCCTCATGCTCCTTCTCATTCCGAGAATATATCAATATGTCATTGAGGAATATAATCACAAACCAGTCAAGGAAAGTGTGGAATACCCCATTCATGAGACTCATGAATACAACTGGAGCATTCGCAAGACCGAATGGGACCATGGTGAACTCATAGTGGCCATATCTGGTACGAAACACAGTCTTGTGGATATCACTCTCCACTATCCTCACCTGATGGTACCCTGACTTTAGATCTATTTTGGATAACACTTTAGCACCCTGAAGCTGATCAAATAAATCATCGATCCTGAGCAAGGGATAACAATTCTTGATGGTCACTTTGTTTAGCTGCCTGTAATCCATGCATAACCGAAGGGATCCGTCCTTCTTCTTCACAAAGATGACTGGTGCGCCCTAAGGGGAGACGCTAGGATGAATGCAACTCTTCTCTAAGAGTTCCTCAAGCTGCATCTTGAGCTCATTAAGCTCATTCATGATCATCCTATAAGGTGCTCTCAAAACTGGCTCGGCTCCTAGTACAAGGTCTATGTGGAAGTCAATCTCTCTACTAGGTGGTATACTAGGTAGCTTGGTTGGAAACACATCTGCAAACTCCTCAAGGATGGGATGATCATCTAGGGAAGGCTCCTTCTCATTTTCTTCCTCTCTATCACTGATGGTGATAGCAAACAATTGACATCCCTTTCGCATGCTCTGCTTAAGCTGCATAGCGGAAATCATACGAAGAGACACGGGCCTCTGAATCCCAATGATTACTATGGGAGCACCATGATCATCCTCACACTCGATCTTTTTCAGGCGACAATCTATACCAAGTACGATGCCATAAGATCTGACCAACGTAACTCTAAGGTCTACTAAGGTGGTGGTATTACCAATCTGGAGTTGACATCCCCTAACCTTTAAATCCATTGACACTCTAGCCCCTAAAGCTAACTCTCCTTCCCAACTGACACCTTGCCTAACTGACACTAGCCTGCAATGCTCCACAACCAATGGAGATATAAAAGAGTCAGCAGCTCGTGAATCAAACAATATAGATACACTGCTACCACTGATCATACCTGCAGCCTCAATAATTGTGGCCTGGTGCTCTGACTGGCAGTTGTCAACTGCTACGAAGACCCTATGGGACTTGCCCATATCCCTAACTGTAGGCTCTAATGCTGCCATCCTCTGACTACCTGCCATCTAACCCTAGGGACACTCTCTCGCCATGTGCCCCATGGCTCTACATGTGAAACAAGCACCACATGCCTGTAACTATACACCCTGAGGCCTAGAGAAAGACTGTCCCCCTATTCTGCTCGAACCACTATACCCACCCCTAGAGGACTGCTAAGTCCGTACCGGTGGTGTATGAGTACCCTGTGCTCTCTTGTCGTGCCTAGGACCTTGTGAATGCCACTGTTTGGGCTTAAAGCCCTGCTGTCCCCGAGGGGGCCTCTGCCTCTAATTCTACTATGACTACTGCAAAAGAGGGGGTTTAAAGGACCCCGATGTATTCCTATAGTTGTCTTTCCAGTGGAGTTTCTGAAACCCAAAAGACTGGGGTGCAGGGTTTCGGTTCTGAAACTGATCCCTCATGTCTTGAGGCCTCACCTGAATTTCTTTGGCTATCAAGGCCTTTTCCATGGCAACCCGAAGGCTTCCTGGAGCAGCCATCCTCACCAGTCCTTCTATCCCAGCATTCAGTCCCCTGATAAAATGGTTGACGAGAAGCTTATCATCTTTCAGGTAATCCACATATGGTAGGAGCTCGATGAACTTACTCTCATACTGGGTCACTTAGAGACCCTTATGCTAGAGATCGTGGAACTCATCTATCCTACGCTATCTGAAGTGCTCCGACAAGTATCTCTCCCTGAACCTCTCTGTAAAGATCTCCCATGTGAGGGTGTCTACAACTAGGCCACACTTGTATTCCTCCTGTCTCCACCATGTGGAGGTCGTGCCTCTCAAAAGGTGAACTGCTACTCATGCCTTCAAATTGCTTTCGTAGGAACACAATGCAAAGCACCGATCTAGGCTCAAAAGCCAAGCCTCAGCTTCTACCTTGTCGGTAGATCCCCTAAAAGATGGTGGCTAGAGGCGCAAAACCTCTCTGATCAGATCCCTTGGATCACGATGTTCTCTCTCAATATATATAGGTGCGGCTACTGGAGGTGATCTGGGTAGATGAACGGATTCAGGCTCATGCTCAACCTGGCCCTCTAAGGGATTAGGAGGTGGAATCCTACTCTGTTCCCTATTTGCTCATCTATGGCTCCCTGAGTTCTGGTTTTCTGCATGATGGTCAACTGCTGGAAGCCTATCCTGTACTATCCCAATCAGGTTCTAAAGCGCTAATAAGATGTCTCAGTTTGGGTCAACCGGTCGTTCGGGAGGAGCCTCTGGGTCTCCTTCCGGAACTGGTTCCTCCCTATCAACATCTTTGTGTGCCATATGTGCATGCCTAGGACCCCTACCGCGCTTGCGAGCTTGTCGCGTAGTCAGAGGCATCCTTATGAGAAAATAAAATAAAATAAAATGAAATAAATAAATAAATAAAAATTTGGAGAAATTTTTTAATTAAGTAAATAATTAAAGCGAAACGCGATGGAGAAAGATTCCTAGTGCTGGAAACCTTACTCTAATACCAAAATGTCGTGCCCAAACTTTTGGGCAAAAAATAGAACAACAATTTTTTTTTTTACAACAAAAACTCCTAAAATAATCTACGTTTAAAATGAAATCAATTAAGTTTTGTCTTAACTAAGATGTAAATAGAATTTTTTTACTAAAGTTGGAATAATTAACTCAATCAATAACGCGACAATTATTAATGAAGACTGATTATCCCTAAGAGGATCGTCGCAATTTAAAGTTAATTCACCTTCTTTTTTCTTTTTTTTAATATAACCAATAAGGTTAACAATCTCAATAATGATATTTTCCAAATAAATATAATTTATATTATAGCCAATTAAATCCCCCTAAACCTTCAAATTTCAACTATTAAATAATTTGGCCAATAATGACCTCATAGGCTAGAATTCGCATAAAATAATTAATAATTTTCATTAATAAAATTCCCCAAATTAAATTTAACCTAACATCCACATATAATTTAATATGAAAATTATCTATAAAATATCTTCATTGATAATCCTTGATTAATAAAATTATGTTAATAATTGTGATAATAAATCTATATAAAATTAATCCCCCAATTTAATTATGCGTTGATAAAAGTCTATATTAAAATCAATTTTCTCCATGGTCCAAAATTAGAAGTTTAAAATTAATTTCACATTTAGAAATATTAAATGGGGGGGATTCTTTTTCAAATTTTAAAAAGAATTCCCCCCCCTCTTCTTATTTTAATTAATATTTTAATCGTGAACTCTAATTAGGGTTGAGTCACCCCTTTTTTTTAACTCTATTTTAAAAACAATGTTATTAATTCATTTCACGTCTAAATTGCTAACCCTAACCCAAATATGGGCTAGGGTTGCATAACACATTTACTTCTATTACTTAAATGCTAACCCTAACCCGAAATTGGGTTAGGGTTGCATATTTCCATCAAACTTAATTCTTTCTTTCCCCCCCCCCCCTTTTTTTTTTGTATGTGTGTTTTGTGTGTGCAGTGATTTGATGGAGGCGACGACAGCCAAAACCATGGCAGCGGCCAAAGGATGGAGGGTGAAGGGGGACCGAGCTCACAGGGCAGGGAGGCTCCCCGGGCACCACTGTGAATACCCACAGCGGCGATCAGTGCCGCTCCATGTGGGCACCCACAGTGACGGCTGTGAACCGTCCACTGTGGTTACCCACAGTGGCAGCCCCATGCCGACCACTATGTGTAAACACAATGGCGGTCTGTGTTGACCACAGTGTTTACCCACAGTAGCGGCACCCCCCGCGTCGTCCACTATGCTTAAACACAGTGGCTCGGCCGTGTCGTCCGCTGTGTATAAACACAGTGACTCGGCCGTGTCGTCCATTGTGTATAAACACAATGGCTCGGCCCCTTGTGTCGTCCACTATGTATAAACACAGAGGCTCGGCCCCCGCCGAATCACGGTATACCCCTCAATAAAAAAAACAACCAGATTACAATGCAAGATTCTTTTTTTTTGAAGTTTTCCAGTTTGCCCAAAATGCATATGTTTTGATTTTTCTTTTTAATGCAGCGAGTAATTATATATATATATATGTGTGTGTGTGTGTGTGTGTGTGTGTCTTTCTAAGGTAAAAATATATATGGACTACAATAGTTTTAGCAAACTGTTTTCTATTAAAAGAAATAGGAGTAAATCTTTTATTTTGTTTCTACTTAGGGCATAATCTATTTCCATTTTCAGATTTATAACCTAAGCAAAATGACTGACAGAACCAAAAATAGAATAGAAACACAATACTTATCTTTCTCTTTCATTTCTTATCTACCTGTATTTCTAGATTTCTCTACTAAGTTTGAATCTGTATATTTTTATTTTATCACATAACAACAGACTTTCTAAAACTAACAAATTTAACTAATTGCATTTCTTTTCATTTTAAACTTCTAATAGTTAACTATAGGAAAATGTTATTTTACCTACCTTTATTTTTTGCATTTTTTTTTGGAGTAAATGACAGAAGTAAATAAATTTTACAGCAACTTTAAAATAGTCTAGAAAACACTTTAAAACATTATCAATTTGTACAGTGCCAAAACTATTATACTTCAAATGTCTATTTAACCCTTTTTGCATTTCGAATAAACAAATCACTAGGATTAAATATTTATTTTTATTTTACTAACTTTCCTACTTTTCTACTTCATAGTATTCCCATTTTACTTTCTGCATTTTTTTTTGAATAAATGACAGAGATAAATAAATGACAGGAGCATAATATAGTCTAAAAAAACACTTAGAAATATTTAAAAAAATGCAAAACTATTATTCCTCTAATATCCATTTAACCATCATTTGCAATATCAACTTAAAAAGATGCATTTCTTATAAGAATAATTTGAATACAACTTGTCAATTTTTACAATGGGTGAAATACCCAACTAGCCTCTCATTCCTAATAAATGAGGACTTAAATAAAATAAATACATTTCTTTTTTTTTAAAATAAATACAACATAAAAATCCTCTCTTACATTTCAGCAACTGAAATATAATATTATATCTCCTATTCTTTTTCTACAACTAAAATAGATTCAGCAAGAACATATCCAAGCTTTTCCTTCAATCCCTTCCCAAAGCAACCTGCAATACAAAATCTTAAGGCTGTGACCATGGAGAGCTCACCTCCCAGCCTAGGCATACTAGAAGCCAACCCCGAGCTTGGAGAACCAAGACCTAGATGGGTTACACTCAAACAATACAAAAACAAGCAAGGAAAAGCTCACAGCAAACAGATTCCCATCCCAAGGCTGAACTTCATCACATAATGTGATGTTTACATGGGTGGAAGTGGACCAAGTATCTTGAGGAGAACTACAAGATAGTAGATCACAAGCCAACTCATGGCAACCAAGAACACAACATAAGTCCATCTTAACCCAACATCCTTATGACCCCCAAGACATATATGCCATACTTTCTCCCCTTATGACCCTCGAATGCATAAACAAAACTATGCAGCAAGGGTCACATAAACAAACCCTTGAGATCACTCTCTTAAAGAGAGCCTCTCACTCTAAGGATGTCAAACACCTTCCACCCCCAAGACCATTCTACCCTCCCAAGGGTAAGATGGCCTTGGATACTCCCAAAACACAAGAAAATGCATAACCAAATGGAAGAAGAATCACATAAATATTTTCACAAATAAAATACAAGGAAAGGAACATCTACATTCAAGCACTCTTTTTAAAAACAAATTTTTAAAATACAAGAAAGAAATGAACCAACTTTGAATTTGCCAAGGGTTTACTGGGATAGCTTGGAGAAGAGCAGCCCAAATGCACAATTCTTTTCTTCAACACTTAGCCAAAATTCTATACTAAACTGGTTTCAAAACTACAAGATCTCATCTCCAAAGATTGAGAGTGGGTGATTAACTTCCTTAGTCTCAATCTCTTGCCTAAGAAGGCTTCTATCACTCCTTCCAACCTCTTGGTTAGAGTGAGAGGCTCCCATTGGTTGGTCTTCCCTAGGTCTTACACACTCCCTAACCAAGGTACCTCAAAAAGGGGAATGAAATGGGGAAGAGGAATGGCATATACCAAGAAGGTTATCCAACCAAGAATGGCTCTCCTAAAGATGAAATTCGGCCATCTTGGGAGAACCACTTTTTGGGGAGGTTAAACAAGTCCTAGGGGTTGGACACATGGCCAAATTTAACCTTCACCCATAGGTACCCCATGAGGCCCATAAAAAATGCTCCAAAACTTACTCTAGGAGTTGGTTTAACCCTTTGAAAGTCCACCTAAAGTTTACTTACGGGTCAACTCTGAGTTGACCCTCCTAATGGCTCACTATTCTAGATTTACTTGGGACCTTCAAGGATAATTTGGAAATAATTCATTGGTAAAAATAAATTTCACAAAAGGTGACATGACAATGCCAACTCAACATACAACATATGTGTCAAGTGACACTACAAAATGAACTTCACATCACAAATACACATGGCAATTGTCTCATGAATGATTTAAACAAATTAATAAATACAATTTAACACACATGCAAACATTTACATTTACGAATAAAATACGATACATATGGGGTGTTGTCTCTCCAAATAGACAACCCCTAGTTTTACAAACGTACATAGGTCTAAGCTTGATTCTCCATAATGTTTCCATGGTCACATGGATAATTTTCTTTCACATCTCAATTACACATTAGTACTTCCCAAATAGCCTCATATAATATTAAACACATAAATAAGAATAGAAATCAATCAATCTGCATACAATTAACATCATACAAATCAATTTACCATATATCAAAGCAAATCCACATAAGCAATTATCATAATCCTCATAAATTTAATCCATTCATAAGATATGCAATCATATTTCTAGCATCATAATAAAGTCCTGCAAATCAAATAAATGACGTACACCATCTCAATGTTATCCTATCCTAGAATCATATAAAATTCTATATCCATAATGCATAGAAATGAAGCATCAATATATCAGTGTTATCCAATCCTGGAATCATATAAAGTTCTATATCCATAATGCATAAAAATAAAGCATCCATAATAGTTCCAACATGAAAATCACTGAAATGCTAGGATGGGTCAGGGTAGGGCCTCACAAGAAGGAAGTGGAAGATGACAAGGGATTGCAGAGGTTCTATCAATTTCAGGATTTTCTCAACCAACATTAGAATGTTTATCCTTGATTTTCATGTTTACGAGATAATTATTAAAAAAATCCTCAAATACCAATCTTCAACAAATATTTTCTGGGCTTGACAATATCTATTTTTTTGTTTGTCGTGAAGATTGTTTTGCATCTTGTCAAAATGTTCTAGACTAAAAAATTTGCAGGCAGTTTGTGGAATTCTGTTTGTTTCGTGACACAAGTATTTGGCAATTTGTGGACTGCAAGTCCACAATAGAAACTTATGAGATAATAATTTCTACTTTAAAAATATAAATCTTAACTTTATAAAAATTAAGTTTATTTTGAAAATAAAAATAATAATATTTTTGAATGATTAAAAAAATTGAATAGTATTACCTAAAACAAGTACTAATAATTTTTTTTATGTATAAAAATGATAGAATCATCCATGTTGATACGAATGATATCACAAAACCATCAAATAACCACAATATTGAAGTTGAGATTATACCATTACTATGAACCATTATTTCATACATCTGCCATATAAACAACCTAAAAATTAATGAAAACCTGTTACTATACCAGAATTATCATCCCACGGTATGTATGATCTACTCACCACAATGTAACCCAATTTAGTTAGAGTGGGGTGCGAAATAACAATGGCTTCCCTTCAGCATCTAATATTGCTATCATTTTTCTTTAGACCCTCATCGCTCCTTGGGACAGGTCCACCATATGCACCTTCTTTAATGTATAACTAGAACAATAGATAGATAGGTACATTGAAGCCAACCTCCATTGATAAGGAAGATGCAGAGGGGGTATTCGGTAGATGATTTCGAAGTTATTGATAATTTTTTGGGTGCATCAAAAGATGAATTTTGAATTGATAATTTGGCATTCTCTTCTCCGAAAATGCACTAGGAGGTTGCTCGTGAGAAGAGCCAGAAGCGTCAGAAAGGAGTGTAGAAATGTTGGCAATCCATTTCATTCTTGCAGCACCTGATATAAAGAGATTATTGCAACTTTGAGGGATGTTCTTGCTACTAATAAGGTTTTTGAGGTTATGTAGAGGAACGTTCCATTTGAAGGGTTTTATAATATGAAGAGTCAATTTGTTAATCCACGCCCGCCCTTCAAGAATTTAAACAGGTTCCTCTAGAATCCACCGTGGACGATCATGTACTTAAAGGATAAGAATGATTGAAGTATAATGCAAAAGAGAAAGCATTCCTTAAAATAAAATAATAATAATAATAATTAGTATAATATGATTCTTCAAAGACAAAGATTGTCTAAGGAGGAAAGGTTAGGTTCTATTTAATTATGTTTAACATTTCGTTAGTAGAAATTAGCTCTATGTTATTGTAAGAGTTTTTATGGTTCTAGTAGTATAGCCATGTTTTGTAATGTTTCAAACACAATTTGTCATCACATCTCTAGTTTCTTTTTTAATATTATCCATTTTTATAAGAAGAGTTGATCCTACCCACACTTCTAAATTAATTATTAGGTTTGATTCCTCAAATATTATTCTAATTTAATAAACCAATATTTTAAAAAATTTGAGTTGTCCTAAATATTTATAGAGGCAATTTTAATTATTATTTAAATTTTATAATTTGGAAAGAATAGCATTATTTGATTTTTAAAAGATCAGTAAAATCAACATTTTGAAGTCATGAAGATACCTATTACATTTTGAATCAACATCTTGAATCACCACTTGATCTCCTCTACCTTTAAAATCAACATCTTAAATCATCAATTGATAAATAAATACAAATAAACTTTTTATTCTAAATAACACCCAATATATAATTAAATAAAATAATAACTATTAAAAATTCATACCCCTAATTATTTGATATAATTCCTTAATTTCATAAACTAATATAATTTTAAATCTTCATTATCTTTCTTTTATGACACTTATGAAATGATATGTCCATCAGGTTTAAAATTTTATTAAGTCCCTCATGGACAGATGAGTATAACTAAACCTTTTATTTATTTATTTGAAGTGAATAATTACTGAGAAAACTATACCTCAAATTACGAGTATAGTCAACCGAAGTGAGTTGGGTGTGCACTCTCTCCAAAGAGAATTTATTGGAGCAAATATAGCTAGCGCTGTAGAAACGCCGAGCAGAAGAATATGTTATCGTCTAACAGCGATTACAGCTTTGAGGTGCAATTCCAAGTCGAGAGCCAGGAATGTCATACACATATCGGAAGTTACGCTGCTGGAAATTTCCAAATACGGATATGCCGGGAGCCTCCTCCTCTAATGGAGGCGCGAAAGCCAAGCATGCCACCGACCCCTCCACATTGGTGCGAATCAAAAAATTATCCGACGGAAGAGACACGTTGACATCCCTATCAAAATGCAACGTGATCTGAGGCACCTTGATGCCTCCGGAATGAATGTAGAAGCACATATCAAAAATTCCGTACGGAGCAGCCAGACTGTAATTTTTGAATTGGAGGAGGAAAGTGTCTCTGACAGCACTGTAAAAGGG